>NW_008330486.1:1629381-1744686 GCF_000622305.1 Nannospalax galili
GAGATAATCATTCCAAATGTGTAACTGGAATTCACTTTGACTGGCTGTTTTACTGCTGTACATAACTAATGCCATCTGTTGTGTGCCTGTCTATCTGATCTACTAGTTTATCTTAGAAAATATGGTGTCAATTTCTTACTGCTGCTATCATGTACTTGCTACAGACACCAATTCAGATACTGATACTAGGATTATTTTTGGTTTTTGGGTTTTGGTTTTTGTTGACAGGGTCTCCCTAGTTCCAGACTGCCTGGAAATTACTATGTGGACCAAGCTGGCCTTGATCTCACAGAGATTCACCTGCTTCTGCCTCCCAAGAGCTGGGATTAAAGGTATACTCCACCATGCCTGGCTAGGATTATTAAAGTAGATCTTTAACATCCTATGTAACAAGTACATTTTTCTTTTTTGTGAAAATAAAGTTTGCTTCTCCCCTTTTGGAAATTAGATAATTTTAAAATGGCAGAACTCTTTATGGAATGTGAAGAAGAAGAGCTAGAACCATGGCAGAAGAAAGTGAAGGAAGTTGAAGAGGATGATGATGATGAACCAATCTTTGTTGCAGAGATAGCAAGTTCAAAACCAGCAATTTCAAGTAAGCATTTACTTTTAATGAAGCCAAGTTTTATAAGGTACTATTCTTAAGGAAAAAGTTGTGAATTTTCTTACTGTTGTGAAAATGTCCTATTCCATTGTAATAAGTTAGACGGGAGATGATGTGTGGAAGACCAGTAGGAGCATGAGGGTCAGGACGGGCTCAGCCTGGGGATTTGAGAGGGCATAGACATTAAATATTTATCAGTAGAGCACATAGGTAAATGGACATAGATTTGCAGCTGGCATGGAGGTCTTCTGAAATTAGAAATGATCATATTTAGAAGAACTGTAAAACTGGTTCATCTTTATTGTTTTCTTTTTTCTCATTTAAACCTAGGGTAGACTAAAGGAAATATTTAGCATGCCAAGTTTACAATTTTGGGATATACCAAAAAAGTTTGTGTTGGTATCGAAAGGATGTTCTGACAATCCATGCTTCCTCATAGTGCCTTTTACATATGGCTACACATTAACACAAGACTTGTTTATTGATCAAACAGTCTCTATAGTAGTGGGTTTGCAGCTTCTCATCTCATCCATCTTTCAGCAGCTTCTACTTACATTCCCCTTAGCCCTTGTACTTTTATGTCATCACAGTTAGTACACTTAAATCTTAGAACAGCTTTTGGATAATTAGCTTTTAGTTTGAGTACTTGGACTTAACATTGTGATATTGTTAAGGTAAAGACACTTAATACTTGTTAAAATGTCTACTCAAAAACATCTAACCTGCAAATTTCAAAGATAAAGAGAAAAGATTTTTTCTTATTTTAGTTACATGTTTATTTTAAACCAGAATAATTTATCAAAGAATGCTCTTCCTTGTGCTGAGTAGCTTCATCTGTCCACTTGGCACACCTGGGTAGAAGGAATCTCAATTCAGAAATTTCCTCCATTGGCTTGGCCTGTGGCCATGTCTGTGGAGCATTTTCTGGATAGTTCAGTGATATGGGAGGGCTCATCCCAATGTAGGTGGTGCCATCCTCAGGCAGGTGGTCCTGAGTTTTATAAGAAAGCAACCTGAGCACAGGTCGGTCAGAAGAGCAAACCAGTAAGCAGTGTTCCCCCTTGGTCTGTACTTCAGCTCCTGTGCCCAGGTTCCTGCCCTTAGTTCCTACCCTGATTTCCCTCAGTGATGAACCAGGGAGATGTAAGATAAAATAATTATCACAGCAACAGAAACCAAACTAGGATGCCAGTATATTTCTTATTGGCTATGGTTAAAAACATGTCTATTTAAAAAATTTCTGGACTGTGCCTTGACTCCCCCAGCCTTGTTTACCCTCTCAGTTACCCCACCCTGTCTCTCCTTTTAGCGTGGGCACTGGCCCATTTCTTCTCTTGGCATCCCAGACCTCTGGACTGCCCTCTTGGCCCAGGCTCCCCTCTACTTCATGATCCTTTACACCCAGACCAACCCAATTCCTCCCTCTAGTCCCCTGGAGCCATCAGGGCCTGTTCCCTCCCTCACCTCACCTTTGCAATTCCGGGCGGCCCAGCCCCCAGCTTCCTGGGGCCAGCTTCTTTCCTGGGTAAGTTTGGTTGTGCCCACTGCGCCTTAACTCCCCCAGCCTCATTCACCCTCCCAGCTCCCCCACCCCGTCTCTCCTAGGATGGGCACTGGCCCATTTCTTCTCTTGGCACCCCAGACGCCTGGACTGCCATCTTGGCCCAGACTCCCTACTGCTTCCTGACACATTGCACCCACACCAACCTAATTCCTCCCACTAATCCCTGGGACCCCACTGTGGGCCTATTCCCGCCCCACCTCACTTTTGCATGACTGAGACAGGCCCTCATCCCAGGCCATCCTAGTGCCTGACTTCCTGAGGCCAGCATCTTTCCTGGAGGGATCCAGACCTTAGGAGAAAACCTGAGAACATCTGAACCTCATCCAACTTGGGTCTCTGTGGGAACTCCTGAGTAGCAGGATGAAAGCCATCTGGCCTCTCCAATATAAAATCAAAGGAGAGAACCTAAAGCCTAGACCAACCAGCTTTTCATGCCACAAAGGTACATAAAGTTTACAAAAAGAAGCAGACCTAAATTACTCAACAAAGGAAGGCTTGAGTATCACAAAGAATCAGAAACTACAAAAGAAATTCACATGTCAAAGGTACAGCAGAAAAATAATAACATGAAAAACCCAAATAATATAGCCCCACCAAGTATCAACAGTCCTGTAGAGGAGTACAGTAAGAATCCCCTAGAGATAACACAGGACATGGAATTCAAAAGAACAATTATAAACATGATAAAAGAATCAGTGAATTTAAAGAACACATAAATCAAAGAACTGAAAGAAGATGGGGACAGAATTCTGAATGAATTCAGAAAAGAGTTAGAAATATTGAAGACTACTTGGGCTGACATGAAAAAGGAAGTGAAACATTCAATAAGCCAATTAGAAACGACAGGAAAAAGCCTCAACAATAGGATGAATGAAATGGAAAACAGAATATCAAGACTGGAAGATAAAGTGGACAAATTAGACCACTCAAGCAAAAATTATGAAAAATTTAAGAACACACAGGAATAGAATATGCAGGAATTGTGTGACACCATAAAAAAACCAAACTTACTCATCATAGGCATATAAGAAGGAGAAGAATCTCTGGTTAATGGTATGGACCAGATCTTCAACAGCATTGTAGAAGAAAATTTCCCAAAATTAAAGAAAGACATGCCCATACAAATACAAGAAACACATAGAACATCAAAGAGACAGGACCAGTAAAGGAACTCTCTACGGCACATCATAGTAAAAACACTAAACATATAGAACAAAGAGAGAATTCTGAAAGTTGCAAAAGAAAAACAAGTCACATATAAAGGAAAATCCATTAGGATTACAGCTGACTTTTCAATACAAACTATGAAAGCCAGAAGAGCCTAGACCAAAGTATTCCTAATTCTAAATGACCACAGATTCCAACTCAGACTGCTTTACCCGCCAAAATGTCTATTATAGTCAAGGGGGAAAGAAAAATCTTCCATGATATAAATAAGCTGAAAGAATTCACGTCCACAAAACTAGCCCTTCAGAGTGTTCTTGAAGCAATACAAAGAGCTGAAGAAAGGGAACGACTATACACAAAGGGTGATGGAAAGAAATTCAATGAAAGTATAACTGTGGAAAGGTACAGCTATACCAAGAATGTGAACAGAAATCAAAACGACAGGAATCAATACATATCTTTCATTAATAACTTTAAGTATCAGTGAACTGAACTCCCCAGTCAAAAGACACAGACTAGTTGAATGGATTAAGAAACAAAGCACATCTTTTTGTTGTCTGCAAGAAACCCTTCTCACTTTCAAGGACAGGCATTACCTTAAGGTGAAAGGATAGAAAAAAAATATTCCAAGCAAATGTTACTAAGAAAATAGCAAGAGTTGCAATTCTAATATCTGACAAAATGACTTCAAACTAAAACTAATCAGAAGAGATAAAGAGGGCCACTTCATTCTGATCAAAGGAACAATTGACCAAGAAGATACTATAATCATGAACATATATTCACCAGACTGTAGTGTACCCAATTTCAAAAAAACAGTACTACAGGACTTTAAGACCCAGATTAATCCCAACTCATTAATAGTAGGGAACTTCAGTACCCCATTCTCTCCATTAGATAGGTCAACAGGACAGAGAATTAACAGAGAGATATCTGAATTAAACAATACTATACATCAAATGGGTCTAACAGACATTACCAAATATTCCATCCAAGCACCTAAGAATATCCTTTCTATTCAGCTCCCCATGAAACATTCTCCAAAATTGACCACATACTGGGACATAAAACAAGCCTCAACAAATACAAAAAGATTGAAATAACTCCATGGATTCTATCAGACCATACTTCAATAAAACTTAAAATCAACACTGGAAGAAACCCTAGTAATTACATGAACACATGATGTATTAGTCACTTTTCTGTTGCTGTGATAGAAACACTGACCAAAGCAATATATAGAAGGAAGAGTTTATTTGAGCTTATGGTTCCAGGGGAATTACAGTCCATCATGGCACGCAGGCATGGTGGTTGGAGGTGGCTGGAGCAGGAGCAGCAGAAGTTAAGCTCTCACATCATCACACAGGTACAGGAAGCAAGAGAGCTACTGTAGATCCAGCAAGGCTTAAGAATTCTCTAAGCCCACCCACAATGAAGTGCTTCCTCCAGGATAGCCACACCTTCTAAAACCTCCCAAAACAGCACCTCATCTGGGGACAAAATATCCAAATACTTGGAGCCTATGGGGGACGTTTTCATTCAAACCATCACACATGGTGATTAAACAGCATACCTCCTGAATGATAAATGGGTCAAAGGAGAAATTAAGAAAGAAAGAAAAGTATTCCTGGAATTAAATGAAAAGGAAAATAAAAAATGACAAAACCTCTGGAACATGCAATGTGGTACTAAGAGGGACATTTAAAGCTCTAAGTGAAGCTCTAAGTGGCTACATTAAAAAAATCAAAAAGAACACAAATAAATGACTTAACATTGCAACTCAAGACACTTGAAAAGCAACAACAAACAAAACCCAAACCCAGCAGACAAGAAGAAATAACAAAAATCAGTACAGCCAGGGGCTCCTCCCAAGCCCATGTGACCCCTGAGTAACAGATCCTCAAACGACCTTAAGCTTAAAAGTAAATTGGTTTATCTGGGCAAACTGTATGGTCTTAAATACCCAAAAGGAAAGTATAACCAAAGAGTAAAGTGATCAGTATATTTTTTTAATAAGAGACCATGTGTATAGCTGAAGGTTACATACAAGAAACAGTGCCAGACAGGAGATACCTTCCTTTGAGTTGTTGGTCAGTGTGGCGCAGGAGACTCCCAGACAGTAACCCAGCATAGAACTGGGAAAATGAACAGCAGACCCCAGGATCTTATCTAATGGAATGTTGACAACTGTATGCTGCTAGATGAGGAAGAGCTGATCTTCCTAAAACAAGGAACTCTAAATAGGCTGTCTAGACTCAGTGGATGAACTAGCATTGGGGGACAGCTGGGGGCACTGATAACACAGCGGACAGTAACAGGGATGACAGAGTATATGGGCTTCAGTGTGGGAGGGAGGGAGGTATGGGAGGGTGCCATTGGGGATGCAGGTATAAATATGAGTAAGATGGTTTGGGATGTTCTGTATGAAATACACAGAAAAATCAATAAAATTTCTGAAAGTCTAGTTCTTGCTTTGCTTTTAGCTTGGAATAGCACTTCCATTCAGTTTTATTAGAGAGAATAATTTAACCAATTGAAATTTCAATACCCTTTCCTATAATAAATTGGTAATCTCCCATGGAATGCTAAAAGGAATGCTGTTTGGATTATAAAGTGAATTTAGCATGATAGTGTTCATGTTGGTAATACTGGAATATAATAGTTGTTCTCTTATTTATTCTTTCCTAGTTGTTGATTGTCTTATATTGGACTGTTACTGTATTGCAAAATTATTATTCAAAATCTCTCACTGAAAATATGAATAGATTCAGACTGAATGTATAATTATTGTAAATGACTGTTAAAAGTATTTGGCTAGAACCATGTGTATTAGTTTTAAAATAATTTTGTAAGAAACAGTTTGATTCCCAGAATTGTTTTTTCCATAAACTGTGAAGATGAAGTATTGAAAGGATTATGTTACTGTTTTATGTAGAGGCTATACAGTATTTTAACATATGAAACAGCTAGCCTGGAACTCACTATGTAGACCTGGCTGGCCTTGATCTCACAGAAATCTGCCTGCCTCTGCTGAGATTAAAGCATTGTGTCACCATATATGGCCTACGAATTTATTTTTTTAAAAATATTTTATTTTTATTTTATGTGTATGCGTATATTGCCTGCATGTAGGTAAATGCTCCCATGTCGTGCAGTGCCCGCAGAAGACAGAAGAGAATGTCTGATCCCCTGGAACTGGAGTTAGAGACAGTTGTTAGCTGCCATGTGGGTACTGGGTTTCAAACCCGGGTCTTCTGCAAGAACAGTGTTCTTAACTGCTGAGCCATCTCTCCAGCCCCAAGAATTTATTTTTTATATTTTACATCCGCTAAAAGTGCTATAGTAGTAGTTTTGATGGTTTGAATAAATACTTCATCTTGGATGTCTTAGTGAAAATATTGAGTTGTTGGAGGAGTAGATTTTTTCTTCTAAAACTAGTGTAGTGCTTGATTAGCGAGCACTGTATTCACAATACTGAGAAACAACTATTAAGCATTCCTTTGCAGAATTATTTAGTAGGGTCTAGTTCTTTTTTACCATGAAGAAAAAAAAAGGGAATTTAAAAAATGAATTTCAGTGTATGTTTTAACTTTTCTCCAACAACCAAATTTAAGCAAATCTTCACTCTTAGTTTAGTTTGATGACTGAATAAATGAGTTGTTATGAATTTCCCAGTCTTACTTGCAGAAGTGAAAACTTTAAACTGAACCCGAAACTCATGTCCCTCTTGACTTCTGATGCAATGATAGATCTGAAACTTCTTAATTTGTAAGATCGTTTGGTAACCTTTAGATTCAAGTTAGTCTATAACTTCTAGTAATTTCCCTTTCAGAACTCAAAAGTAATAATGGATAACCTAAGGAAATTCTCCTTAATAAAACATCAAGACTTTTAGAGTTGCGAATAGATATTGAAGTTAAGTTAGGGTTTAATTTTGAGTCATCGGAACCAATGTGAATATGCAATTCTGTCATCATCTAAAGGAAGATATATACTTCATCTATATGCAGCCATATTCAAATATGTGTTTAGAGGTTTTAACTAACGATGGACTATTTTCTTTGCCTTGAAGAATGTTTTGATGTGTTTGAAGTTGGATTTATTGATGTTATTTCTGACTTTTAGATAGTTACATTGAGAAAGATTATACTTACTATATAAGCCAGTTAGTGCTGATAATCTTGGGTTATGTTTAAAATTATTTTAAAATTATTGATATTAGATTCCTTCTAAAAATCCGTTTTTAATTCATAATTTATATCTTAGTGTATATTTCATTCAAACAATTTTGAAATACTTATAATTGTTTTTAGATATTTTGAACAGAGTTAACCCAAGCTCATATTCAAGGGGAATAAAGAATGGTGCACTCAGTCGAGGTACAGTATTATTGTATTACTGTAATTTTAAAATGAGATACTTTGTTTTGACAAAGTAGATTATGTAGAAATACATTCAATATATTATATAATTTCAAATTACAGGTATTACTGCTTCATTCAAGTCTACAAGTCAACGCTACATGAATCCAACATCAAATCCAGTGACTGCCTCACCAGTAAATTTTCATCCTGAATCTAGATCTTCAGATAGCTCTGGTATTTTTCAGCCATTTTCTAAAGCTGTAAGTGTTTTTGAAACTACATAGTTAGCTCAGGGATTATTGATAATACCCAGTTAAATTTCTGGATTACCCACAAATAGTCATCTAGTAGTAGCATAAGAGGCATCAGAAATCGCCATCTTTATGATAGCTTAATTAGTACCCAAAGCAACAACTAACTGCAAGATTCTAGTATCCAGTCTTTAAGTAAGCCAAGGAATATTTTTAAATTGATTAGGTATAGTTTTGAAAACCAGATTGTCACAACACAAATATAAGTATTATAATAAATATTGCATAATAGCAAAATATTTAAGATTGCAAACCAGGCCAGGCATTCTTAACTGGGAAATTATTGAGAGGCTATCATAGCTTTTTTAGCTTTTTATTCTGAGAAGTGTACCTTCATACTTTAGTTTAGAAATACTTAGTAAGAAGTAATAGTAATGGTAATATTTATCATTTATCGGGATAGTAATATTCCAGTAAATATTTGTGGTAAATGCTCTACATAAATTAATCTCATTTAATTCTTAGATATCCTTATGCAGAAGGTATTGTTACTACCCCTATTTTATAGTCGAGGAAACTGAGGCACTTACATACATGCAGGTAAATTACACATAAAAAAATAGAAGTAATTAAAAAAATTTCCAGTCCTTAATGAAGCATTATAAGGTATTAAACATCAATTTAAGTATTAAACTTACATTAATGTTACTTTGTTAGCTCTACCCTTGAATATATGTCTTTTAAAATATTCTGTATGGTGAAATGGGCAGTATACATAAGGCACTTCTATGTCTAAAGGTATGATTGTCTTAAGGAAAAGCATTAGCATGATTAACCTGTGAACTCAACTACCTGCTGTATTTTAATTGAACACTATTTTTACTTGAAATGATGACTGACAAACCATGCTATCTTAATTATTTCTTCATATCACTATTTCCATAAGCTTATGTGACTTAAAACAACACACACTAATTATTGTATAGTCTTACAGTTTCTGTGGTTTGGAGGCAGATCATAGCTTACCTAGATCATCTACTGTAAGGTCTGACAGGCTGCATTCAAGATGTCCTCGAAGCAGTCTCATCTGAAGTAGACTGAGTCTCAATATCTTGCTGACTTTTGGTTCACTTCTTGCCAGGTGGGTCTTCCCAAAATGGCTGCTTGCCTCCTCAAAGCTAGCAGAAGAGAATTCTTAGCAAGGTGTTATTGTGGTCTTAAAGAAAAATAACCTTGTACATAAAATCATGTATGTCCTGTCACGTTTACTGTATTCTGTTGTTTAGAAGCAAGTCAGAGGTCCTACCCACATTCAATGGAAGGAAATCACACAGAGTATGAATATCAGGAGATGAGATAAGGAAGGCCCCTTGGACCTTATCTGCCACATGCAGTTATTCAGTCCTGTATTGCACAAATTTTCTCAAAATTGAGCAGAAGTGTACCTGCCACTTCATGGAAAACAGCTGATAGTAGTATTCTTGCCAGTGACAAAACTTGAGCTCTCAAGCAAACATTAAAAATTTGAAAGGCTTTGATCTACCACTCTGAATGTGGCAGCTTCCTAATATGTCAAGACTTTTCTGATGGGTGATGGTTAATAAAGACATGAATTTTTTTGATGATTTATTATTAATTATGTCAATATTTGAAATAATTCAATGAAACTAATAGTTTCCAAATAACCAATGTATATGTTACTAAAATGTGTATGGGTAAAAGATCTAGAAGGTGGACCAGTAATGGGACAGGGGTACACAAAGCTGACAGATAAAAAAATTTCAGATTTCAGAGTGGTACATCTTAAAGAAAGTACCATCTGGTGAATTTTGGCATAGGATCAGAGTATTATAGCCACAGTTATCATTAATATTACTAAAATATTCCTCTCAATTACACAGTGTCATGAATCTGTATTTTCTTTTGAGAATGTAGCTCAGTTGTTGGAGTGGTTGCCTAGCACACCCGAAGCTCTGAGTTTAATCTCTTGTACCATAACAAACTGGACACATGCCTGAAATCCCATTACTTGAGGAGGTAGAATTAGGAGTTTAAGGCCATCTTTGGCTGCATAGTGAGTTTGACACCAGCTTGGGCTACATGAGACCTTGTCTCAAAAAGTAAAAATAAATTTCAAAGGTGAAAAACAGTATTGATTTTCTACTTTTTATGTATTTGCAAGTAATTTTTATAAAAATGCTGTTTATGCTAATATACAATGGATTTACTGTTATTTTTTAAAAGAAACAAAAACAATATTTTTCTGTTTTAATTTCTAGTGTGGTAAATACCAATAAATTTAATCAACATCAAAAGTGTTTTTTGGGTTCAGTTATTTTTAAATATGTAAAAGACTCTTGAAGCCAGAAAATTAGGTTAGCAGTGCTTGGAGAAATAGAAATAAATTTCCTTAAAGTATTTCTTCTTTAGACAAAAATAGCAGTAAAGGGGGACCACCCAGTTTCTATTTGGGAATCCTATAAGGTTCCAAAGGCTATTATTTATGTTTTTAAACAATGTAATAAAATGTTCCTGAAGTGAGGTTTCAGAATGCCTCTCAGAATATAAAAATCTTTTGCTATTACTTGGAATCAAATTAACTTTTTGGTTTTCTTGTAATTGTCATTAATTGTTTGGTATTTAGTGGTTAAAAAAATAGAAAGAGAAAACTTGACGAATGTAGTTAGATAAAAAATCAACATTAATCTCAGAGGAAGAAAAATAACAAAGGTAAGGGATCGTATTTGAGCTTTTATAAAAGTTAGAAACTACAACCCTTTTCAATTCAGAATATTTTATTTCTGTGGACAGTTTTAAAATCAAAGCACCTCAATTGATGGTTTCTAATATTGGGATCTTTTAGGAAAAGAGCAGGTTTTCCAGTTGGTTCTTAAAGGACCTTGAAATCATACATTTTTAGAACCTGTTATTTGCTGTGGAGTCAGAGCTAAGAATAACAGACTTTGTATACTGTAATGAATTGTCTTATTTATGGGGCTTTCCCCTTGAATGTTGGAAGCTACTGGTCTTAATAAATTATTATTTTTATTGGTTTTAATAAATTGTAATTAGTGTTTAACATTTTATGTCATGTTTTGTGTGTGTGTGTGTGTGTTTACTTTTTCTTGGAATACCTTTGTATCTCAACACCTCTTTCAGGTAGGCAGTGATGGAATATATTACTGTTAATATCATTGATAAAGTAAATATGATATGTGGCTTATAGGCAGGAGTTTTATGTAATTCCTCAGACTTGGGTTCCAATTTAACTCTGTCAGTAACAAGTGTTGCTCTATTTAGTCTTCCTTAATTACACCTAACTTTAGTTTACCTATTTATAAAATATGGAATAATAGTAGGTCTTTATTAGTACTGCTGTGCTAACTACTTGATACACATTTTCTATGAAAAGCGATACTTTTAACATGCACAATTGTGGCTATTATTTCTGGTTGAAAGGTGAATAATGTGATGCTCAGAAGTGATTTATTCAAGGGTATATGATTATATAAATGTGTAGATCTTCTAATTCTGTTATAGTACCTATCTTACCCACATTATTGCATTTAACAATACAAGGTTTTCAGGTGCCATATTGTTATTTTGACTTTTATAATAGACATTAAAAATTCTCTTTTTGAGAATTATTTTAATGAGTTATTTGTTGACTAATGGGTTGCCTTCTCTGCAATATTGTGGGTACTTAATTAACCAGAGTTGCTGGGAGGTATTCAACCGGATTATTATAGTGTTGTTAAAGAGGTGGGTTTGGGAGGGGGATGCAGATGAATATTTTCCATTTTTTAAAATGCAAATGTTTGGAGAAAGTATTTACTTCAGCAAAGTATGATTGTGCATATTGTGCTTAGTTTCCACTAAGTCATGGAGTTAGTGTTGTTGTTAGTTTTTGTTTTTGTGTTTTTGGTCTTTTTGAGACAGGGTCTCTGTGTAGCTCAACTGGCCTGGAACTCCCTATGTAGACCAGGCTGGCCTTGAACTCACATAGATCCGCCTCCCAAGTCCTGGGATTAAAGGTGTGTGCCCCCACCCTCAGCCTCATTTTTTTTTTTTTTTTTACTACTGTATGTGAAGGCTTGAATGCCCACATCTGCCTTTTAGGGCTCAAACTCTAGATGTGGTTTTTGTTACAGTAAGTTGTTTCTGTCTCCTCCTAACAGTCTTATGCTGGTGCAGTTAATAAGAAAATGAAATTATCAAAATTTAATTATCCCTCCATTTATAAGCACAAAATAAAACCCTTATGTTTTCTATAAAAGAATATATATTTTGGGAGAACAGTTTAAAAAAGAGAGGAGTGACTTGATATAAGTGTATACATGCTTATATTGTATGTGCCAACACTATTTCCCCTTTTTCACTGAACAGTCTATGAGGAACATGCCATATTTCTCAAAAACTTGGTAGTAATGACTACATGACTGAATGATTTCTACATTGTTGGACATACAGATTACAATTTTTTGGCTGTTATAACTAATTCTTCACTAAATTTTCATTTCTTTTCTGTAAATTTTTCAAAGTAAAATAGCTTGATCAAATGGCCCTTTTTGAGACTTTAATAGCTCCTTCCTGGTAAATTTTTATGTAGACATTAAACCAAAATGCAACTTCTGTTTTGCCAATAGTCAATATTATTATCATGTTTTAACTTTTGACTTTATTAAAACTGATAAGGTCTTACATTAAAAAGTAGTAGAGAGTCCCTGTATTCCCCTCCCCATTTTTTTTTTTTTTTTTTTTTTTTTTTTTTTTTTTTTTTTTTTTTTTATTTTTTTTTTTTTTTATTTTTTTTTTTTTTTGTCTTTTTGAGACAGGGTCTCCCTGTAGCCCCAGCTGGCCTTGAACTCACTGAGATCTGCCTACCTCTGGGATTAAAGGCGTGCACCACCACGCCTGGCATCTCCCTCCCCAATTTTAACCAAACTGCAGAGTTGTTATTAGAATTTGGCCAGCTTTTCCACTGATGTTCTTGCATCTTGTTCTTGATCTTACCTTGTAGTTATTTCTTCTTAGTTTCTTGATATTTTCACAGTTACCTTTTTTTTGCCTTTTATGACCTTGATACTTAAGCATAGTGACTGTTGTAATACATATCATTTTTAAAACAATGTCAGTTCAGTTGTTAAACATTGTTTTTATTTGCATCTTTTTTGTCCAGTAAGTTGGAAAAAGGGCATACTGAATATTTTTGTCACTAGTGTCTTCATTTTGAGTCAGTTTTGATTATTTTTCTGTTAAAGTAGCTGTCTTTTTTGAAACAGGGTCTCATGTAGTCCAGGCTGACCTTTAACCTGTCCTGTAGCCAAGGATGGCCTTGAACCCCCATCCTCTTCTTTCTACTGCCACAGTGCTGGGAGTACAGGTGTGTGCCACCATGCCTGACTTTTCTTTCCTTTTTGACTTTTGTTGTTTTGAGACAAGGTCTCCCTGTGCCTGAAAATCACTGTGTAGACCAGATTGGCTTTGATCTCATAGAGATCGCTGCCTCTACCTCCCAAGTGCTGGGATTAAAGATGTTCTCCACTCCACCTAGCCCTTTTTTCCTTTTTGATTTTAAGCATTGTTTATCTTAAAACCTGCATACTGTATATTTTGACATGTAGAATGGTCTAAAAGTTACTCAGAGGTTTCCACAATTCTTGTTTCTTATAAATAGCATTGGATCATTTGTGTCCAAATTATGTTGACCATACCTTTCATAATTATTCATATTAAATATGCATATACATACATGTAAATTTATGCTGCTTTATTCTTTTTGATTAATCTCATACTTCTTACCACTCTTTTTAATTTCTTCCTGCTAACTTGGCTAAAAATTCCTTTGAGCCTCAGGTCTCCAGGAGTAGGGTTATTGGCTGAGCTATCCTATAAACAACTTGTATTCTAATCCTGATCTGATTGGCATTACTTATTGAACCAAAGGCCCAAGTCGCTTTGATATTTGCCATGTGACATTGGACATTTCTTTGGCCTAGTGTGTAGGATAAGTTTCTGTGGGATAATTAGAAGACTAAGAGGTCTGTGACAGTTTTTTTTTTAATTAATTTTTTTTTTTATGTATACAAGTGTATTGCCTACATGAGTGTAAGTGTACCTGTGTTGTGCAGTGCCTGTGGAGGTCAGAAGAGGGCATCAGATCCCCTGGAACTGGAGTCACAGATGGTTGTTACCTGCCATGTGGGTGCTGGGAATTGAACCTGGGTCCTCTTTAGGAGCAGCCAGTGCTCTTAACTGCTGAGCCATCTTTCCAGCCCCTTACGTTTCTTTTTGACCACAGGTTATAAATTTCTCCAAAAACTATGTGTGGAAAATTTAATTTCATGTGAAAATTTAATCCTTAATAGTGATATACAATACAACAAATGACCTGATATTTGGGAGTGGGATTTTAAAGTTATAGAAGCTTTTAATGTTTCACATTCATGTCAGTATGTTTCCATATTGTCTTTCTGGTTTATGCCCAGAGATTTTATTGAGTTCTGTTATTTACTTCTTGATGGTAATACATTTTCAGAGTCGCACAACCATGTATCAGTCTTACTGATATAAATGAGTTTGTGCTTTTTTACCTTGAAAACATTGTATTAGAATTTGCTGCACACCTATCAGTTTTAGTTGAGCAGTCAGAATAAAGAAGCTCTATTTAGCGTGCTTGCAATTTTGGTAGGTGATAATTTTGCCTAACTGGTAATTACCTTTGGGTTTTTGGTTAATTCACTTGTTAAAAATTGAATCATCAAAGGTTATCTTTAGGATTTTTGATATGCAATTAAATTTCCTTTATACGTGTTTGTAAAACAGAATAGTTAAAACCTTATCAAATAAGAGTAATATTCTTTCTTCAAATTTAACAGGGTTATATAACAAACTCATCACAGGTTCTGTCTAATAATTCTTCAGAGTTACTGTTTGACTTGACCCAGGATACAGGATTATCACATTACCAAGGGGGACCAACACTTTCTGTTACAGGTGAGTTTTGTTAGTTTTTTCCTTAAAATGATGACATGAAACTTGATGAATATGCATATGGAATTGATTTTATGTTTTAAAACTCATTCATTTATTGTAACGTGGGCTGATGCTAATAGTTTTTGAATGCCTTTCTGAGGTGATTTTATGTAAAATCTTGACTAAACCACATTGTACTCTTCCCATAAAGTCAGCCTTAAACTTAAAATAATGCCTGTGAATTAGAGAAGTCCTCAGATACCGTAAATATTAAGAAAAATTGGTTTCTGTGGCCACTAATAGGAAAAAGTATTTGTGGCATGCATTAACCGCTCCCTCCCAAAAATCCAATTTTTGTTTGTGTGTGTGTGTGTTGTTTTTTTTTTGTTTTTTTTTTTTTTTTTTTTAAGACAGGGTCTCACTATGTAGCCCTGACTGGCCTGGAACTCACAGAGATCACCTTCCTCTGCCTCCTGGGTGCTGGAATTAAAGGCCTGCACCACCATGCCAGTATAGCATGCATTTTAAGTAGTTGTGGTGGTATGAGCCTATACTCCCAGTACTGATAGGCTGAAACTAGAGTCACATTGCCAGTTTGAGGCCAACCTGTAGTACATGGTCAGACTGTCTCAAAAAAAAAAAAGCAAAAGAATGATCTACACATAGTAAAGCGTGCTCTTTGATGGAATAAAGAAATTTACTTATTGACAATTTAAAGTTCTTTTAGTGCATGCTGTGACAATGTTCTGGGTCTAAAATACATTAGCATACTATAGGGGAATTTTATCTCACTGAAAATTCCTTGTAATAAAGGTAGTTAATCTGTGTACACTAGCAATTTGAATTTATTCAAGTATTTTGACCAACTAAAGATTTACATAAAATTTTGGAATGTTTAGGTTGTTTACTAAATTGGTTAATGGAAAATTATCCAGACTTTCCTGCAATTTTTAATATAATAGTAAGGTTTAGAGTGCTTTTCCGTTTTAATAATACCTCATTTGATACTGCTTTGTCACATATATACTTTACTGAAATATTTACTAATGTCTTGTTAATAAAACAAGGAACAGTAAAAACAGGGAGGAAAACTGTTTGTATTAAATCAGGTGTTAAGAAACTGATAGACTTTACACATAGGAAACTACTGAGAACAGATAATGGCTTCTGTTTTCCCTCTCATGTTTCTACCTATATAGTGAGTGGAACTGTTAAAGAGGATAGTTACGAAGTTGTAGATTTGCACCTCTGTTCTTAAGAATGTTTAGTTTTAGCCAGGCGTGGTAGTGCATGCTTTTAATCCCCCAAATTCAGGAGGCAGAGGCAGGCAGATCTCTGTGAGTTCAAGGCCAGCCTGATCTACATAGCCAGTTCCAGGCCAGTGGGGGCTACAGGCAAATCCTGTTTCAAAAAGACAAAATAATAATAATAATGTTTAGTTTGAATCAAATTGTCTGACCTCTTTATACTTCAGATTTTCATATTATAAAAAGAAAAGTGAGGCTATTCATTTTTCTTTGTGTAATTCATTGAGTTCTCCATAACTAGATTGAGGCTTCTAGAAATTCCATTTTAACTCTTGCTCCACTTTACACAGAGCTTTTTTGAGCCCAAATAAGGTAAGCGAAGTGTGAAAATACATTTGTAAATTCAAGGAACTTGATTAACAAACAATTGTTATATATGATATCCATATTCTTATGTGCTAAATGTTCAGTAGCATGATTAAGACTGCTGTCTATGGAGATTATGGGGGTTTGAGTTTGATCTTGAAAGAAATTAGGGTTTTTACGGTCAGAGATAGAACTGTTTGAGGATAGAAACAGAGATAGAAGGTCAGAATTTAAAACAAATGCAGGGCCAGCAAGGTGGCTCAGTGGGTAACAGCATTTGCTTCGAGGCCTAATGACCTGAGTTCAGTTCCTGGAGCCCACATGGTGGAAGGAAAGAACCGACTCCCACAAGTTGTTTTCTGACTTCCACACAAGTATGTTTATGCACACATACACATACACACAACTAAGTACCTGTTTAAAAAATGGAAACAAATGTACAGTGGCTTTACTTATTGTTGAGATTTCTCATGTTAAATTCTTACATTACATTAAAATAATCTAATTTTTTTTTTTTACCATCTAGCCCATTTTATAATCAGTTGTTTAATTCAAAATACTAGGGCCCATTGGTCCAAGTAACCTTAGCATCTCACAAGAATGCTAATGTGGTTACACTACAGAGACTCTTTTTCCTGTGCCTTCAATGTATCTGTCTGTAATCAAGTGTTTTGAAGATGGGGGAAAAATCAATTTTATTATATTAAAATATGAGTCAGTGAAGCTAACTATTATGATACTAATAATACTTCCTGACATGTTTGCCCTCATTAAAAATACTGATAGGCAAATCAATTGGAATAATTTAAGCTATAAAATGTTTTTTATTATTATTATTTATTTATTTTATTTTATGTGTATGTGTGTATTACCTGCATGTCTGTAAGTGCACCTGTATCGTGCAATGCCCGCAGAGCTCAGCAGAGGTTGTCAGATCCTCTGAGTCTGGAGTTATGGACAGTTGTTAGCTGCCATATGGGTGCTGAGATTTGAACCCGGGTATTCTGCAAGAACAACCAGTGTTCTTAACTGGTGAGCCATCTCTCCAGCCCTAGAAAAGTATTTTTAAGATTGAAATTCCTAAATGAACAAAAATCCATGCAGAAGTCTAATAAATCAGTAAACAGTTTCTTTGTCAGATACACATGTAGTCTCTATGACGAACCTAGTAATCTCTGGGGAACACAGTGACTCCTTCTATTATATACCCTTTAGTATGCATGAGTAAAATATTATTCAAGATTAGATGTTTCTGCTTTGTACATAGCAATGAATGTGGGAAAAGAGCTAGCATTGCATTAGACGTTTTCAGTTTTTAAAAAGAAATCTTAAGGGTCTCTGAATTTGAATAAAAATTATTGTTCTTTTTTATACTTTAATACACTTAAGCATCTGAAGATAATTTGTTAGCAGGAACTTCAAATTATAGTCTTCCTTAGTAGTAGTATTTTTTGAGGCCATATTTAGAATGTTCTTGCACAGAAAGATTATCTCACAAATTGAATAGATGAAGTACATAATAAATATTTATGGCATTTCTTTACAGTTTCTGAATTTGTATCATTTTATTATTGCTGTTAGTATGGCAAATTTAACTATATTGTCTTTAAATTACTCCAAAATGTTTTCACTTAGCTATGAACAATATTCTGTTTTAAAATGTTTTCCCCATTTAAATCATTGTAGGTTTGAATGAAAGTTCATTTTCCTTTAAACGTCCTTCTGCTTCTGAAATAAACAGTGTTGATTCAAAAAAGCCTAAGTCCAGTGGAAGTGTTCCTAGAACAGATGCTTCAGCTGTGGTTCCTTCAGATAAGTCTCCTTCATTGACGGTTCCCCAGGCTCTGCCATCTCAAGGTACATATGAATTCGGGGATGTAAAAGGATATTGCTGTAGTAGTTATATATAACGTTTTAGAAATTGTTAAGTTAAAAAGCTATAAGTGGTTATTTAAGATTAAAAAGTGATGAATTTGGGAGCTGGAGAGAGAGTTCAGCATTTAAGAACATTCACTGTTCTTTCAGAGGACCTGGGTTCAGTTCCTGTGGGGTCTCTCCCTCTCCTCGTGGGTCGTTGGCTACCAGTCCACGAGGACAGGGGGAGCAGAAGCGACGAGCGGGGTCAGGACAGCCAGTGAGCACTGACAGAAGAAAGCCCTTCCGGGGAGGCAGGTTCAACGATGCAAACAGCTCCAGACTCAGTGAGACAGCTCTAGACTTAGTGAAACAGCTCCGTTTATTCAGTGGGAGAACTGGGGAAAATATAGTGTGGAGGCAATAGCCAAAGCCTCAGCTGATAGGTGCTCATAGTATGTTTTTTTTACATGTGGCAGTAGGCTCCTATTGTCCGACTACCAGGCAATGCCTGATTATCATATAGAAAAGACCTGGGGGTAGTTTTTACTCCAGGTAATTATGCCAAAGGTCATGTTCCAAATAAGGTCAGGCATCCATGCTTGGTGGCACTTTCCAGGTAAGTCAGGAAGAGAGCAGGAGGCCCTCTGCTGAGAAGGGGAGTTCTTCCATTTGGCCCCGAGCCCCTTAGAGCTATCCGGACATGAAGGACTACAACCCTAACAGCAGGGTTTCCCAACAAGTTCCCAACACCCACATGGCAACTCACAACTCTTAACTCCAGCTTCAGGGTACCCGATACACACCACTGGCCTCCACAGGCATCCCCATACAGATAAAAACACACATACTCATAAATAAGAAAAAAATAATGAAAATAAA
The DNA here is from genome assembly GCF_000622305.1 of Nannospalax galili. NCBI lineage: Eukaryota > Metazoa > Chordata > Mammalia > Rodentia > Spalacidae > Nannospalax > Nannospalax galili. The sequence goes on from NW_008330486.1 coordinate 1,648,656, forward strand.
TCCTAAATAATTTTTAAGTGATGAATTTTGAGCAATAAATGATTTTAATTTGTTTTAGGTGCAGATACCTCATCAAATCAATCTAAAAATGGAACAACTTTTCCAAGAGCTTGTCCAAAGTGCAATATTCACTTCAATCTTTTGGATCCTCTGAAAAACCACATGACGGTAAAACCTTTTCAAATTTTAATTTTAAAAGTCTGCAAATCCCTAATGTTAATGACTGATTTATAGTAAGTGATGGTTTGTCCTAATAATTTAGATAAGAATTCTTCTCATTGGCATATTTCCATATGCTTAAGTGAAAATTTGCATTCATAATAATTCTATAAGGTTTTGATCAGTGGATGGACTAGCACTGGGTAACAGCTGGAGGCACTGATAACACAGTGGACAGTAATAGGAATGACAGAGTATATAGGCTGGGCGGGGGGAGGCTATGGGAGGGTGCCATTTGGGATGTGGGTATAAAGATGAATAAGATTGGGATGTTCTATATGAAATACTCAAAAAAAGAGAAAAAAATTAAGAAAAAGAAAAGAATTGTAATGAAGATTATAGTAAAATAAAACAGTGGTTGAGGGTCACATATGTCTAGAATCAGGGCCCAGCTCCATAATGATAGAATGTCATTTGAATGTATGGCAAATTGGCATGTTGTATTAAAATTTAAACTCTGAAGACTTTCCTCATCTGCAAAGTGAGATTTGTAATAAGCCCTGCTAGACCAAATTAAAAACATAAGACAATATTTTTAAGTTAACAGAATTTTCTGCATTTAGCATTCAATAAGTCATAGTTGTTTCTATTTGTTATTGCTGATCATTAGTAACTAAACCTTATTTTGACTCAAAACAACTTTGTCTTTTATAAGTTTTCAATTCTTATGTTCTTGTTCACTATATGTTTCTAAATAAAATGTACTAATTACAATTTAAAAAAAGAAATTCCTTAGTTCATATATTTAGAATATATGCTTAATATCCTGATTTTAAACAAGACAATGTAATTATCATTATTGATTAGATTATATTTGTAAAGCATTTGTTCTAAGTTTAATCTTTTACAACTTAAAAGTTGTATATTTTGTTTGCATGCTCATATGTGCATTTCATATTACATAATGAAAATCTGAGTTTTCCATTTTAATTATCAATATTCAAATATAAACTTCAAATGTTGAAATATTTCATATGAAATAATTGTTTCAACACTGTTTAGAATATAGTTTGTATAGTTCTTAAAATTAGTTTAAAATTTTTATTGGGATGGAAAGCTTTTGATTTAGATTTTAAGAAATTTCAAAGCACTTATAACATTTAGGTGACAGTTCTGCTTAAAAAAGTTAGATATTACTGCTGGGTGTGGTGGCACAGGCCTTTAGTCACAGCACTCAGTAGGCAGAGGCAGGCAGATCTCTGTGAGTTCAAGGCCATCCTGGTACAGAATGAGTTCTGGACCAGCTGAAGCTACAGGTTCTCAAGAAACTGTCTCAAAAAGACCCAAAAAAAAAAAAAAAAAAAAAAAAAAGATATTACTATGCTCTACTGTGTCTGCATTAAAGATGTTCTATAATTTCCTTGTTCCTATTATACGTGGCAGGAAAGGGAAGAAAACAAAAATGACAGGACATTTTATAAATAGAGAAGGAAAGAAAATAGTTCATTGGCAATGAGGAAGAGTTCTTATTATTTCAGTGACTGATAATTTTTTATTCAGCAATTTTAAAACAACAAAAACCATGAAGGATTCACAAGGCCTCACCCATCCCTGAGCAGCTATTGCCTGTTGATGGGGGAAGGTGAGACATTTTCATCAGTGGTATAGCCACTGCTAAGTTACCCATGCTCCTGTAAATAACTCTCACTCGTATTCATGAAAGCAACCCTAACTAAAGTTGCTGAGCCCCCCACCCCCACCCCAAAAGAACAAGAAAACAGAAGGAGACCAGTTGGGAGTGGAAGCAGGGAACAAAAGAGGGCAATGTAACAGGTGTTGAATATGATCAAAATATATTATTAAGCTGTGTGTGGTAGTATGCACCTTTAATCCCAGCACTCCAGAAGCAGAAGCAGGATATCTTCGAGACCACAGCCAGCCTAGTCTACTAGCAAGTTCCAGGCCAGTTGGGGCTACAGGAAGACTCTGTCTAAAACACAAATATCCCACATTATATGCACATATGAAAATGTCATAATGAAGCCTCTGATTATGTATAAGTCATATATGCAAAGAAAAAATAGGGACACTTAAAAAATGTTTAAATGTCTCTTTATTCATGTACAGAATTGTAGTTGACTTGTACCAATACTTTAGCTCCCAGAATGTAGCCTCTTTTTTGGAAAACTATTCCTGTACAAGTGCTTTCAACTTTCTATCTCTTTGTATTGTTTTGATGAGACATATGATGCTTTCTGTGTTTTTCATTAGAAGTGGAGGCAAAAAAAAAAGGGGGGGGGGAGTTCCTTAGTTTTTCTCTTAAACATTTTTTTTATTGTTTTTATTTTGTGTGTCTGAGTGTATTGCCTGCATGTGTGTAAGTGTACCCATGTTGTGCAGTACCCACAGAGATCAGAAGAGGGGGTTAGATGCCCTTGGAACTGGAGTCGCAGATGGTTGTTAGCCACCATGGGGGTGCTGGGAATTGAACCCATGTCTTTTGTAAGAGCAACAAGTGGTCTTAACCGCTAAGCCATCTCTCTAGCCTAGTCATTTATTGACTTAAGTGATATAGTCACATGATTCAAAATTAAAAAGCTTACAAATGATACAAGAATCTTACCCCTGACATTTATTTATGTGGTTCATAGTATGACTTTCAAAGAAAGTAATCTTCTATTAGTTTGCTTTATATACTCTGATTTTCTTTCTGCACTTACAGGTAAATATGAATATTATTATTTTTCCTCTGTCTTGTACACAAATTGTAGCATACTCTACATACTTCTGCTCCTGAGAGATTGGCAACTGTCATATGATATTTTGTATGTTACAGCATTATTTGTGATTACTTGTATTAGAATTAAGCAAATGTCATACAGTATTCAAGAGGTAGAGCAACACAACATTTGAGAAAGAAAGGAACATAAATAATAGGTAGTGAAATGAAATGAACTGAAGGCATTACTAAGCTAAGTCAATACAATGTGGATAACAGATGTATTTTATGCTTGCATGTATTCTTTATGTCTTATGTCTTTATGTCTTAAAAGAAATCTAAAGCACAGCCATCAAATGTAGGAAGGGTAAGTTTAAAACTGGGAAATTTTTAGGCCCAGAAAGACAAACACATCATTTATATCATGTGCAATCTAAAAAAAGTTACTCTCAGAAGTTGATTAGTTTACTTGAGACTAAGGAAGTTAAAAAAGTGGTGCATGGAGATGTGATCAGTAAGTACCATGTTACAGATAGACAGGAGTAAGTTCTTACGTTCTAAAGCACAATAGAATGAGTATACTAACAGCAACACATTGTGTATCAGAAAGAGGAGGATTTGAATGTATTCAAAAAGAAATGATTGCAGTTAAGGTGTTGGATATAATAACTGTTATTTGATTATGACCTAATGTAAAAATGGATAAAAAAATCTGGTGGTTTTTTTTGTTGTTGTTGTTGTTGTTGTTATTGCTGTTGTTGTTATTTGAGACAAGGTCTCACTGTGAAGTCCTGGCTGGCCTAGAACTCACTTTGTAGATCAAGCTGATCTCCCATTCACAGAGATCCATCTGCCTCTTCCTGCTGGAATTAAAGGTATATGCCACCATACCCAGCTCAAAACATGTTATACTTGATAAAAATACTAGAACTTTTAAAATTAAATTACTTCAGAAACTTTTCCCTTTCTAGTCTACACATTTCTGTTTTGTTTTGTTTTTTGCTTGGAGGTTGTTTTTCTGTAGCCCTAGCTGGCCAGGAACTGGCTGTGTAGATTAGGATGGCCTCAATCTCAGAGATCTGCCTGTTTTCCTCTGCCTCCTGAGTGCTGGGATTAAAGGTTTACGCACCTATACAGTTTTAAATGTCCACTAAAATTTAATATGATAACACGTTGTGTCTTGAAAAATGTTGAGTTTTGGATTTTTTTTGTGTGACTGATTCTTTTCTGTTATAGATGAATTCAAGATGACTATATCCCTCTGTCATAGAGATAACTGTGCCTCTTTCCACCATATCCAGCTGTAATGTTTTCTTTAAATGGAAAAGTAAAATTTTTTTATCATAGAAATTTAAATTTATTTACAAATGAGCACGTGCATATGTGATCCCATGCAGCCAAAAAAATTGAATAAGTAGATGTGCCCCCATATACACATTAAAAACATATAAGCACATTTTTCATTAATGGTATAATTTTACGCATTTTATTCAAATATTACAATTTTCTTGATATATTCATTAGTTAGGAATCAAGTATTCATATTAATCCTAGACATTTTTAAAAAAAGCTTTAATCTTGTTTTAATGGTTATATGGGAAGTTTTTATGGATCAGGATTGTAGAGTAGTGATTGTTACTCGACCACTCAAAGCTTAGCAGATATATTAGTTACATTTCTTTATTTTTCTTTTTAGATAGTTTATTCTTTAAGAATATCCTGCATGTATGCAATGTATTTTGGTCATACCTATCTCCCAACTTTTCCGCCAATTCCCTCAAACATACCCCATTCCCACCTTTATGTTTTCTCTCTCTCTGTTTCTCTCTCTGTAAACCACTAAGTTCATTTAGTGCCACCTATTGGAATGTTGACTGATCATCTTGACTTGATGTTGTACAGATTTTGTATCGTAGGTTCATGAGTGCAAAGGCCATGTCCTGTCCAGAAGACAGCATCTCACAGCATTCCTCCCCATCCTCTGACTCTACATTCTTTCTGTTCCCTCCTCCAAAATGTTACTGAGATTTGGTGGGGTTTGATGTAGATATTTCATTTAGGGCTGAGCACTCAACAGTCTCTTGTTCTCAACACTTTGATCAGTTACAAGTCTACATTACTTTCTCCTGCAGAAAGAAGCTTCTCCTACCAAGGTTGAGAAAAACCCCAATCTATGGGTATGAACATAAATAAATTATATGGTAGTTTGATAACATACCCATTTAGCAAAACAAGGGTAGTAGGTTCTTCCCTAGGGGCCAAGACCTCCTGAACCATTGACTTTTAACCAGGTTTATAGTACCAGGCATGAATTTCTCCTGTGGAACAGGCCTCAGATCCAGTCGAAAGTGGTTGGTTACTCCCATAACCTTCATTCCACTATTGTACCAGTAGGTATATCTTTTCTGGCAGGTTAGTACTGTAGCATTCAAAGTCTGTCACTGGTTAAGACCATTGATGTATTTTCTCCTCCAGCAGCCTGTAGAGTACCTTCTAGCACTATGAGCACCAGCTGGGAGGAAGTTTTCAGATCAGTTCCAGCTTGATTTCTCTGTGTCCTGAAACCATAACATATTGTGTTTTTGGCAGTAGGATCTTACCGTCTGGTTATGGTAGGCAACCAAGACTAATGGCAATAGTTTGTGTTGTTTTAGGTGCCTCTTGGATCTCCCTGACCAATAACTCATAGACAAGTGTTCCATGCCTGGTATTGAGAGTTTTACTTAATAACCCATGTCATCTGTGTGAAGCATTGTTCATCCATGCAGGGTACCTGGGTTCAAGCTCTTTTTTAAAAACTAGCATTTTTTAATTAGCTTACAAAATAGTGGGTTTTTCATACATCGTTAGTAGTCTATATAATCACATGTCCAGTATGAGTTTGTTTTACCTTCTTTGCCTGGCATAGCTATCATTTTTCATTCTAATCCTTTTAAAAAAAATATTGTATTTATTATTTTTATTTTATGTGTATAAGTGTTATGCCTGCGTATAGGTAAGTATACCTGTGTTGTGCAGTGCCTGCAGAGGACAGAAGAGGCTGTCGGATTCCCTGGAACTGGAGTTACGAACAGTTGTTAGCTGCCATGTGGGTTCTGGGATTTGAACCCGGGTCTTCTGCAAGAACAGTATCGCAGTGTCATCTTGGTTTTGTCTATTCCCAAGAGAGTACCTCTCTTGCCTTCAGTGTGTGTGTGTGTGTGTGTGTGTGTGTGTGTGTGTGTGTGTGTATAATTTTTAAAATTGATTCTTAGGGTACTGGGAATTGAACTCAGGGCCGTGTATATGCTGGGCAAATAGTCTACCAACTGAGATTTGTTCCTAGTCCCCTTTCATTGACTCTTTAACATCTGTTACCATTGAGTCATCTTGACTTCTCTGATCAGTTGTGAACTACTGTATGCCTTTTCTCTGATGTTGGTTGCTTTGAGTAAGGTTTTCATATATTACAATGTCTGAGCTTTACCTGGCTTTTAGTTTCGTTGAAATTTAAATTTGTGCAATTTGGTTGTTGGAGCTTTTGGTTGAATTCCAGTAGAAGGGGAAGTGTTGACTTATATAGGATGTTCATATAAGTCTTATTTTACAATTTACTTAATGATAGGATTCCATAGCCTGTCATTGTAGCCTGTGCCTGTAACAACAACCACTTGGAGAGTGAGGCAGGAACATTGAGAATTTGAGGCCTGCCTGGGTGGCATAGCAAAGTCCAGTCTCAGAAAATAAAAATAGTACCGTACCTCTCTTGTTCTAAAACTCTTACCAAAATTTTTAGATCACTAACAAAGCAATAGAACCTGGTCGGAGGAGTAGAATGGTGTGTAGCAAGTGTTTAATATTTGTCAAACTATAGAATAGGACACTAAAGGTATTTGATGTTAGTTGAATGGTTACCTCAGAGAAATAAGGATACATGAAGTATTGTAATACAGGGATTAGAGCCAAAAGGGCTGAAAAAAGTTGACCAGTTGATTTTGGATGCTAGCTTAGCTGTGCTCTCCATAGCTTACTATCCTCATATAAACCTAAATCTAAGCTTAGTTTTCATTTCTCATTGCTGTTCTTGCCTTTTGAGTGTTTTAGGATATTTTATTAAAAACTAAATCTCCCTTCTCTTCCCCTTTCACTATACCTTGTTGTCTACTTTTAGCTGTCATTTGTTGTTCATCTCTTTTTCTAAGGACCTGAATCTAAAATAGTACTGAAGATATATTGTGAACAAGATTTTTATGCTTATTTTCAAATTTAATTTTATTTATTATTTTTAGTTTATCCGTATGAGTGTTATGCCTGCATGTAAGTGCACCTATGTCATGTAGTGCCCACCGAGGACAGAAGAGGCTGTCGGATGCCCGGGAACTGGAGTTACGGACAGTTGTTAGCTGCCATGTGGGTGCTGGGATTCAACCCCCCCCCCCATCCCGGGTATTCTGTAAGAACAGTCAGTGTTCTTAACCTAAGCTGAGCCATCTCTCCAGCCCCTTTATGCTTATTTTAAAAATCAGGTTCTATCATTTTTTTGTGAAGAAAGAAAATAGAAGAGCAGCAAGTAATTAGTTATTATGTATATCATAATTCATGAGTATTTTAGGGTAACCATTAACTTTTGTAGATAGTAAAATAGACTTTCTGGAGACTATAAACCTGCAACACATTCTACCACAGATTATTCTGTAGGTTTCAGAAAAGAATCCCGTATCATGTATGGTTTGGAATAACGTCTATTAAAATCAGATCTAATGTTTGGAGCATAATGTAACCCTACTCCTGACTAGGGACATGACCCTTCATTAAGGAATTTTATATACTCTAATTTTTTCCAGTTGAGATTTTTCACATAGGAAGACTTTAAATAAGGGGATTGGTTTGTCTATTAAAATTATGCCACTGCTACATACTTAATATGTAAGTTTTGAGTAATTTCCCTCTTGCCCGGCCTTCATTCCCCCACCCATCTTTTTTTTTTTTTTTTTTTTTTTTTTTTTTTAAAAAAAAAATCAGATGTCATGCATCCTAGGCAGGTACTCTACCACTGATGACCTGATTGAATTATTTTCCTCTAGAATTAGTGGCCTTATGCTACACCATGCTTTTCTTCACTTTTCCTTAAAATTAAAAATAGCATTATTTATGTTAGTCTCATAAAATCCCTTAGAAATAGTCTTTGTGTGTGTGAGAGAGAGAGGGAGGGAGGGAGGGAGAGAGAGAGAGAGAGAGTCTCCCTTTAGCCCTAGCTATCCTGGTACTCACTGTGTAGACCAGGCTGGCCTTGAACACACAGAGATCTGCCTGTCTCTGCCTCCTGAGTGCTGGGACTACAGGCATGTGCCACCACACCTAGCTTAGAAATAGTCATAATTTTCCTAATTTTAAGCTCTTAGATGTTATGTGTATCTCGAGAAGAATCTAGATGCATAAATAACAAAGCCTTTTTTATTCCCTTTCTTTTGCGTTGTACCATTTTAACTGTAATTTAAGAATGGAAGACTACAGAGGAGCATCTTATATTAATATATTTGTATATTTACTGTAATTATACAACCAGAACTCCTACATACAAGTTCCTTTATGACACTGTTTTGTGAGTCAGTTTTTGTTTATTTTTTTATGTGTATGAGTATTTTGCCTGCATGTATGTAAGTGCACCTGCGTTATGCAGTGCCCACAGAGGCCAGAACAGGGCATTGAAACCCCTAGAACTGGAGTTAGAAATGATAGTTAGCCACCATATGGGTGCTGGGAACTGAACCTGTGTCTTCTGCAAGAGCAGCCATGCTCTTAACTGCTGAGCCATCTCTCTAGCATACCTTGTGAGTCAGTTTTATTTGGTATTTTTCTCACTTGTTAGATCTATTTTAAATGTTTTTGGTATTTTTCCTTTTGTGGATTTAAAATTTGACAAATGGTTTGGGAAGATATCTCAGGCTATCTTCAGTTTCTTGCAAGTAGGACACAACCTGAGTTCAGTGTCCAGAACCCACATTTTAAAAACTGGGTGATGCTCAGCACTAGGGAGGTGGAGGGAGGAAATCCTTTGGGTTCCCAGGCCAACTGGCCTAGCTTGTTTGGTGAGCTTTAGGTCAATGAGAGACCTGTCTCAACAAGACCAAGTGGTTGATGCCTGAGGAAAGATACCCAAGGCGTCCTCCATACACAGGTACACATACATGTGCACCTGCACTCCTGTCAACATACAGATACTTGCATACTCACAAAGTAAAACATAAAATTTGACAAGTGAAACAAATGAGAATAATGTGACCTGACGAAAAGTATTATAGATCTGTCCTTGATCAAAGGATTCGCTCCCCACATCATATGGAGCATTTCACCAATTATTCTGCATGTGGCAGAAGAAGAAATAGTTGTTATAGAGATGGACTAATTGTCTTAAGATTTTCAGATGCTGATTTAATAAATAGCGCACTTAAAGCATTTAAGTTGTAAAAGGATTACCTGTGTTTGTTCTTAAGAAAAATAAACATAAAAACATTTTGTAGGTTCCATCTCTAGTCATTGGTTTAGGTGATCTGAGGAATTACCCAGGAATTACCATTAAAATGTTTTTTATGTGTATGAGTGTTTTACGTGCACATATGTAAGAACACCACATGCACACAATGCCTTTGTAGGTCAGAAAAGTGTTAGATCCTCTGAAACTGGAGTTAAAGATGTTTGTTAGCCATCATGTGGGTGCTGGGAACTGAAACTGGGTCCTCTGCAAGAGCCGCCCATGCTTTTAACTGCTGGGCCATCTCTCCAGTCCCTGGAAATACCATCTTAATAATTTCTAAGTTTCTGAAGCAAGTTTTCCTAGACTTGTCCTCTAGGAAAACTATGTACAATAAATAAATTAGGTATATCTTCTTTTTTTTTTTTAATTTCTTTGAGACATGGTCTCCCTCTAGCCCCAGCTGACCCAGAAGTCACTGTGTAGACCAGGCTGACCTTGAATTCCTTGAGATCTGCCTGCCTCTGCCTCCTGAGTGCTGGGATTAAAGGTGTGCACCACCAAGCCTAGCAGTTTTTATAAAAGCTCATACATGAGACAGTTTATGAGCTATCTTGAGCTTATTACTGAAAGGTAAACTTTCTTTTCAAAATATTTTAGCACTCTAGATTTAAAGATGGACCTACTAGTGTTTGTTTTTGTGTTGCTTATATTTTCTAGTACATTCAGTGTGGGGAATTGCAGGTTAGCTGTGTGTATTCAAATTTAGTTTCAACCAGGCTTAAGAAGTTTCGATATAGCTTGATACATCAAAGCATATAAATCTCATTTCCTTCTGGTATTGTTGACACAGACCTGAAATGAATGATTTTTGGATAAGAAAAAAAGTTAGTGATAGATATTTATCTGAGCTGGTAAATAACAAAGGAAAAGTTTTTAAATCTATAGCCAAGTCCTGAATCATCTTAAGGTTTTTTTCATCTCTTTAGATTTTGTTGTTGTTGTTATGGACTGGTGAGATAGCTCAGCTTGCTGCCAAGCCTGACTTGAGTTTGATCCCTGGATCCCACACGGTGGAAAAAGAGTACCAACTTCCACAGGTTGTCCTCTGACCTCCACGTGTGAACTGTGGCATGCACATACATACATAAAATAAATAAATAATTGACTTTAAAATAATAATGTTTATTTCTAATTTTTAAAAACTCTGTCACAAACTCTTGCTGTTCTTCCAGATAAGCTGTCAGACAGTTTTACATGGTCTGGCCTTAATTGTAAACATACAATCTTTTTTCTTTTTTTGCTATTTTTTTTTAAATAAATAAATCATCTATTATCTATTTTTTTTTCTCTTCTAGTACTGTTGTCCAGACATGATAAATAACTTTTTGGGACTGACTAAAATGGACATTTCAAATACAGCAAATGAAACTAAGATTCTTGATTCAGAGAAAGGAAAGTTGATCATGTTAGTTAATGACTTTTATTATGGAAAACATGAAGGAGATGTCCAGGAAGGACAGAAGACTCATACAACCTTCAAATGCTTCAGTTGCTTGAAAGTTCTAAAAAATAATATTAGGTATGTGAATACTTTTATTTCTGTTTAAAATTGAAATGCTAGAGATATACCTGTTGTGTCTTATCTTGCACTTTCTTGTGCCAGAAAACAATTTTAATACTTTCTCCTAAGAACAAAAGCAAATTTTCTTTCTGTAGAACTTTGTCCCTTCTTGTATTTTCAGATTCACTTCCTGGATTCATTGGTATGTGTTTTTTTCACATAACTTAAGAGAGGATATAGCTTATTTTAACTTGGAACAAAATGAACTTATTTTATCTTTTGATGATCTAGGAATTTAATTAGGTATCTTTTATTTTCCAGCTGTCTCTGAATCTTAAGCTTTCTTCACAGTACAGGAAGTACTTCAGAAATGTCCAGGTTGACTTCCTTACTAATATTACCTAATGCTCAAATCTTCCTATTCATACTGATAACTTTTAGAGTAGTATCTTACCCAAAAAGTGATCTATTTGGAGACGTGCTAGTTCCAGGAGATGCATCTCCTTTAATTTTAAAACTTAAATAAAAATGGGTTTATATTTCAATGGAATTTTGAAAATTGTATATGCAAATGTTTTAAATTTTAAGAATTTATATTTTGTAATCTCTGAGCTACAGGATGTATTATAAAGATGTAACTAAGAGGAATATCGTGACATACTGAATGATATTTTTCATTTATTATATATCCCCAAATTTATATTTTATTAAGTAGGATTTATTTTTCCTACCATTTCATTGTAAACTCTTCAAATATTTAAAAGTTTTACATTGGACACATGTACATTTGCCACTTTGATTCTGATCTTAATACTTTACTTATTCTGTTATAGTTTTCATTATTATTTCCTTCAAACTCTGATTTTTCAAATTTAATTAAAGCCATTACTAAAACCTGATTTTTTTCTTTTTTAATGTATTTTACAAGTTGTGGATAAGAGTGTACTTTTAGATAAAATGTTGTACACATACAGTTGATTACCTTTAATAAAATAAAAATAAATGTTGTATACATATACACACTTATGCATATCTTTTACACTTACTAGCAGTCATCTGCTATTAGCATTTAGCACCAACAGTTGCCTCTTAGGCTCCAAAATTTATTTTTCTGTATCTTCTTGTATAACATCCTGCTATAATAATGATTACTGGTTTATTATAATAATGTTTTATATTTTCAAAGCTCTTTCACACATCTTATATCATAGGATTTTTATACTGCTTCCCCTTCTGTATCATACTTCAATACCTGGCAAGAGCTAATGATTCCAATAGTTTAATAGAAGGGAAATTCTGCTTTAAAGGTAATACTGAAACTGTTAAAATACAGCTCTACTACCTATATCCATATTCGTACCATTTTAATAATAAAATATATGGGGGCCAAAGAGATGGCTCAGCAGTTAAGAGGACTGACTGCTCTTTCAGAGAACCCGGATTCAATTCCCAGCACCCACATGGTGGCTATCAACCATCTGTGACTCCAGTTCCAGGGGAATCTGACAACTTCTGACCTCCACTAGCATTGCACAACATGGCTGAGCTTACACCCATGTGGGCAATACACTCACACACATAAAATAAAAATAATATTTAAAAATAATAATAAAATATATTAGAGGATCTAGTTAGTAGATACGGCAAAATGTTCACTGAGTTAATTCCTTGTTAAATATGATGCATATCACAAGTTATTTTAACAAAAGTTTTTGAGCTCCAGATTGGTCTTTTGTAAACATTGGGAGAATTTATCCAAGCTAGTTAAGGGATTATTCTATATAAATACATTTTTGTACTTTAAGTTGTAAGCTGAAAATTTACTGAATCATTGTATTTTTGCCTTTGTGTGAAGCTTTAACCCAAACTAGGATTTTCTATAGGTGTTTGTAGAGCTAGTGTTAAAACCAATGGAAGAAAAGACATTTCAAGGCATATTACAACCTGCTTTAAAGAAATACTGTTCTTTATAGATCTGAAAAAAGAGATAGCTGTCATAGGCTTCATGCCAGCTCTTATCTGGATTGATGACATTATCATGTAGTTTTAGGATTATTTCCTTTGGAGCTCCCAATTGAATAATTTTGTTAATAGTTGACCCAGTCCAAAAATTATTTTGATTGAGTAACTTTTCTTTCAAATACACCAGAAAGCTTCAGTAAGCTCTCTTAAGTAGATATTCCCATTTATATTGCACTTTCTGCACTGAGGGTCGTAGTTGTGCTCCTAAGAAGCCTTTTAGGGAAGCTGAAATAGCAAAGTGTAAAACTGAAAAATGGACATTGCCTGCAAAGGGCACAGTATGCAAGTTAAAATGAACAGTTTATACTAATGGTAAACAGTATCATTAAATAAAACAAAAAGTTCTTATAATTGTAGGCATTAAAATTGCTATTACGTGCATTTAGAAACAAAGGTGTGAATAAAAACATCAATAATTTGTCTTTCAAAGCAGCTGGAATTTATTGTATATCTTCAAGGGCTTGAAAGATTTCTCCCATGACTCTAGCTGCTTTTGTCTATAGAATTCCTTTCCAGTATTTAATTTTAAAGTCTAAATAGCACTTCATATATAGAAAAGAAGACTGCTGTTTTATCTAAAAGCATGGTAATTTGAAATTAGTGATATTTCAGATTAGTTACATTAATGAACTATTTTAAAACAAAGATGGAAAAGATGTTTACTTAGCCAGTTAGAGAAAGTGATTATTTGAAACACACATTTTTCTAAGGACTTAGAGACATTATGGATTTTGAGCATAATGTTTGCTATTTTTGTGGTTCGGGTTCAGATACTATTGTTGAGATTTTCCTGTGCTTTAAAATCTGCATTTTTGCACCTGTTGACCATCTTTCCTAGGTTCATGAACCACATGAAACATCATTTGGAACTTGAGAAACAAAGCAGTGAGAGCTGGGAAAGCCACACCACCTGCCAGCACTGCTACCGCCAGTTTCCCACTCCCTTTCAGCTGCAGTGCCACATCGAGAGCACACACACACCTCATGAATTTTCCAGTGAGTTACAGTTGTGCTGGTGTTGACATTACTGATTCTGACTATAGAAACTGAGCTAATCCGAAGAAGCCTGTTAGAAAAACAAGAATGAGAGATAGATTTTAGGGCTGGAGAGATGACTCAGCAGTTAAGAGCACTTGTTGCTCTCAGCAGACCTGTGTTCGGTTCTCAAAACTCACATGGCAGCTCACAACTGTCTGTAACTCTGGCTGTAGGGGTGGGTTCCAACACCCTCTTCTAACCTCCATGGGCACTATATGCACATGGTGCACATATATTCATGCAGGCAAACATGCATATATGTGGAATTTAAAAAATAAATCTTTAGGGACTGGAGAGATGGTTCAGCAGTTAAGAACACTGGTTGTTCTTGCAGAAGACCCAGGTTCAAATCCCAGCACCCAGATGGCAGCTAACAACTCTCTGTAACTCCAGTTCTAGGGGATCTGACATCCTCTTCTGTCCTCCATGGGCATTGCACAACACAGGTGCACTTACCTACATGCAGGCAATACACACATACACATAAAAATTAATAAAATATTTTAAAAAAATAAATCTTTAAAAAAATGAACCAGATTTTGAAAATTGAGGGTAAATTGAGAAAGTTAACCTACTCCAAGAAGATCTGTATCTTGGCATAGCTGCATGAGTTAAGGCAAGTTACTTGCTACTTAAGTAATAGAATGGATGATAGAAATGCTTTCCGTGCAGTACTGTAATAGAAATCATGAGTTATTGTATGTGTAATGTTTAAACTGGTTGGCACACCCAGGAAACGTACTTGTTACCACCTCTAACACTGCTGCTATTCTTTTGTTGATATTGTTTTCCAAGGTGAAATTTTGTATTTATATATTAAAATGTTGTCTTATCTTTCTCCCTCCCATTTTTAGCCATTTGTAAAATCTGTGAGTTATCATTTGAAACAGAACAGATTCTCTTACAACATATGAAAGATAATCATAAACCCGGTGAAATGCCATATATCTGCCAGGTACATACATGTTTTCATAGTGTTCTTAACTGGTTTGTTTTTTGTTGTTTTGGTTCCAAGGTTTGTATGTGTTAGATCAGCTGCTAGCATTTTGGTTTTTTTTTAGTTTTTTTGCTCAAGGGACAAATGGTAATTGTTGTAGTTTTAGAGGGCTTACAATCTTTTGTAGCCAGTTAGGTCTGCCATTGTAACAAGTGTCATTGACAGTAAGAGAATAATTGGATGTGTCTGTGTTCTGATAAAACATGGACACTGAATTTTGAATTTCATATCATTTTTATGTCATGAAATTACCTTTTTTCATCATTTAGATAAAAATAGTTAACTAAAATTAAAGTCATGAAATATAATACCTTTTTATATGTCATGAAATATAATACCTTTTTTCATCATTTAGATAAAAATAATTAACTAAAATTAAAGTCCCTCATAAGTACTTTATTAGTGTAAGTTATGAGGGGAAGGCAGAGAGAACTGGATTTGGCCCAGAGGCTGTTTGCTTACCACTACTAGTCAGAGAAGAGCTCTGTTAGAAACATAGACTTGACTTACCCTAGAAGAGAATACTGCCATGTGAGCAATGTACAAATTCTGTTACGTACACAGACTTCTTTTAAGTGCTTTGGAGACTAGTATTTCATCAGAATTTGAAGGAACAGGAAAACAAAAGAAAGATAAATCACCACTGTCATAACTTAGAGGCTATATTTAGAATCCAAAGGAAAGTATTGTTTTATGTAGTAGAAGAAAGCATTCTTTAGGATGGGAGGTTCCAAAGCTTGAAAATTAAGACAAGCTGGGTTGATAGATAAGTGATAATAAAGAAAGCACCTATTATGTTTTGGGAAACATTCTTTCACTCCGAAGGCTAAGTAGATTCTTGCTTGTATGGGTATCAGAGCTGCATGGGCAGTATATAAAGTTCTAAACAAATGATCCTTCTAGTTTCAAGTCAAGTTAAACATGACCTTTCTATTTCTAGGTTTGCAATTACAGGTCATCTTCATTTTCTGATGTAGAAAATCATTTTAGAACTTCCCATGAAAACACGAAGAATTTGTTATGTCCATTTTGCCTCAAAGTTATTAAAATTGCCACACCCTATATGCATCACTATATGAAGCATCAGGTAAGATTTGCTTAGTCTTTTTTTAAAAATCTTAATGAAAAGACTGATTATCACTCAGATTATTGATTAAATTTTTTTTTCAAGGGAAGCAAAGTTTGAAATATGTTTAGCTTAAAATTTATATTGAATCACTTGTAAAACTTCCACATTCTTTTCCACTTCCTTTCTAATTATGTTTGGCCTATAAGTAATTGTTAATAGTGATTTCCCTCAGATTGCCCCAGTAAATAAATTTTATAAATGCCTGAGTTTACAAAATTAAAGTTTTTTGCTTTAAAATAGGATTTTTCAGAACTTTTAATATACTAATGAACATTGTAAATCTCCAACCACAAATATAGTATTCTTTTATCCTCAAATTTACTTGACTACAGACCCTTTATTTGAACAGTAACATGTATTGTTAAACAGTTTAGGCAACACTATTTTTGATCTTTGAGTTTGAATTTTGAAAAAGAGGTTAAGGTATAAGGCAATGTCTGTTATTTCATTATGAGGTAACTTATTTGTCTCAGATATTTTACTAAGACTTAGAGATGCAGGAATGAATGATAATGGTGATCAAGGTATATCAATCCAGTCTCTGGGCTGTGTAACTTCTCAGATCTTCATATCCAGAGTTGTCTTAACTTGCCACAGGTGATGTTTTTCTTTTGTTTGGAGTACCTGCAAAATTGAGGGTAAATAGGGGACCATCTCTTAATAACAAGGAACATCGGGAATCCTTCATTGCATTTACAATTTGTGTATTTAAGAAAGACTGGCAAACCATAGCTGGGGGAGAATATAAACTTGAAATTGAGGTGACATTGTTACTGCAATAATAAATACTAAGAATGGTTGGTTCTGTGCCTTATTTTAGTGTCTTTGAGGACCATAGATGTAATTTTTTTCTTGAGGATTACATTATGTCAGGTAATTTGTGTTCTCTGTGTGTGAGCACTTGTACACCTGTGGTGGGGAGTGCTCCCTTAGAGGCCAAAAGAGGGCATTGTTTGTTCTCTTATCACTGTCCTCCTATTCCTTTGAGATAGGGTCTCTCCCTGAACCTGGGGCTTCCTGGGCTAGGCTGGAATCCAGCAAACCTCATAGATTCTGCTGTCTCTACCTCCTTCAGAACTGGGGCTATAGGCATGTGTGGGATGGCTGACTTTTTAACATGGATGCTATTCCTCATGATTATGCAGCAAGCATTCAACTACTAAGCCAGCTCTCTAGTCACGATTTCAGGTAATTTCAAGCTAACAACCCAGTTTATATTACTGTTGTTTCTTGTTTTGGGGGGTTTGAGAGTCTCATATAGCCCAGGTTGGCCTTAAACTTACAATGTAGCCAAGGATGGCCTTGAACTTTTAATCCTCCTTCTTTTGGCTTCCAGGTGCTGGGATTACAGGCATGTGCCACCATGCCTAAAGGTTTATATGATTTTATTGAAATAAATAATTTCAAATATATTGACTAAGCTTATTTCTTTGATAAAATAGTAAGTAATTTACATACGTTATTTGCTTCGTTTATGGCAGGAATATGTTTAATTTCTGTATTTATCTTTTTAAAAAAATTTTTTTCAATAACCACATACTTAGAAGAAGCATTTCACTACATCAGCATTGACATATTCAATAAAATTTTCTGAGCTAGGATGCATCTCTTACAAAATTGGCTGTACATTTTCAGGTTTACAGTTGAATTATTAGTTACACAATATTGTACTCAGTATAAACCCTATAAGACATAAAATTGAGGTTTTAACCTTTAAAAAAGATCTCTGTATGAAACTCTATTTTAATAATGAAATGGAGATCTTTTTTAAAGGTTAAAAACCTCATTTAATTTTATGTATTTATCTTTTTTTATTCCTCACAACCACCATATTTATATTATTTCTATGTTATAAACGAGAGCCTTAGAGTAAGTAACTTGCCTTATGTTACATGGTGTAAAAAAAAGGCTGATACATACTGACTTTAGATCCCAAGTCTGCTTCTGTGTCATATTAGCATTAGCTCTAAAGGTAGAAATTACCTATAGAAAGAATTACTCTTAAACTCTTCAAGCCTGCCAAAAAATGCAATATACTTGTCAAAAAATTTAGTACAAACTGTTATTTCTCTGTGCTAGGAGTAGATCAGTGATTTCTTTGGTTAAGCATAATGTTACCAACAAGCTCTTATGCTGTATCTTCATCACTTTAGCACATAAATACCTGAGAGAGCTGTGTAAGACTTGAGCCCAACTGAAGAAATACATTAGATTGATTAGACTCTATCTCAGGACTGTGCACAGATGTTCATGAGCTGAGATGGGCATTTTGAACTACTTAAAACTGTATCTGCTACTCAAAAGTATTTTTCTCAGTCTTTTACTTTCTGCCTTACTATCCGCTTACTTAACAGTTGTTTAGAATTCTTGACTACATTCCAGAAGCCCCAATATAGCAATGAGTCAAATAAATCCTCTATCTTTTAGAATTTATAATGAGAAATATAAAGATTAATTTTTATTTATATATATTTGAATGCATATGTTTTTAATTATTTATTTTTATTTAATGTATATCTGTTTGCCTGAACATATGTATATGCACACAGGTGTGTGTGTGTGTGTGTGAGTGTGTGTGTGTGTGTGTGTGTGTGGAGAGAGAGAGAGAGAGAGAGAGAGGGGTGCATGGTGCCTACAGAGACCAGAAGAGAGCATCTGATATCCTGGAACTGGAGTTACAGACAGTTCTGAGCCACTCTGTGGGTGCTAGAAACTGAACTCTGCAAGAGTAGCAGGTGCTCTTAACTGCTGACCTATCTCTACAGTCCCTGAATGTATATATTGATAACTATTAGTGGAAATTATAGAGGCCAAGGAGTACCAAGGATTCAGGAAGTGTTAGTTGAGGAGAGATTGCTCTTTTGTATATACAGTGGTCACAGTAGGAGCTTTTTAATGGAAATTAAGGAAGATGCCTTGTGGATATCTGAGGTAGCATTTAGACAATAAAGTAAATATATACCTGTACTCCTTGAAATCAACACAGAGGCCAGTGAGGCTTTGAGAAAATAAACTAATAGGGAAGAAGAGCAGGAGATGAGATAGTAGTAGTTGAATACAGGCTAATTCATATGAATCCTTCTAGGCCAGAGTCAAGACTTTGGAAGATCACTGGGAGGTTTTAAGTGAAAGATCTAGAATTCTTCACAAACCACTGGTAACTATGGGAAGAATAGATTATAGGGAAGTAAGGTAGTCATGGTTGGAATTAATAAGACGAGGAAAATGTAGTTTTCATAGGTTTAATGTGGTATATTAATGTGGGATGTGAGGGAAAGTGACTTTTTTGTCCTAAGCTGTTGCAAGAATGAAGTTTTCATATTCTAAACTATGGAAAAGACTGAAGAAAGAACAAAATTGAGAGAGCTGGGCAGAGAGATACACAGGAAATCTGTAGTTCATTTTGCCTGTGTTGATTTGTAAGGACCAATATCAAGTAGGCAGTCTGGTATATGATATTTCAAATCATGGAGCTAGATGTGAGTGATGATAGAGAAAATTTTTCTGGTAAATGAAATCATGTAAACTTTTTTTTCAGCCTGTTTAGTTTCTGATTCTTGTCTGCATTTGCTTTTTCCTCCTCTTTGAGCATGTATAAGTGAATTTGTGTTGCCTTGCCTCTGAAAAAATTCAACGTACCATGTTTCTAAAGGAATCTTAAGATGAAGCTAGAATATGACATTATTTTTACACATTGCTTTGAACATTGTAATAAAAATTTGTCTTTTCTTTTAAAATAGTTTAGTTGACATGTAACAATTAAAGTAATTAGCACTTTTCTATCTCCTTTATTATCCTTATTTCTTTGTACTTAGTGATTATGTGTGGCTAATGGCTGCCATGTTGGACAGCAGCTGCAGAATATTTTCTCATTGTAGGAAGTGTTATTGGATAATACTACTTTATATTTCTATAACCTAATCTTGGAAATGTCCAGTTAGATTTACTTAGCTTTGGACAGTTTATTTTTTCTACTTGTCAATCAATTGAAAATAGCAAAATTTTTTAAATAACTTTTTTTCTAGATAAAAACACAGTCAAGATAATTTTCACAGTATCAAGTCTTCAAATACTCATTTTTTATAATTAAAAAGCCATTCACATCACAATTATTAGTATTCACATTAGAATCTGTTAATAGAACTTTCATGTTTAATTACCATATAATAGATTCTTCTGAAACCCAAATACTCATAGTTTTAAAAAACTGAAATGATTTTTGATGTTATTTATGGTAGTAAAGTATCATTAAAATTAGAGTAGTTTAGAACATAAAAATTAAGTTAGAGTAGTTTAGAACATAAGAGCTATGGTTATATAAATTATTTTTCTTTTTTCTGTTTTGAAACAGAAAAAAGGAATACATCGTTGTACAAAATGCAGACTGCAATTTTTGACATGCAAGGAGAAAATGGAC
The DNA here is from genome assembly GCF_000622305.1 of Nannospalax galili. NCBI lineage: Eukaryota > Metazoa > Chordata > Mammalia > Rodentia > Spalacidae > Nannospalax > Nannospalax galili. The sequence goes on from NW_008330486.1 coordinate 1,669,152, forward strand.
CACAAGACTCAGCATCATCGAACATTTATAAAACCTAAGCAGCTAGAAGGACTGCCCCCTGGAACAAAAGTGAGTTCAAATGCATATATGACCTTTATAGAATAAAAATTAACTCCTGCCTAGTTCTATTGAATGCAATGTTTTAGAAAATGACTTCTGGTTTTTATTAAGATTAATCTACAGTTTATTGTTCTGCTTAGAAAGAAAAACATCTAACCATTGTTTTGAGCTCAGTGATGGGTGCTAAGTTGAAGTGGTATTCCTTCCTAAAACGTATGACTAGATTGACTACTCCCTGGGTCACTGGTTTGGTTCAGTATTATATAGGCTCTTTTTTAGCTGTTCTTGTTGGTAATGTGTATATTGGTTTCAATAGCTGTACTGTAAGATACTTGATATCAGGAATCATATTATTTTATTTATCTTTGTGTCTCCAGCATCTTTTAGAGTGCCTTGAATACTACAGGTTCTCAGATGTTTGTTGAAGTTGTTATTACTGAGTCTACTCTCAAAGAAGCAAATTCTGCTGTTGGACAGCATTGTATTTTAAGTGAGCAAACACTTGTCTGACTGTAAACTGATGATTGTAATTTACTGTTCCCCTTTTGCCTTATATACATCTGTTTTCTCTGACTTTATATACAGTCAGCTTTTGAATATTTGCTCCAGTGGAGGGAAACAGGAATGGATAATTCAAAGGGAAACAATCCCAAAAACCTTTATATTTGCCTTTGTGTACTTACCTTTGAATGTGGGTATGTCTGTTATTTGAATTGACTAAGTAATACAAAGCCATGCTCTGAAGATCTAGAGCAAGAGAAGCTATCGAGCATCCTCCCTGCAGTCCATTCATTTCCTGCTGGGACTACACATGCAGAATACTAATGTAAGCAGGGACGTCCTCTCTCATTTCTTCCCTATTAATAGCAACAATATTAATGATACTAAATGTTTTTATAGAACCTTAGATTTGCCTAATTCTAAGTGTACTTTTTCAGATATTTATTATTTAATCCAAACAGTCAAATGATGTAGATAAGGCAACTATTACCCTCTATGACTGATATGGAGAGGCTTAAAGAAGATGCTACTTATGTGAGGTCATGTAGCTAGGAAGACAGATTCAACGTAAGGCCTTTTGATTACTGGTCCAGGTGCTTTTGCACAATAACCAAGCACATGTGTTCACAGGACTTCATCATGGGCTGTTTCTGAAAAAGCAGGAGAGTGTAATCAAATAATTAATAAAAATATTGGTAGATAATTGTGTTTTCCATTGTCAGTCAACAGGTATAATTGAGTATTTTATCTTTCTGAAGAGTAAATAATGAAACTTATTAGTTCCTTAAGAAAATTTTAAATGTTCAACTCTCCACCCAGTATAATGAATTGATAGAACCAGCTGCTTAAATGCCAGGCAGTGTGTTCCAGAAAGCAGGTCACGCTTGCTGTAGATATGCTTTTTTATATTAATAATTTCAAGGGGTATTGCAGGCCTTTCTAATTTTTTCAGTCTTCATTATTTAAGTTTTGGGCTCTTGTGCTTATGAACTTTTTTTAGTTATATCAGCATAAAATAGTTATGAAATACAGTCTTCTTAGATTCATATACTTTGTATTAACTCTTATTCACTAATAACAATGTTAACATATAACTGCACTATGAACTATATGTGAATAAGTATTTTAAGTGAATAAATTTCTTTTAATTGATTTGAATATTTAGAGTAAATAGACTAAACCCAATTAGTTTGTCTGTGCTTTTTTCAAAATATTTGACATTTAACTATTTTGTTTAGTGAATAATTTGTTAAAGTAAATATTTCTTTTTTGTAGGTTACTATTCGAGCCTCAGTTGGACCTCTTTCCTCAGGATCTTCAGCTACACCTTCTGTTAGTGCAAGTACTTCTGTCCTTCAGCTCTCTCCCCCAAGGACTGAAAATACGCCTGCTAAAAATCCCACAAAACTGAATATAAGTAAACCTAATACAATCAAATTGGATGACAGTAAACCTAATGAAAACAAGTCTAGTGGAAGTAAATCTAAGTGCAAGTCAAAAATCTCTAACATGCAAAAGAAGCAAAGCACAGTGGCTACTAATAATAAAAAAAGTAAAGTGAATACAGCATTAAGGAATTTAAGGTACTGTTTTATTCTTGATGTACGATACCAATTCATTCATACTCAAGTATAAAACATTATACTTTAGTTAATAGAATAGTAATATAGCTCTTCCTTATTTGTTTTAAAATACATCTTTTTTTTATGTCTCCATAAGGTTACGTCGAGGTGTTCATGAATGCATTGAGTGTTGTTCTGAAGTAAAAGATTTTGCAATCCATTTTCCTACATATGTCCACTGTAGTTTTTGCAGATACAACACTAGCTGTAGCAAAGCCTATGTAAATCATATGATGAGGTAAGATGAGTTCAATCTGTGTATTGCCTATTACCATTACAGTTGAAGAAGATTTTGTTTTGAAAACAAAGTAATATGTAGTAGAAGCCTGGTAGTGTTTTCTAGTATAACAAAGCAAATCAAGAAATACTATATGAAATGGTTACTTAAGAAATAAAATTAAGGTTGGCTGTTAGGGAGATAATTATTCTGTGGGTTTTTTTGTGTTTGTTTGTTTGTTTTTTCCCTAAAGATATTTAAAAATGGCTATTGCCAAACAAAAATTTAAATGTTTTAAATATATTTAACTGACAAATCCATGTACTTTTATGACTGTCATTCTCTTCAAAGCAGAGACTTGAGGATTTTCAGTGATATTAGGAACTTTGATGGGTTTGTTTCTTTTGCTTTCTGCCTTTCTTTGCAATCCATCTCTTTGCCCATCAGTCCAGCCATCTATTTATGAAGCTGTCTGTACTTATGTTTATTAAGTCCATCATATATTTTAGATTGAATTCTTTTTCAGTAATTCATTCAAAGATATTTGATCACCTGTCATTTACTCTGTACTGGAAAAATTCTCCTGAGTATCGCCTGGACCTTATTAAGAGAACACTTCATTCTTTCAGCATGAGTTTTAGTTTTAAAGAATAGTCCAAAGTTGTTCACATATAAACCTGATATGTTGCTTATTCAGACTGGTGCTGGTCTGAGATTTTTTGTTGTTGTTGTTTTAAAATAGAATTCATGTGTAATCAAGTTTCTTGCAGATCATAACATGATTTCCATGTTGCTTTCTGATCATTTCCAGATACTGTTTTCAAGGATCACTCACCTTTCTTGGTGATTCCAGTACTTCTCCCAGTTTTCTCTCCTTAGTGATCAGCCTGACTTTCTGGTACCTTGTCATCACTAGTCCAAGAGCTTCACATCCTTGTCTAAGTCCTCTTTCATACCTAGTACCATTTTAATATCTGCCTGTATGCTCCATTCCTTTGAATTTATGTTATTCCATCATGTTCAACAGTGTTTGACTCTAGCAGCATCTGTTTACCTTAATTGTCACCTTACCATCAGGGTCCTTATTTTAAATCCTGCCTTGTTTTTTCTTACTCTTTAGTCATGCTTACCTTGTATAAAGGCCAACATAAAGTTTGACCCTTTTTTTCCTTTTCAGCTCTCTTTATATTCCATTCTACACTATAAACAATGTTTGTAGGACTCATTCAAGTCTCACTTCATAATATATATTTAAATATTGTGTGTGTGTATGTGTGTGTCTGCACATACATACACATACACACACACACACACACACACACACACACACAAAATGGTACACATGAGGCAATCAGAGGACACCTTGTGGGAGTAGGTTCTTTTCTTCCAGTATGTGGGTCCTGGGAATCGAACTCAGGCCCTCAGCGTGGTGACAAGTAGTTTTACTCACTGAGCCATCTCACTGCCCATACTTTATAACCTTTTTTTATCAAACCCTTAGAGCTCTTCAGCCCCTACTGGTCTGAAGCTCACAATGTAGCTCAGGCTTCCTTTTCCTTTTAAAAACATCTTTATGTTTACTAATATTTAATTCGTTTTCAGTATACTGGAAATTTTATTTTAGTCCCTCAGTTGTTTACCTACATTACTAGTTGCTGAAGTGAAGTCATCCTTTTGTCTTCACTCAGATATTCGTCTCTGAAACCACGCATTTTCTCTTCCAACTCATCATGATCTTATTTGGTCAACTTGTACCATCCATCATCTCTTTCTTTCTGTTGGATTTCTTCTACATGGATATGTTTTCAGTGTTTTGTTTTTAGGATGAGGGAAATTTATTGCTACTGCATGTTTATTTCTTCTCTGCCTTTTACCATCAGTATTTATAAAAACGGGTTTAATACTAGCTTACTCCTATCTGTGATTCATTTCCTGAAACTCTTATCTCCCACCACCTTGGTGTCCTATGCTCATTTCCTGTTTGCTCTCAACCAGACTCCAGACATTTCCCCTAGCATATAGCTAGGTGGTATGCTTGTCCCTTACTCTGTACCAAACTTGGAGCTACCCAAATGGATCTCTAATTCTGCCGTTAATTATAGTAGATCACACTGGAAAATCCTTATGATACAGGGGAGAACAGGGTCTCCTTGCCAAGGTTTTTAGTCTCATTCATAAAAGAATTTAAGAATGAACTCAATCGGAAGATTTAGGATAATTTTATTAGAGAAAAATCCTCAGGTCAGGCAAACTAAAAATCTTGCCAGTTGCCTTGAGTTGTAGAATAGAGAGGAGAAAGAAAAATCATGAAGCTGGGACTGGAGAGATGGCTCAGTGGTTAAGAGCACTGGCTACTCTTTCAGAGGGCCCAGGTTCGATTCCCAACACCCACAGGGCAACTGACAACCATCTGTAATTCCAATTTCAGTGGAATTGGACACTCTCTTCTGATCTCTGCGGGTTTTGATGATGCAGGTGCCCTTATATACACACAGGCAATACATAAAAATAATAAATAAATTTTTTTTGAAAAAGAAAAACCGTGAAGCCATGTCCATTTAGATACATCACGGAGGTCAGTCAGACATGTGGTAGACTAGCAGCCACATGATGGAGAGAAGGAAGCTTTAGAGAAAAAGAAATATTAAGATGTTGAGGCAGCCCAACGCATTAGGGAAAAGCATGGTTAGAGAAGAGATAAAAAGAAGAAAAGGAGAGATCACACTTTTAGGAGAGACTTAGGGAGAGTCACATGTCTATGTCCCCCAGCCCCCCAGTCCACATGAACAGCACTAAGAGATGGGGATTCCTGGCAGGAAACGTTCACCATCTCATTAATGCATTAGGTATTCTGCCCATCTCTTTAGCAAATTAAAGTGAATCTGCTTTCCTGGGGGTGGTCCTGGACAATACTGGAAAGTTGGGTTCTTATCCAGGCCACAGGTTTTATTTTTTTGACAAGTTAATCTTATGGGGCTTTTGATACTTCAACACTTAGTTTTTTAAACCAAGTGTCATTGTACCCATCCCTTTCTCATTTGTCCTAGGTTGTCCTGGGTAGAATCCCTCCTATCTCCAAATTCCTAGTGAATTCCAACCTGCACTTCATACTCTTACTCATTCATAGCCTCATATGGAGCTGACAGCTTCCATCCCACTGGCATGCTTACAGATAGGCACTTTGCCTTTTTCTTTCTTTTTTTTTTTTTCCTAAGTCCCTCTGTTTTCCTCACTGCTGCTGCTTAGATACCTCCTACTGAGTAGTGTCCCCTATTGTTTAGTATGGATGACTGTTCTAGGCTTGAGATGTGTAAGAAGAGAATCTATATTTTTTTCCCCCAAAGGATGAGTACTTTTCATTCCTACCCATACCAACTATAACATTCCAACTCTGTAGCATCTCAGTTCAACTTACTCTCTTTGACCTCTTACCTGCCCCAGTCCATTCTATGAAGACTCCTATCCCAATAAATTGGGAAGTGTTGCCATAACTCCCCTCATGCTCATTGTGTAAGTAAGTGGCTTTCCTTAATTTTTAAACCTTCCCTGTCAAGGTGGCCTTCTCTGCAGGGTCTGATTACCACGACCACTCTTTTTGAGTGGTGTACTATTCTTCTATTCTTCTTTCTATTATATTAATTGACATGTCTATTGTGTTCTTGAGGAAAGGGTCTTTGTACTTACCATATAACCTAGCACAGTGGATACAAATGGTCATCACTAAATTTAAGAGCCCTTAAGTATAATTTCAAGAGAAGATTTAAAAATCTTAAAGCAGTTTGAACTATGTTGAAGTAAAGATTTGTTTTTTTAAAGAAAAGCATTAAATTTGTAACTTTCAGTGATTTTTTTTTTTTTCTGTCTTTAAAGTGTAATGGATGGGGGGCTAGAGAGATGGCTCAGCAGTTAAGAGCACTGACTGTTCTTACAGAGGACCCAGGTTCAATTCCCAGCACCTACATGGCAGCTAATAACCCTCTTTTAACTCCAGTTCCAGGGGATCTGATGCCCTCTTCTGACCTCTGCAGGCATTGCACAATACAGGTGCACTTACATGCAGGTGATACACTCATACACAGAAAATAGAATCAATAAATAAAATATTTTTTAAAACCATAGTTTGGGGGTCAGTAATTTAAACTATTACACTTAATAGCTCTTAAGTAATAACAGAAATTATCTGAAAAAAATGCAAGTGAACTAGTATATATTGCTGTTATTTCTCCAAAAGGATTAAGTAGGTCCTCTACCCAGTTAAAGTTAATGGCCATTATTAATATTTCTTTTCCTAGCAAAGTTTGAGCTAAGAAAATTGTTCCTTGTCTTTTTCTTAGGAAGTGAATTTGTTATATATGTGGAATCAAGATTATTAAGAAAATATGGTTAAAAAAACATTTTGTTGCTGGGCATAGTGGCACATGCCTTTAAATCCCAGTACTTGGGAGGCAGATCTCTGTGAGTTCGAGGCCAGCCTAGTCTCCATAGTGAATCCAGGCCAGCTATGGCTACAGGGAGACCCTCTCTCAAAAAAAGGCATTTTTGTTCCAGGGGTTTTTTTTGGTTTTTTTTTTTTTTTTTTTTTTTAGGTATAATTCAAACAACAAAATTCATCTTTGTAGAATAGTTTAATGAGTTTTGATAATTACATTGAGTTATGTAACCAAGTAGCAAGATCCTTTTGTTTTGTTTTTAGAGGATGGATCACTCATTATGAAATCTGGGCTGACCTTGAACTTCAGAGTGCTAGTGTTACAAGTATGCACTATCATACCAATCCTGCCAAATTTTTAAAATCTAAATGTTAACTTTATTTTCTTTAAATATTGTATACTTTATGAAGATCTAATAAAAAAAGAAAGGTACCCTTTTCCCTTTTTACAATTTATTTTAAAGTTTCTTAGCCTATATTAATTATACACAATGAATTTCATTATGACCTTTTCATACATGTATATAATACATTTGATCATATTCGCCCCTCATCACCTCTTCTGTCTTCTAACTCACACCATCCCCTTCCTCTTCCCAGCTAATCCCTCTTTTCCCCACCCTCTCTGTGAACCAGTGAGTTTAATTGGTGTTACTTACGGGCACTTTGGTGAGAACATAGTAATGCCATCCGTCTTCTAATTTTTGCTCAGGATTGTTTGGCTGTCTGATGTCTTTTGTGCTTCCAAATCAACTTCACAATTGTTTATTATCTTTCTATGAAAAAATGGCATTGGAATTTTTAGTAGGATTACATTAAATCTGTGTCTTCCTCCTGTTCCTCGGTGTCTGAAAGATTTCATTGTAGAAGTCTTTCAGTTCCTTAGTTATGTTTACTCCCAGTTGGTTTTTTTGTTTGAGGCTATTATGAAGAGGATTATTTCTTGTGATTTCTTTCTCAGCATTTACTCATTTATTTATTTAAGATAGTGTCTTGATACGTAGCCCTGATTGGCCTTGAATTTATAATCTTCCTCTCAAAGCCTCCCAAGTATTGGGATTACAGATGTGAATCACTACATCTGACTTTTTCCCCTTTTGGTTAAGATATAAATCTCTAAGTGCAGAATTTGTGTATTAAATCTAGATAAGTGAAAAGAGGCAATATAAATTCTTTTTTTAGATTACCAAAAATTTAAAGTTAATATTTTAATATGATGCAAGTTGTAGACCTCTGTGGAAGCCATTAAAAAGACCCTAAAATGTAATTTCAGAAATCTCTCTTTCCTCCTAAATAAGTAAAATATAAACGGTTTGTTATCTAAAGAAAAAGAACTTGTAACTCTCAAAGTATTTTATGTGTATGAGTGTATTGCCTGCCTGTGTATAAGTGCACCTGTGCTGTGCAATGTCCACAGAGGACAGAAGAGGGCATTGAATTCCCCTGAAACTGGAGTTAAGGAGAGTTGTTAGCTGCCATGAGGGCTCTGGGAATTGAACCTGGGTCCTCTGCAAGAGCAGCCAATGTTTCAGTACATGGCAGCTATGAACGTTCCAGGGGAATTTGAAGCCCTCTTCTGACCTCCGCGGCATTGCACGACACAGGTGCACTCACATACATGCAGGCAATACACTCATACACATAAAATAAATGTAATAAGTAAAATATTTTTTTAAAATGCTTTTGGGGGGGCTGGACGTGGTGGTGCACATTTAATCCAGCATTGCGGAGGCAGAAGCAGGTGGATGTTTGTGAGTTCCAGGCCAGCCTGATCTACATAGGGAGTTTGAGGCCAGCCAGGGCTGCATAGTGAGTCTTTGTCTCAAAAAACAAGAAAACTTTGTTTTTGTGATACTGTCATAGGATATATGTGAACTTTTTAATAATAATTCCACGCAGGTTGAAGAAATAATTATCTGAAATCTTTTGAGATATTTTCTAAAGGTTGCAACTAGCTAGAGTATTTCTTTTCCTGTGTATATAACTTGCATTGTTATATGCAACTCTTTACCTGGTGTGCTGCCGTTGCTTCTCAAACTTAGATTGGAATCACTGACAAACACATTTAAAACAGTCCTGGCCCTACTGCCAGAGATTAACTCAGTAGTTTGTGGGAGCCTGAGACTTTGTATTTCTAAATAAATTCTCACGTGATGCTGGTGCTGTTGTTTTTGTTTTCACTTTCTGAAATAACTGTGCTAAACTCATCCTGACTGTCTAGTATAGTGTAGAGTTAAAAGGGCACATACGAGCTGTGATCATTAGCTACAAAGTGTTGTCAGTGGCTTTTCTGTTCTGTGCTGAAGGAAGCATTGTTTTAACTTAGGCGTTCTTGTTTTCATTTTCTTTTAACTGCTGCTAGTTATTTCAAATATCTCTTCTTAAGTAACTTTACAGGTGGCAAATAGTGGCATGTAGCTCAAGTAGTGATTACTTCTGGATCATTTGACTGTCCCTTTTCATCTCTAAAAGCATATTAAGACTAAAAGGGATAAATTATTACTGATAACCTATGATAGTGAAAATATATTTTAGTTAAAAAAATCAAAGTTGTTTTCAGTGTTTAATAGATAAAATTTTAATTTACTATTCTTTGTATTTCCTTTTTTATGTCTTTTTTTATGAGGTATTGATCTGTGAATATGCTTAGGGAAATCGATGTCAGTAGAGAAAATGAAAAAATACAGCCAAACATGGTAGCGTACACCTGTAATCCCAGCTACTAATAGGTCAAGACAGGAGGGTCCCTTGGCCCACAAGTTTGAGACCTGGTTGTAGAGACCTCATTTCAGAACAGAGGATCAGAAGGAAGAGAAGGAAGAATAAAATGATGAATTAAACATGAATGACAACAGTTTTTCTCATCATGATTTTTGTTAAATAGATTTGAAGTGTATTTATGAAGTTAGTATGACTTGCTGTACAGTAAAAGTATTGCAATCACTTTTGTCTTCATAGCTTTCATAGTAATCGTCCAAGTAAAAGATTTTGTATATTTAAGACACATTCTGAAAATCTCAGGTAAGTAATTGATCTTTTTTTAAATTCTTTGTATTGAAAATTTATTATATAATTTATTTTTCTTATGTAATAATTTTATTGAGGTAGAATTAATCTGCTATATTAGTTATTTTTCCTTTTGCTAGGATATAAATACCTTAAAAAGTACCTAAAGGGAGAAAGAGTTTATCTTGACTCACAATTGGAGGGTATAGTCTGTCATGGTAGAAAAGTCATGGTGGCAGGAATCTGAAGGTAGTTGATCATGCATTGTCTGCAGTTAGGAATCAGAAAGCAATGAATATTGTCACTTAGCCTTCTTTCTCCTTTTTATTTAATCCAGGACCCCAACTCATGGAGTTGTACACCTGCAGTTAGGGTGGGTCTTCTGACCTCAGTTAACCTAATCTCGACGTTCCCTCACAGATGTGCCCGGAGGTTTGTTTCCATGATGATTCTAAATCCCACCAGCTTGACAGCCAAGATTAACCGTCACATAAGCCTTTACTTAGTGTGTTTAGCTTGTACACTTGATAGGTTTTAGTATATTCAGAGTTGTACGTCAGTCATCATAGTTAATAGCAGTACATTTTCAGTACTTAAAAATTCCTGGGCTGGAGGGATAGCGTAGCCATTAAAGGCTAAGGCTAACAACAACAACAACAACAACAAAAAATTCCTATTCCCTGGGGCTGGAGAGACGGCTCAGCAGTTAAGAACACTGACTGTTCTTGCAGAAGACCCGGGTTTGAATCCCAGCATCCACATAACAGCTAACAACTGTCTGTAATTCCAGTTCCAGGGGATCCAACATCTCTTCTGTCCTCTGCGGGCATTGCATGACACGGGTGCACTTACCTACATGCAGGCAATACCTGCGTACACATAAAATAAAAATAATATTTTCTAAAATTCCTAATCCCATTTATTAGTCATCAGCCCTATATAAGTAGAGTGATATACTCTGTGGTCCTTAGTGACTGCTTAGCAAGGTTTATCTATGTTGAGGCACATATTAGTACTTCATTTATTTAAATTGATGAGTAGTATTCCACTTTATGGATATACCATGTTTTATCCAGTTGTTCTGTTTTTATTTAGCGACCATTATAAATAATGCTGCTACAAACACTTGTGTATAAATTTTTGCACAAACACACCCATTTCTCTTGTAGCATACACTTAAGAATTGGTTTGCTGGGTTGTATGCTAACTACCTATTGAGCTTTTGAGAAACTGCTAGACTGTTTCCCACCACACCTGACAGCAGTGCATAAAGGTTACAGTTTTTTCATCTTTTCTAGTGCTTTTTTTTTTTTTTCGTCTTTTTGAGACAGGGTCTCCCTGTAGCCCCAACTGTCCTGGAACTCACTATGTAGACCAGGCTGGCCTTGAACTCACAGAGATCCGCCTGCCTCTGCCTCCCGAGTGCTGGAATTAAAGGCGTGCGCCACCACGCCTGGCCCTCTAGTGCTTATTTTTTTATTACAGCCATTCTAGTAGATATGAAATGATACGTCATTATGGCTTGCTAACTTTTATTAGCCTCATGTCAGTATGCCAATTTGGTTGCTAGATGTTTTTGTTATTGTCAGATCAGAGGTATGTCATATAGTTCTCCTGGTAAATTCACTATAGTGGTAACAAATGGTGCCCAGATGAAGTACATACGCATTGTAAAGTGAGAACAGAAATAAGGCTTTCCAATATTTGAATATCAAAGAGATATCTAAGATATCTAGTAAAATGACATTTTAAGTTTAAAACTTTATTATTGGGTGTATGATGTGTATGTGTGAGTGTAGGTATACACATGCCACAGCACACATGTGGAGGTCAGAGGACAACTGTCAGAAGTCTGTTCTTTCCTTCTACCATGGATTCCAGGCATTGAATTCAGACCATCAGTCTTGTACAGCAAATGTTTTTACTCACTGAGCCATCTTCCCAATCCTCTTTTCAATTTTGAAATAAATTTAAGCCTCTAGAATTCCTTTCATCAGTATATAGTCTTCATAATTTTTTTTCCTATTCAAATCAGGGAAAATGTGTAATTTGGCTGTATATAGAAAAAATGAGTATTTCTAAATGCATTGACAATTAGCTTTGTTTATGCATAACCTATACATAGTCCATGTTCTTCTCATTTGCTTGGACTGTCTTAGTTTATTCTGCTTATGTCATCATTTTCCTTGGAATAATCTGATTCTTTTCCCCACAAAGCTAATCTGTTGAGGTAAGCTTAGCCAGTATTTGTTTTGATGCTTGGAGTTAGTGGAAAAGGTAGGAGAGTGGATAATATTTCAGGACCTTTGTGTTTATTATCCCCTGTGCCTAGTGTGCTCTTTTTAGATACTACATTATTACTGTATCTCTACTCTGTTGCCTAATTCTGTGCTTGAATTCTACATTTAGAATTTGTATATTTCTTCCCATGCTTCAGCTTAGTAGTTATACTTGCAAGTTCTGTGTGTGTGTGTGTGTGTGTGTGTGTGTGTGTGTGTGTGTTTATGTACATGCATGCACTCTTAGGCACCTGCTGCCATGTACATGTGAAGGTCCAACTTGTTGGTTTGGAGTTGGTTCTCTTCTTCCATCACGTGGATTCTAGGGATCGAACTCAGGTGGTCAGGCTTGGCAACAAATGCCTTTACTTGCTGAGTCATGTTGCTGGCCCCAAATTAATTGATTTCTATGAGTGGAATTTAGAATATTTATAATTCTTTTACACCAAAAATTTTGTAATTGATTATGCGTTTATCGTCTACATGATATGGCAGGTACTGTATAGATGAGTGAAGTAGAAGCAGCATTCTGGGAATGGCTAGTTTTTGCTTTTAGGCAGTACATGGGGTGAAACACAAACTGTGGGTTTTCATTTGTGCAATGATTGATTTCAAAGAGGAGTGAGATTATTTGGAATAATAATCTAGATACTGTTGAGCATTTAGCTTTTTCAAGCATGAGTTTCTGCTAGTAAAAGCAGAAGAAATAGCACAAGAACACATACATGGAAAAGTAGAATGGAGAGAATGTCTAACAGTAAATGGATAGAGCATGAAGCTCCCGTGATAGTAACAGATTTCAGTCTGGGCAACAGTTTTGATCTCAGAGGCAGATTTCTTAGCATTGAAGATGGAGCTAAGGAGTTTGAACTTAATTCATAAGGCATTTGGAGAGCCGTTAATGTTTTGTATAGAATCAGGTATCCTGAAGGAAGTTGAATTCACCTGTACACAGGGTGAGTTATTTACAGGTTCATAAATCGTGTATCTAGTGGCTATTGGGTGGTTAGATCTGATTTTGTAAAGTTTCGAGTTAATATGGTGAGATGGAATTGCATTTCAAACTGGATTGTGACCTTTACCAGCTCTAATTGTGTTATAGCAGAGCAACCTCCAGGTATAAATTCACAGCAGGCTGTTAGACTAGAACTTCAGGGGGAAGTTGGTCTGAGATACCCTATTTGTTTTCATACCTTTGTAAAGCACATTTGTGCTATGTTGAGCTTCAAAAATACATATTTTGTTATTAAACCAACAATAACAGTGATCACATTGCATGATCACTTTATTTTTCATTTAAGCAAAAAATAATTTAAAGAATCATATAGTCCCCTAAAAGTAGAGGAGTTATAGCCAAAACAAATAACAAAATAGTAGGGAGTCAAATTCAGTTTTCTCTACTTTGACACATTGACACAGTATAATACTGTTTTATTTTCTCTGGGCCTGGGTTTCTTTAACCTTTTTTTCTGCAGACCAACTTTCTCTATTAAAGACACAAATCTAACAGTTTAAACCTCCCACACTTTCCCAAATAAAGAAATGTGTGGATGTGCCGGTGTGCCTGGGGAGGTCAGAGCAGGATGTTCAGTGTCTGTTGCTCTTGCCTCATTGTCTTGAAATAGGATATCTTACTGAACTGGAGGCTCGCTGTTCTGGCCAGGCTGGAGGAAACACCCAGGATCTGCCTGTCTCTGTCCACCAGTGCTAGGGTTATAAGGACCTCAGCTGTACCTGGCTTTTAACATGGGTACTGAACTCAGGTCCCTATGGTTGCAAAGCAAGCATCCTTAGCCATTGAGCCATCTCCTTAGCACCCAATTTTCTTTCAAATAGTTCTTCAGTGCTTGACGCTGACAAGTTTCTAATTGCTTTACTCTCAGAAATCCAGTAAATTAAATGACTTTCTATGTCCTCTGAAACAGTGTTTTTATACACTTAATATTTTTAAATGCCTTTCAACAAAATAATCACAAGTCTAAACACATGTTAAATTATAATCTTAAAGCCTGTGATATGTACTTTAGTTTGGGCCAATTCTTCTAAATATGTAAAGCCCTATCCTTTCTCCCAAATTAGCACTTCCTGACTAGTCTTTCTTTTGATGCCATTTCACTTGACGCTAAAGTTCAAACTAGTCTTTGACTTTTCTTTCTTAAAATACTTAACATGTCAAGAACTTCATAATATCAATAATTGAGTACTTAACTCTACCCACTGATTTCAGACATTTATAATCTCATCTAAATCTTACAACTTGAAGAAGTAGGTATTGTAATTAACCACCTTTTATAGTGGTTTGAGTAGGCTTAATTGTCTTCTATTGTAAATATGCTTCAAATAGTAAATGTTACACATTTTTGTATTTTGTATGCAGAAAAAAAAATTCAATGACCATGGGAAATTTTGAAAATTTGTAATTATCATGTTTCATTTAAGAATTGCAGTACTCTGACGTTTTGTTAAAGACAGTGAGTAGCTTAGTCCCCAGCTGATAGGTAGTTTGTTGTCCTATCATGGAGAGGAATTCAGATGTGCAGACTCCAGTATCTTGTTAGCTACATTTGTTAATTTAGTATTAAAATGATAGTATCACCAGTTGTGGGTGCTTGTTGTGAGAACCTGACATGCAACGGTTGATGGTCACTGGGACACAATGTCTTTAAAGCCTTTACATTGCTCTTCTCATTTTATCTTTGACTGAATAAAACACTGGATTGTAATTCCATCGGAACATGGACTAGAAAGTTTTTGTCTACCATTATATTCATGCTCTCTAGTAGTATAGTATGTAAAAATAGCCTCAATAAATATGTAAAATGAGTGAGTGCTTTGCCCACATCTTCAGATGGCAGAGGCACAGTATGACTTGCCTAAATTAATGCAAGCTCTTGGTGGAGCTAAGACTGCTTATGGATCTTTGACTCCTAGCATTTTTCAACTACTTCAAAAGGTAAATGTTAAAGCGTAAATACATTTTTAATTTTATTTGTGGTACTGGGTTTTAAAGTCAGGATGTTGTCCATGTTAGGCAAGCACTCTACCACTGAACTGTCTTCCTAGTTTTAAAACATGAATACTTTATATAAATAAATGACATAATTTAGACATGATCGTGTCATTGTTTTTTAGAGGATTATATCAGTTATGTCAAATTTATATGACAAAAATGGTAAGTTATGACACAAAAAGCAAATCATGGAAAATATTATTGAACTTGTATGTGGATTTCATAAAAATTTTTTATGCTTTTTTTTTTTTTTTTTAATAGGGGCATTTCTCTAGTGTGCCTTAATTGTGATTTCCTAACCGACGTTTCTGGCTTAGATAATATGGCCACACATTTAAGTCAACATGAAGCTCAAACTTGCCGAGTTCTAGTAGAGAAAGGTATGTACATATGACTGCTGTTTATCAGTCATTTTTGGTCAGCCACAATATGGGCTCTTTACTAAATCTTTTTTTTTTTTTTAACTCAGAGTTGTAGTATACTCTTGTAAATGTAAAACTTTTCTTCTAATTTCAGTTTCTGTTTGTATCCCAACTTCTGAACATCTTTCTGAGTAAGTTTAATTTTTATTAAATGTGTTTTACTTTGATGGATTTTATCACTTATCACATTCTTAAGTGTATTGTTAATAGGAATGAAAAATATTAAACTATGTTGTTTTTATTTTTAAGCTGCTTGTTGAAATAGGTTCCTGCTCTAAGGAGCTCATGACCTGGTGCAAGACAAGTTGGGATTTCCCAAGTTCAGAGTTCTGAGATGTTTCTCACACAAAGGCAGCTATGCAGCCAAGTCCAGGACACTAGCTCTCAGTACTCAGTTCTCAGTGTTCCCGTGGGTCTAGGCTCTTGTTCTCCCTCATCTTTGCGTCAGACTCGCATGTCTTGACATACTTTTTTTTTTTCTCTCCAGTTGGTTCTCTAAAAATAACTTTTGTTGCTATGGTCTGTTCTTTGCTTAAAATAATTTGTATTTCTCTCTGTTCTACTTGCATCCAGAATAATACATTTCAAATGCTGTGACTGCCTGTCTTTCTTTTTTTCTGTCCTGTCTGCTTTCTCCATACCTTATGCCGTGAGTGTTTAGGCCAGATGGTTTTCTCTTTCCTCATTCATTGTCTGTCATTGTGCTATTTTTCTTATTTTTCAGATGCAGAAACAGCCCAGAGATTTCAAAAAATGTCCAGGGTACACCTGGACAGTATTTCCCTTCGATGAACACAAGTGATGCCTGTTCTCTCTTTCCGAGGAATGTGAATAGTTTGACTGTGGAACCTGCTCTAGGTTCTAGCCTCAAGAGACAGTGTTTTGGGGAGACTCCTTACTTGTCTGGCCTTCCATCAGGCTGAGGCTAATTTAACCAGAGATGTCCTCAAGGCCCATGTAATTGAGCATGACTCCCATTGGGGACTTTGGCTCTTGATGTTAAGTTTATGGGCCAATTGTGACCAAAAAAAGCCCATCAGTTCAGTGCTTTGATACCCAAATTGAAGTTTAGTCATTTTGGCTGCTGTTCTTCAGTTTTCTTCTAGCTTTAATGCAGTCCAAGAAATACAAGAGCTCTCATTGTTGGGAAGTAATGTCTACTTAGCCCTCGCAACAGCAGCTCTTAGAGATAACATTCCAAAACTGCACTTATTTTTAATATACTTGAAAATATATTACCCAGTATTAACTATAATTTTAATGCTTATTCTCACATTTTATTTTGAAATTTTAAGTTAATTCTAATAGCTGATCCTCTGTTCTTGAAATTGATTGATGTCTATTTTAACCGTAATTTTAATACTGATTCTCACATTTTCTTTTCCATTAATTCAAAAAGCTTGATCTTCTGTTCTCTAAATTTATTTATGTCTCTTTTTCTAGTCTTTACAACTTTAATGTTTCTTTTATTTTGACAAGAACTCCAAAAGATTATTTAGGTTGCCCATTTGTAGCCTGTTACATTACTGTTACTTAGACCATTATTATGTCCTCTGTCCCTAGTTCAGGATTATTAATCCTAGTAATTGTGAGTTTTAAGTTACACTGAACTAGTGAGGCTTCTTGCAGATCTTAAAAACAAGTTTAAAGTAACATTTGTATATTTAATATATAATCTCATTGAGTCCTTAATGTTATTCCTTTTGGTAAAAGTAACATTAACTATATATGCTAACTAATAATGTATGTTTCTTTCCTACATATATATTAAATTTGTAACTTGTTTATTTTAGCTACATTGAGTACAGATCTATTAATTTTGATCTGTTATTTTAATAAAACTTGTGGTGTCTGAATGTCTCAGTAGTTATTTGCTAGTGAATAATCTCATGTAAAAACTAAAATTTATCTTACAAATAGAAGCATTGCATTAACTGCTATTTGGCAGTCTTAACTGGCATATAGACTGAGTGCAGCATCTACTTAGTCCATCTTGCATTTTCTCTCTAGCCCTACTAAAAGGTCCCTAATTTATGCTACAGTAATTTCTTGGATTTTTGAAGACTAACCAATTGCTTTTGATTGATTGATTGAGTGAGTGAGTGAGTGAGTGAGTGAGTGAGTGAGTGAGTGATATGTTTATGAGTGTTTTGCCTGCATGTATGTTGTGTGCCCATGCATGTAGCGCCCACAGAGACCAGAAGAGGACGTTAGATCCCCTAGAACTGGCATAATGGATGGTTATAGGCTGCCGCATGGGTGCTGGGAACTGAACCCGGCTCCTTTGTAAGAGCAGCCAGTGCTCTTCACTGCTGAGCCATCTCTCTAGCCCCATAAAGTGCTTTTTTGTGATCTTACTAGCCTTGAGGATCCACAGGCTCTGAAATGACGCTAAAGCCTTTTTTTACTTGCATTAAAAAATGCATTTGTTTTATTTTTGCTCCAAAATCAGAACTTCCATTTGTGCTTTTGGAGACAGATAAAACCATTTTAAATGACCTCTTCTTTTACTGTATTCCTTGCAATTAACAGTATAAAAAGGTTGAATCCATTAGTCTTAAGCTTTTGAACTGAAATTTCCAAAACCTGCAGAACTGTCTTACTGCTGTGTAGTAGACTTGAAATACTGATTGCTATTACTTTATCATTTTTGTCCATTTATTTTTTTAAAATTGACCAGAAAAGGCCATTCTCAGTGTTGTAGTGTGGGAGCACTACCACAGAACTGGGTTTTTGTTGTTGTTGTTGTTTTTAAAATATTATATTATTTTTATTTTATGTGTATGCATGTATTGCCTGCATGTAGGTGAGTGCACCCATGTCGTGTAATGCCCACGGAGGACAGAAGAGGCTGTCGGATCCCCTGGAACTGGAGTTACAGACAGTTGTTAGCTGCCATGTGGGTGCTGGGATTCGAACCCCAGTCTTCTGCAAGAACAACCAGTGTTCTTAACCACTGAGCCATCTCTCCAGCCCCAGAACTTTTTTTATAGCATATATCAAGTTTATTTCTTTCCTTTTTCCCTTTCCTTTTATATTTTTTCCTTTTCTTTATTTTCTTTTTAAATGAGATAAAGCCTTGCTATGTAGCTTATTGGAACTCATGGTCCTCCTGCCTCGACCTCCCAAGTGCTGGGATTATAGATAAGCATGTGCCACAATACCCTGCTACATTTTCTCTTATTTGTGACACTTGTAACTTCATTTAAAAAAATGGTTTAAATAAAATAGCACAAAATTTTGTTTATTATAGGCAGTTTGTTGAATTTTTTAGTACTAATGAGTTTTTAACTTAAGTCTAATCTGTCTTTACCATTAGGTTTTCAAAGTAGTTGATTGCCTGATCAGATAAAGCCATTTCATGCTTGTATGCTTTGGGGTTACTGCTGAGTAAAAGGTGTAATTAGTACACTCTGAATCCATCACCACTCTCAGGAAAATGATTCTGACTGTATCCGTTTGGATTCTTACCTTGTTTCGGGCAAAACATACTTATGATCTCTTTGGATCACAAGTATTCATTCATAGACTACTTATTGAACATGTACTTTATGCTAGGCACTGCTCTCTGTGCTAGATAGACTGTAATCACTGCCCATAATGGAGCTTACACTCCAGTGGTTAAAACAGACAATTAAAAAGTAAATAAAGTAATTAGCACATTAGAGTATGTTCAATATTATGAAGTAGAGAAGAGAGTAAAAGAAATATGAAGTAGGAGTTGGAAGGCACTGTTTTTAGATGTGATCAGGAAAGACCCCACTCAGAGATGACCTTTGAGTAAAGACATGAAGGAGGCAAGGAAGTGTAACATGGGTACTCACTTTAGAGTTCTGGGGTTCTGTTACTCAGGATTGGTTAGACCTTAACATCAAGTTCTTATGAGAAGGTGAATTCGGAATACCACATACCCCTCTTCCCAGAAGTAGAAACAAGGATTCTTGACCTTGAGAAAATTAAATGCCCATGCTACTCATAGGCAAGTTCAACTCTACATGGACTTTTAGAAACGTGATCCTGCTGTATTTCTATAAAAAGATAACTGACTCCAAATCTGAAGTGTACAACTAATATCCAGAATTTATACACGGTATGGGGAAAACCTTTCTGAGGTCAAGTAAATCAAGGAAGCATTGGTTGAAATTAAACAGATATTCTAATGTATTTTTCATTGTATATGTGAATGTCTAAGAGAATATTTATTGGTCCTTGAGATTTTTTTTTCTTCAGTACTTACTTGACATTAATCTTCCTAGGGTAGCATGTAGAATCCTGATCTATAATTCTTCTTAATTGGAAAATGAAAAGTAATTGTGTAGATAATGGCTAAGAAGGACTCCTAGAAATTTCACCCATGTTCATGAATCATTTATAAGGTAAAGTATATAATTAAATGCTAGCAAGTACATTTTCATATTTTTAGAAATTATATCAGGAAAAATGGTATCCTCATTATGTTTATAAAATCAAAGTATGTGACAGAGGCAGATGAGTTACTAGCTTACTGTGCCTCCGATTGTAGCCAGAAGGAATGCTTCTGCTGAAGAGTATGGTTGCCTCCTGTGAGTCCACAGTGAGAGAAGCTTAAGGACCTCTCATAGTTTCCAGCTTTTCTGTGCAACTTCTTAGTAATCTACCCACTTACCTAGTTTTTCAAGACTATTATTATTTCTGGCCTTAAAATTATTATTATTAAGAAGTATATTTTTTTTAATTTAAAAAAAAATTTTTTAGAGGAAGCATTCATTACAGCTTTAACATACTCAATAACAATTTCCAGAGCAAAGACACATCTCTTTCAAAAGTGGCCATAAAATTTTTAGGTTCACAGTTGAATTAATACAGTTATACAATACTGAACTCAGTATAAACCCTGTAAGACATAAAATTGAGGGGTTTTGTTTGTTTGTTTTTTGTCTTTTTGAGACAGCGTCTCCCTGTAGCCCCAACTGTCCTAGAACTCACTATGTAGACCAGGCAGGCCTTGAACTCAGAGATCCTCCTGCCTCTGCCTCCCAAGTGCTGGGATTAAAGGCGTGTGACACCATGCCTGGCCAAAATTGATTGAGTTTTTAACCTTTAAAAAAGATCTCCATTTCATTTAAAAATATACTTTTTCTTATAGAAAGACTCATTGTTTTTGCTAATAACACTTAGATGTATATTTTTTTTAAATTCTTACTTTATAAAGTTTTATTTCCTTTGTAAGTGACTTCAGGCAATTTTCCTTGTTATAGTTAGAGGATTTGATACCTAGCTCCATGTTAAATCTTCCCTGACCCTAAACAGACTCCATGATATAGTTACATATAGGCTCTGCAGTAGATTGCTTAGTTTGGAGTTCATGCCTTGTTATTTACTAGATGTGAGTGACTCTAGGTAGGTTACCTGACTTCTATGTCCTAATTCCTTATTTATAGAATTTAGATGACAAAAGTACCTCCTTACAAGGACTGGGGGAATTAAAGGAATAAGTATATGCACATGATACTTGGAAAGTGGTTAGTATAGGAAATGAAGTATGAGGGTGTGGTGGCTGTGATTGTTGTTATATCACCATCCTTGATTTTATTTCTGCCTATATTTTACTGAGAGGGAATCGCCCTGAATTTCAGTCTGTTTGTCATTCTAGCCAACCTATATCATTCCACAAATTATTTTTGCTAACTTTTTTTCTTGTCTACCAAATTAGTGTCGCAGCATATATTAGTTATACCATTTATAGATTTTTGGTGTCTAAAGCTCACTAAGCTTATATTTTTAGGGAATACTTATGAATGCTTCAGGTTCATTGTAGGCATATCTATCTTTTTAAAATGTGTATCAGTATCTTCCACTGAATTATATTGCCTTGTACTCGACTACTTTATGGTTCATCTTTTTTTTTTTTTTTAAACTAGCTCTGCCAAGTTTTTATTAAAGAAAAACTTTCTAGGTTTACTTTTTACCAGTCTGCTCTGGCATGCTTCTAATAATATCAGAATCACCTAGAAAATAAAAGTTATACAATTCATTTAATGGCACCTGGTAAATCACAAAACTTCCCTACAGTGGCTACATGTTCTTGAGACAAGAGGGCAGATTAGCATTATTATCTGCAAAATACCATAATAGCTGCACTGTCACTTTTCTTAAGACAAAAAATATCTCAGAATCTTAGCCATCCTATGATAACATGACCTGGTTTGTCACTAGCATTTAGAAAACCAGACCTAGGGAAAGAACTAGGCCTAGGGACATGTGCATGGTCTTACTATAGCAAATGTTTAGCCTATGGTTCATCTTATACTCAGCCCACTTGTGATTTTGAGATCCTCCTACAGCCTTACTCTTATCAGCTTGGTATTTGACTACCTGGAGATGCTTACTCTCCCTATTTGTATCATTTGTTGAAATATGAGACCCCTGTGATCTTAATCCTTCACACTGAAAATCTGTTAATCCATACCACTCTTCAGTATGGTGCTGTGAAAGAAATGTACCCAGACATAGGCTAACCCTAGTTGTATATTACGCTATAGCTTCAGTACACTCTTAACCCTTGCTCAGGTTTTTCATCACTGAAAGATGCATGGTAATTCCTCTGGGTGGCTGTAAGAAGAAGAAATAATGTATGGGAATTAACTAGTTACTAATTTGAGTAGTTTACCTAAATATTTAAATTATGTGGCACAGGCTTTAAAGTAGGCACATAGTAAATGTGCATTGTTATTGCTGCTGGCCTTGTTACTGCTCTGGCTGTTGCTGCCACTGCTGTTTTATCACTGCTACTGTTACTACTGCTCCTGCTGCTCATGCTGTTGTTACCGCTATGTACTGATGTCTGGAATCTTTTCATCATTGAGTCTTAAGTGGCAGTCTATCTACTGTGGTTATTCACTGTTTTGACTTACAGTGCAGTCTTACAATCTACTGGGTGAAAATGACACTGCAGTGCTTTAACTAAATGTTGTGCAATTTCCTAATGTCTGAATTGAGTATAATTCTGCCTGTCTTGTCTGAAGACTCTGGAACTGTTTTAATCACTGCCTGATTAAAAACTAGTACAGAATCCTCTCTTTTTAGAAGGACAACAGTCCTTTTTAAACTTAGAGCTTTCCTTCCTTAAAGACAACCTTTTAAATTTACTATTATCCAGTATTCAATTCGAAAAACCCTTAGCTGCTTCACCAATACTAATTTTTTTTATTTTAATTAAAAGAAGCATTTCATTACAACAGCATTAACCTATTCAATAACATTTTTCTGAGCTAGGGTACATCTCTTTCAAAATTGGCTGTACATTTCTAGGTTTACAGATGAATTATTGTGCTTATATAATCTTTTACTCATTATAAACTCTATAAGACATAAAATTAAATGAGGTTCCAACGTTTAAAAAAGATCTCCACTGCGTTGTCAAAACACACAGTTTCATACAGAAAAATTCATTTCAGGGCTCTTGACATTGAGACGTTTTCACATGCATTTCTAATCTCTATATACATGACTATCACTGGTCACAGTCACCCACCTTCTGAGCTCCTCGGCATCTGAGCATACTAATTTTATGAAAATGCAAATAATTGTACTGGTTAGCAGTAGTCATGCAGTTGTATGACTATGAACTATGTTTAGAGTAGTGAAGTAATTTTTTTAAATAATCTACTTTTCTCCAGTGTTAGAGGTAATACTGGACTCAGTCATGAAATTGCTCCTTTGTTCCCCTTGTCTCCATTTTCTTCTATGTTCTCCTGTGTCTGTCAGTATAGATTCACTATACAACAGAATTGGAGTATTAAATTTTCTAACGTGCTGTTCCTTGATGAAAAAATAGAGAAGAGAAATATAAGTCTCTTAGCACTTCTTCATGGCACAAGAATCTAGAGCAATACATTATATATAATTCAAGCCTGGAAAGCCAGGCTAGTTCATGAGCATTTATTGATTGAATAAAATATTTTTAAAACACATATTTTGAAATGGTTTTCAGTGTTTATTTAGTTCCCTGAGTGACTCTTAAGTGTGTTCTAAGCAAAGACCCTCTTCCACTGCCTCACTGCTTTGTGTCAGACTGCCTCAGTTTCTTCATCAAATTTGTTATAAGGACTTAATAGACATGTAAAATGTATTTGCAGTTACAAATGTGTCCATTACACTTTATTAAACCCCTCTGATTTGAAGAACACTAGGAAGAAATGAAAGTAGAAAACTAACCTTCCTTGAAACTGAATTCTTCCCTCTTGTTTCAGAACCACTTAGATACTGAGTTTCACACTTAGCACCAGTAGTAACTCAATGCCTCTTTGATAGTATACTATAAATAACCTTTCCATATATTTATCAGCACTAAATGTTACACCCCACCATCCACTTACAAGACCATGTCAGGTATTAGGATCGGAAACATAACTGGAAGACACGCTTCATGCTACCAAGGTAACACAGAATAAAGCAGTCAGAGCTGTAAACTGAGTCTACACTGAATCCATGTCTTCACAGAGCCACCTTATTTCACAATTAAATTGTTCACACTATGTGTAAGTTAATCACTTTTCTTTCTTTTATTGAATTTCTGTGTATTTCATACATAAAATCATCCTTATACCCCACTTCCCCTTCCCCTTTGGCACCTCCCATAGCGCCCCCCACTGGAGTTCATACATTCTGTCGGTTGTGTTAAGGCCTATTATGTAAAATTAGTGTCCTGAGATGTCCCTCAGTGTAATTTCATCCACACTAGCGTTTAGTCAACCTATCTAGAGTCTGTCTCTCCCGTTGGTAAATCACTTTTCATGTATGCAGGTAGTAAGCAAATTGCTATTGGCAGAGGCAACTTTTTTTCTTACACCTTTACATTAGAAAATACTGTTTTGTTTAAAAAAACATTTACTGAATCTGTGGACGTGGAATAATATGTAAGGGGCTAGTCCTTTATTTCCTGTGAATTTCTGACCAAAGTTGGAGTTATTACTGGTTCTAGTCATAATCTTAAGTTGTAGAGTCTTAGATGTTGTAAATGTCATAGATTCATTTTTTATATTTAAGTTAGCATGGGATAAAGAACAAGCCCATCTGAGCTGTGAGCTCATTTGGGAACCCCCCCCTCCCTTCTATAAACCTCTCAAATGTAACTGTGTGTGATTGGAGATACCGGGAGATCTTCCTCCTGGATTAGTCACTAATATCTCAAACCAAATCTTCAAAAACTCGGATATTTTTTTCCATATCAAAGTAGATATAGTGCATGTAGCTGTAATGTGAAATTCCAAGCCAAATAGGTAGGAACTGTACATGAAAGGAGATTGTTTTCTGGAGGCTTAGGCTTCTGCCGTTGACAACTGTGCTAAGCAGGGAAGCAGGGAGACCAAGAGAGATGGAAAGATGAACTTCCTTGTCCATTTTGGACAAGCTGTGTCAACCTCTAACATTGATTCTGAGGTTACTGTGACTTTTTCAGTCTTCTAGTAGAGGGTGGTTCTTTATAAACAATAAAGGAAATATGCTGAGTGGAATTCCACATTGCAAAAAATCAATAATAATAATAATAATAAAGAGTAGAGCCCTTCTGGCATTAATTGTGCCTCCATTGGTGATCTTATTTTTCTTTACATTTTTTGCAAACAGACGTTTTGTTTGTTCCTTAGTTTTCTTTCTATCTACAATGATTTTTCTGCTTTTTAACATTTCTTTATTTCAGCATTGGAGGTCAAACCTAGGGCCTTTTGCATGCTAGGCTCCTTTCCTAGTCCAGTACCAGAGTTATGCCTGTACTGCTGAGCAGTAACTTTATTGCTGAGTGGTCTCCCCAGCCCAGCATATGCTAGAGCAAGTGTCCCACCACTGGGCCGTTAAACCCCAGCCCACTGGATGATTGGGTGACCAGTTTTTGATGACCAAATTAAACTCAGATGTTGAGTTGAAATAATTTCACACTAGTGAAAATAAAGCTAGTTCTACAGTAGACTGACAATCAAAATTAATGCCAGATATAATTTCACACTAGTGAAAATAAAGCTAGTTCTACAGTAGACTGACAATCAAAATTAATGCCAGATATGTTTGAGGGTGTGGTGGAAGCACAGAAGATGAAAACAGTGGAGATACTTAGATACTTAGTCTATGTTGTACACGCTGAAGTGCTGAACAGGAAGATTGTTTCACTCACCCCATAGCAATAATAATAGGCAACATTTATTGATCACATGAAATGTGTCAGAAACTCACCCAAGTATTTTGCATTTATTTACCCATTCTCACAAATTTATAAGAGCTGTCATTATCCTGAGGTCATGAAAAACTGAGTTACAGTAAATCAAATAATTTGGTGTAGGTCAAACTGTTACATAATCTCAAGTTGAATTCTGGCAGTCTTTGGAAATGAAATCACTATTGCACTCTGGTTGTACCTTTGTCTAGATGGACTTCTTCCTTCCTTGGTTGATTAGCGAAGGAACTGGTAAGGCCCAGCTTCTGCATGTAGTCCTCTTTCCACAGGATGGTAGGCAACAAGTGATAGTCACTTGGGACAGTAATCTAGCTTCCTAATTGTAGGGCAGTATTTCTGATGTATGGGCAACAGTATATTAGATCAGAGAATGACATGGACTTGACAGTCATACTGAAGGATGTTTTAGAGTGCAAAACATTTTGAGACAGAGAAGTTAGCTTTTTTCACTTTTTCTAGCATGATCATAAGGGAGCCTGATTCACAGGAGAGGAATCTGCTATGAAGCAATGCAATAGAAATATATTGTAATCATATACTTAATCCTGGTTCTATTACTATTATAATATTAGTATATAATATAATTCTATTACTATTATTAATATATTAATATAATATATAATACTATTTAGCATTTTAGGCCTCGTTTTCTCATCTGTGAGATGAGGGCAGGTGTGTAATATATTATATCTCTTAGGACTATCAATTAGACTCTAGTCTAATATACTGTATTTCTGAATTTTATCAACTTATTGAAAAACTACTAATGATTTCGAAGTTCCCTGGATAAAAATACTTGGAGTGGTCAATACTTATATGTGAATGTTTTACAGGCATCACAACCTTTTGTACATCCAAAGCTGAATTCATTTTTTCCTGCAAAAATACTTCATGCTCCCTGAATTCCTTATCTTAATGTCTTTATCATGTTCTGACTACTCAAGGCAGACATTGGGGTGGATTGGGTTTCTTTCACCTTGTGTACTTTTGTCTGGTAGATCCTTGAATTCTGCTGGCTCTAACTTTCCATGTCTCTAAGCCTTCCTGTGCTCCATTGACACAGGTGCTATTTTAGTTAAGAGAGTAACTGTTTTTGCCTACTGGAACTTGCCTGTCTTTCTACTAATGCACATCTGGTCATACTTCTCTTTTCGCCTTAAGTTCTTAGTATGGACACTGGAATATAGCAATCAAGATCTTCCCTGAAGTCACCTTAGCTGTCTCTTCAGTTTTATCTTTGACTACTGTTTTATTTTTTCTTTTTGCCCTGTTTC
This sequence comes from Nannospalax galili, assembly GCF_000622305.1. Taxonomy (NCBI): domain Eukaryota; kingdom Metazoa; phylum Chordata; class Mammalia; order Rodentia; family Spalacidae; genus Nannospalax; species Nannospalax galili. The sequence continues at coordinate 1,696,179 of NW_008330486.1, forward strand.
TGCAATATGAGACCATATAATGGAGTTATGTCTCTGCCATCTTGTTTCTTGGTAGTTTGTTTGGTTTGGTTTGGTTTCTCCTGTTCTGATGACTTTCTACTTTGCTAACTCCTGCTCTTCCTACAAAACAAAATTTCACTGTTCTCTTTGCTACATGCTTTCCTGTCTCCCCATCACACTGGCTCAGTCTTTTGAGAAGCCATTGCATCATATCAGTTTCTTTTCTAAAAGTTTTCACGTTTTTCTGAATTCTTGTTGCAGTGTGTTTTCCTTGATGTTGAACTCAAGAGGACACTCTTTCTTTGGATTAGAACACTTTGTATACTGGAGTGTGTGGAGTGTGGTAAATGTTTAGCTTGTACCCACATCAGTCTATTAACACTTCTCAAAGAAAATGATCAGAAAGATATACTTGGTGCTTTACTTTATTTATTTACTTTATTTCTTAATCTGGTGATGACTATGTTTAGCCTTGACTCTCTTAAAGTGGTTGTTTTTACCACTGACGTGTACATCTTCCTTTGCTTTTACATGGGTGCTGGGGATCTGAACTCAGGTCCTCATGCTCAGGCAGCAAATACTTCATCCACTGAGCCATCTCCACAGCCCCCTTTTCACAAAACTTCTTAAATTGAAGTTTGTATTTTTTTTAAATTAGCATTGAAGTTTTGGACTTTTGAACGTTAATTAGAAACAAAGAATGGACCTACCTGAAATGAACCTGAGTATTTCCTTCTTGTGGTTCTTTCCCTCACCGCATGGTATATTTATAGTAATGAAACCTCAAACGAACATGATACTGTAATTGAACCAGAACATTACTCTATGTGTAACCTTGTGTTGTGTATATGATCTGCAGAAACATGCAACTAGGCTCATCCTAGTTCATTTCATTTTAGACTTAAGAGGAAAGGGATTATCCTTCTTACATCAGAAATCTATTTCAACAGGTTTCTTTGAACAAGAAAAGTTACTTATTTTCAAATCTAATAACTAATGGTGAAATCACTTGCCAGTTAGTATTTCTTTTCTCTTGGTCATGAAATCTTAGTATTTGTTTTAAATACTACACTACGTTTTTCTGTAAAAGCAGTATTACAGCATTCACAAGTGAGAAGTGTAATCATCTGGTGGCAGATTATTAGCTTAGAACTTTGAGCTTAGTAAATTGACTACATCTCAAAGTATAATTATTTCAGCAAGTATCTTTAATATCTTTAGGTACAAAATTATAGTTTTCTTTTCCAAATGAGTAAATGGTAATATTAGCAACTTGTATTAAAATTTATGAATCTTAAAGTATATTTTTATGGTTGTAAAATCGTAGTGTATTTTCTGGTGATAAATTTATAATGATGTAATTTAAAGTGTACATTTCTGATTTATTTTAGAGTTGGTTTTCTAAGTCTTACTGATTATTACAATTCTGTCCTATAAAGAGACTACTAGCATGGTAAAAGCATAAAGTAAGATTGTGATAATAAGTCTCTTAGTGCTGGTTACTTAGAAACATCTTGTACTCTCTCCTCTTATTTTCCTAACCAGTATAACAAAAAGTAACAAAAATCTCCTTTACCAACATCCTAATGCAGTTATTAAGAGGACTCACTTTCCCTGCTTGAAATTCCTGAAATAGTAGTTAAACGTACTTAATGGCTTTTGTTTTCTTTGCTGAATAAGATTTATTTATTACTATAGACGTGGAGGTGACTACGAATGATAATACTGCTTTTTACTAAGAATCTAAGGTCTTTGTTAGCATTTTCAATAGTATGGTAAGAGGAAAAACCTTAAATACTTTAAAATACTTTGACCAGTTTGCTTCAGTTTTTCAAACTGAGTTTAAGATGATTACTTAGAAATGAAAGTCAGTTACAATGGAGAAATTCTTGATTTCAAAATTTCATTAGTAAAATTTCTGCTTTTTCAAACAAATGTTTTATTTTCTTATTTATACATAGTATTTATAAAGCTATTATTATTTTCCCATATAATTCATTAAAGCAATGAAGTTGTACTATATAATTTACATAATATTTTCATGTATGTCATTGCTCATATTTAAATATTTAAAACAATTCTAAAATCTTTAACACAGAAAGGAACTGAAATTTGTGTTTTCATTTTTTTGTGCAATTTTTATTCTTTTGATTTTAACAGATTAATTGCAAATTGTTACATGCTTCTAGCAGAGTGATTCAACAAAAAAAACATGATCTGTTTTGTTTCCAATCTCATTTAATAACTGTAGATAAATAGTTATTTGCTAAATATAATATACAGTTATTTGCTAAATAATATACAGTTATTGCTATCTAGCAAAGCATTTGCAATTATAGCTTTTCTCTTTTTTTTTTTTCTTCAGTGATAGCACTGGGGGTTTGTGAAGCAAATGCTCTACTACTGCGTTGTGCCCAGCTGCCTATACCTCCTTAAAATCCATCCTTACAGAGGGTGGCAGAGGAGAGTTTATACCCAGTCCATCACTCACTGACTAACTGTGGAAAAAACTTTTAGGGTAGTTGGTATTTCTGTTAGATAGCTTCTTTCTTGTTCATGAAATTTGCCATAATAGTTTCTCTATGTTAAATATTCCTGGGCTTTATAAAATTATGAATCATTTTACTCTTCGTTTATGGATTTCAGGTCAGCTAGGCTCCCCTACTTAGGCACATGAAAATTGAAGTCAGTATAGACTATCAAGAATATTTAGTCCTCAGAAGTTTGTAAGACAAAGATCCTTTAGAAAAGCTAGCTTTTATATTGAGTTTTCAAGATTTTAGATATGTCATGTACCTTTGTTAATACTATGTTACAATTAATATTTTTGGGCAATCAAGAATTTTTAAAAATGTATGCTTTAAGCAATGCTTATGATGGTTTTTATGAGGACTTAACCTCAAAATTCTAATTTTTTCTGTTATTTTACTGCTTCCAGAGTAAGTTAAATATAATATATATTGAAATAGGTTTGTCACATTGTGTTTTGTAACAGATAAAAATTATCTCTTTTAGTCCTAAAATCAATAAGTACTAGTGCATATTATATATAGGCATATAGATCATTTTTCATGTTTAAAGTGTTTCTTTAAAATTGTTTTACTAATATATGATGTCTTTTGCATATAGATCACTTCATTTTTAAAGTGCTTCTTTAAAAATGTTTAACATGATATGTCTTTTTAAAAGTTTATATTTAGCAAATAAACAATTTAGCTCTGTTGTTTTTAGAGAGGGAAGAAGTTCATGTCCCCTTATTGTGTCCCTCCTCCCACCTTTTCTTTTTCCTTGGGGATCAAACCAAAGGTTCTCATACATGGCTTGACAAGCACTCTACCCCTGAGCCACAGACCTAGTCTGAAGAACATTTTTTTTATTTATTTACTTAGCATATTCACTAAGTCTGTTGTTTATTCTTGTGTACTTTATTTTTTCTTTAAATATTTACAAGCATCATTCACTGTTCTAGTATAAACTGTGCATTGGTTTAGTTTTACATTTTAATTAAGTATGCCAAAAATCTATTTCATATTTTCCAGTTGTAAGTATAATATAAAATAATCAATACTTATTTTGTTTTTAAGATTTAAAAATGAAGCTCCCACTAAGGGACAAGAATCTGTGTCTAAGGTAAAGTTTGTTTTATTTCATAACTTGATTTTTACATTTGGAGGAATTATTAACACAATTAAAAATTCAATCATAAAAATGTCAGCAGCAGTTATTGGTATGTTATAAAGAAAATAATTAACTGGATGTGGTGGTGCGCGCCTGGAATCCCAGCACTTGGGAGGCAGAGGCAAGCAGATCTTTGTGAGATCAAGGCCAACCTGGTCGTCATAGCAAGTTCTAGGCCAGCTATTGCTATAGGGAGTCTCAAAAAGACAAAACAAAACAAACTTAAAAATGATTTATGTTTTTCTTTTTTACCATTTCTAATGCTTTTCATTTAACTGACTTTCTGTTTCTGTTTCATCTCTTTTACTTTAAGAATTTCCTTAAAGTACTTTATTTTGCAGGCCCACGGGTAATTAATTTTCCCCAGGTTTTTTGCTTTAAAAAATTTTTCTTTGAGAGATATTCTTGGTGGGAATAAATTTCTGGATGAAGAGTTATTTTCTTTCAGTAGTTTAAAGAATTTTGTCATCTCTTGGCTTGCCTATTTTCTGACAAGATGTCTTATTCTAATTATTATTCTCGTTTCTCTCTATGTAATGTGTCATTTTTCTTTGGTTTCCCCTAAGATTTTATGTTTGTTTGCACCAATTTGAACACAGCATCCCAAGTCTATTTTATTCATTTGCTTATTTATATGTGTGCCTGTTTGTGTTTTAAATTATTTTGGCTTATTATTTGGTTTATCTTACTATTTTTTCTTATTGTTGTCTTAATACTTTCTCAACTGTCCTTACCTACTACTTCTGGATTCTAATTTTACATCTATTAAGCTACTTGATGTTAGCCCCTATTCTTAAATGCCTTGTTTTGGTTTCCACCCCCCAACCCATTCTTTCTTTTCCTTTTTGTTGTTCTCATTGAAATAGCTTCAGTCTGTAGTACTGTGAAGCAAATGGAAAGTTCCATCACCTCCCAATGATGCAATCAGATTATGAATTCAGGACCAATCAATTGATTCCAATAGAGTTCCCATGATCCTGTTACTGTTGTCATTACATCACCATCTTCAATAATTATAGATTCATACATAATCCATAACGGTTTGTTATTATCGATGCATTTTTCATATAAATGTTGTATGTGGCTATTTGATTGTTAAATATTATCACTGTACAGATTAAATTATTTCACTAAATGAACCAGTAAAATTAAATATTATCAATTTATACTAAGCTTTTCAAACAAATATAGCATTAAACAGTGAATTGGTACAATGTTCATAAGAAGAAAATGTGTGGAAAAATTGAACAAAACTATGGGGCTAGGGATACAGCTGGTTGATAGAGTGCTTACCTAGCATGCATGAAGCACCCTGGGTCCCATCCTCAGCACCATAAACCATATACTCATATAATCCACACATGTGTAAAGTGGAAGCAGAAGGCTGTCTTTGTCTTCATAACAAGCTCAAGACCAGCATGGAATTTATGAGATCCTGTCTCAAACAAACAAAAAACCCAAAAGATAGTAGTGTACCTTATGAAATTATTAATTAGAAAGATGATATTTACAAAAAAGTTTATTTTGAGCTGGGCGTGGTGGCGCATGCCTTTAACCCTAGCACTCAGGAGGCAGAGGCAGGTGGATCTCTTGAGTTCGAGGCCAGCGTGGTCTGCATAGTGAGTTCCAGGCCAGCTGGGGCTACAGGGAGACTCTGTCTCAAAAAGATCAATAAAAGTTTCTTGGCAGGGAGAGATGTGGTAATGAAATGAAACATTAGGTATATGTAAGGTGGTAGAAGCCAGTATTTCTCACCTAAAATAATTATGGCAAATTTGGTCTGTACTTATTAGTTCATAATTATAATCTAACATTGAATTATTATTGCATGTTACTTGCTGATTCCCATAATTTTGTTGATTGTTTTTTGTGGTCTGTTCAAATGTTGTTTGTTCTTTTCTTTTATACTTATTCATCTCAGGTATTACTGGTTTGATGCTTTGCTAAGCTCTTTCCTAAGCTCTCATAATCAAGACTGTCTTAGGATTGTCTTAGGATTCTTTTAAGTATCTTTGGCAATGCTGCCTTAATACTCACAAATTGTGCTTCTAAATTTCTTGGAACGTCTTTATATCTCCATCATTTTACACATTAACTTTGCTGGATATAATAATCTTGGTTGGAAGTTACTTATTCTCAGGCTTTCACCTGTATCATCACACGCTTTCCTGGCGTCGGGTTTCTACTGAGAGATTTCGTTTTATTCTTAAGTGTTTGCCTTTATGAGTTTTGGTTTAACTCTTAAAGCTTTTTAATATTATTTCTTTGTGCTGTAGCCTAGGCATTTCAACAATATTGTGAAATGGAGAGTTGTTTCTGGTCATGTCTATTGAATTCTAAATATGTCTTATACTTGGATATATACTTGGATACCTGTATCTTTTACTCAATTTGGGGGTTTTCCTGCTGTAATTTCATTGAATAGGTTTCTGTCTTTTTTCTATATCTTAGCTCCTTCTAACCCAGGCATATTATCCATGGATTCTTAGGATTGGATTCTTGGTCATGTTCCCGAGTTACTGAAAATTGTGGTATGGTCTGTCATCTTGTCTTCTTGTTTGTTTTTTTCCCTTCAATGATGTGTGAATATAGTATTTCCTTGGCCCCATTCCCATCCCTGATCTTCTTTCTTCTGCTTAATCTAGTCTGTTAGTGATAATTTCTATTGTTTTTTGGTTGATCGTGGTTTTCATTTCTAAAGTTTCTGGTTTTGTTTTTGTGTTTTCTGTTTCCTTTACTGAATTCCTCATCCACATTGATGACTTTCTGTCCTTTTAGAGGTCATCAGTCATTTTTGGAACTAGAATTTCTTAACTTTTATACAGTATTGTCCATTTCAGAGTCTTTGAATTTGTTTACTTTGGAGATATGATCTCTTAGAGGAATAATGTTGCCTTGCTTTTTCATGTTTCTTGTGTTTCTGAACTGTGATTGACACATCTGTTGAGATGAATATCTTTTACTTAGAACTGAGCAGCCTTCTCTTGGAGGGCTCAGTCTGCAGCACTACTCCAAGAAGAGAAGACAGACCGCCATAACAGCATCAGCAAACAAACCACATATAGAAATGCAGCAAAATCAATGAAAGGCAACTGCTGTTTCACTAATAATCAATAGAAAATAAAATGGCATGGGTCAATAAGATGGCCCTGCAGGGAAAGGCTGTTGAATAATGCTGCCAAGCCCAGACCAGTTTGATCCTGGGCGTTCACATGGTGGAAGGAGAGAATGGAATCTTGCATATTGTCCTCTGAGCTAAACATATGTGCACTGTGGTAAACACACACACACACACACACACACACACACACACACAGAGTAATTAAAAAAATAATTAAATGGCAGAAAGTGTTGAGTAAGCCATGAGGTTAGAAATTAAAGTCAGTTAATATAAGTGAAATAAGCAGGGCAAGTAAAGGGGGAAATGAAAAAAGAATTAAGATTAAATAAAAGGGAAAAGTGATGAAAGAATGAAGAAAAAGAAAAGAGAAACAAAAAGGAAAAATAATGAAAATACAGTCAAAAAGAAAGTATTTTTTAAACGATGACTGTAGAGGCTTCTTCCTGGTTCTCTAATATTGGTGTGGCCAGTGGCTGGTTTGAACCTGGAGCCTCGTCTCTGCCATACTGTTCTGTCACAGCCAGTTGTTTCTCGGTGCTTCATATTCTTTGGAAGCTTCCTTTCTTTGTGTACTAAGAGCCACTGGTGACCACACTTAGTTTTGTGTACTGTGAGCTAGGCAGGTTCTTACTTGCTCCAGAGCCCACCATCTTGTACATCCTCGGTTGGCCAGCATCCAAGTTGAGAAATTTCTCCTGAGGGCATCAAAGAGTGTGGGAAGCAATCAGACTCTGCTGTGCACCAAAGAACTGGAGAACTAAGTGGTTTCAGATCCCACCCAGCAGTGCACTATCCTGGGGAAAGTTGGGGGAGGGTGCCCAAATTTCTCAGTCTTTGGCAGCAGGCCTCACATGGCATCTCTAGAGTCGGCACAATCACCCCCCACTGCCCCGCCCCCAGTCACAATCCATTGCTATCAGGCTCCACAAGTGTATATCAGGCTCTCCACTGACCTTCAACCCTTTGTCACATAAGCCCCCTGCTGTCTAAACTCTCAGTTTGTCCACCTCCCACTTTCTTCTCTGTGATAGTGTCTCCAGGTTCCCTGACTTGTGATTGTTCCTTTTTAGGTCCCTGGAGTAGCTCAGGCCCAAACAATAGATCCTCTCCCAAAATGGTGTCTGGTAGTATTGGGATGAAATATGGAGTGGCAAAATGGATTTCTTCTCCAGTGCTGGTTGGTCACATAGGAAGAGTCAATCATACTGAATCCCCTACTGGATTTACGACTGTGGGTTTATCCTGTGACTGAAACCTCCAGTCCATCCTCAGCAAGACTGCCTGGCTTACTTTTGGTGTAGCTTTAGCTTCCATCCCTAGAGGGAGGGGCTGGAGCTGGGGTCTCGCTCTGTTTACTGCTCTTTCTTATTGTGGCCCTTCTGTGACTCCAGCAGTATGGTTGTGACTCCTGCAGTATGGTTGTCCATCTTTCTTGATTTCTAATGCTTTTCCTCACTTTCTCCCTTTAGAATAAAATTGTTACCCTGACTCCTCATTTATGTAGTCACATATCAGTCACTTCTAAGAATGCTGCTCTTTTTACCTCAGAAATTCTGTATTTTAAATAGATCTTCTATCTATGCATAAGCCCTGTACTATTGATTTAAAAGTACTTGGTTCACTGAGTTAGATAGGTCTACTGAATGTTGACATGCTCCATTGTATAATATCAAGCAATCATAGTTACTAATACTATCATTACCCTCATCAGTGGTACATATGAGTTTTCCCAAATAAATTTTTCCTGTCATCAGTAAGTGTTATGAATTGTTTTCCTTGATATGGAAAGCTCATTTTGCTATTATAAAAATGTCTTCTGAATATCCAAGTCAAAATAGCCATAGTTTGCATTCCTTTAAAACAAAAATGATATTCTGTGGGGAGGAAGTCTATGTTCAGCTCATAACCCAGTCCCAGACCCCAGGGCTTTATACATATGCAGAGAATATTAACAAAGATGGAGACTCAAGGCACTGAGATGTAGCTCAACAGTAGAACACCATCCTACCATGCACATGGCCCTGGGTTCAGTCTTCAGCAATGAAAAAAAAACAAGGGATTTAATAAAATTAGTTTGACTGCTGTGTGCAGTAATGAGACACAAACACAGTGCTAAGGTGCCCGCTGTTTATCCCCCACTGTTTTTGTCTTGTGTTCAGTTGTGACTTAATTCCTAATAAGTGCCTTGGATTCCCCAGGTGTCTGTGAGTCATGCTTTCAGACCCATTGATGGGAATTTTAATGTGAATTTACCTCTTAGATTTGTATGTGTTCAATGTCAACACTATGTTGATACTGTTTAGAGTTGATTGTAGAAAAATCAGGTGCCAATCTTAAGGTTCTTTGAAGATTGCTCCCATAGTCGTTATAGGAAATGTTTCAAAATCCAAATCTATTTTCTCTCAGTTCTGGCTACCATTTGCTGTTTCTAGTGTTCACAAGTCTTGACCGTGTAGTTCAGAGAACTAATTGTTAGCCCCAGTGCTAAGGGAAAGCTAGGTGCCTTTTGTGAGAGTTGAAGGAGCTGCTACATTCCTGGCAGTTCCTATGCTTCAGGTTTTGGCTTTCATATACTTCCTTTAAACACCGTATGTGTTAGTTTCTTTGGCCAAAGTGACTCTCCTTGCACCACTGCCCTGTTGCAGGCTTGTCACTATAGCCTCCACCATACCTCTAAGTCGTTTGCCATTCCTGCAACTGCTAGAACTTTGTTGCGATTTCTTTAGTAATAAGAATGTTTGGCATTTCCTTGGTTTTTCTGAGTGAAGATCTTCTATTTCTTTGCTCTCATTTTAGCAGAGCTTGGGGAGGATGAGGAGACGAATGTGTGTGACTAGTTAAGACATCCATTTCACAGGTTTGAGTCAGTCTGCTACAGGGGTTAAGAACTAGACCTAGATTTCATTCTTGATGACTTGCTGTATTCCCTTGGATTCTGTTTAATCCAATTATTTCTCATTTGTAAAAATGTCACTTGTAACATCTAATATGTGAGACTATGGATGTTAAGTTCTTAACACATACTTAGCACATCATGTGGGCTTCGTAACTGGTGGTTGTTATATAATGTTAGTTGCTTCCTGTATCCTGAAGTTTTATGTATTCTTTCTTTTGATATTTGAAATAAGAAGATATATTTTTCAGTTTACCTTCTGTTACATATTCTTGACATTATAGAAGAATTATAATTCTTAAATATGAAACCAAAGCTTCAAAAGTATTTTTTCTAAGTGTCTGCACTTTATATAAAATACTGAACAAATCACCTTGTTACTCAGGTTCAGATTTCAGCTAGTTTCCTATCCAAGTAATCATAGTTCACATGTGAAAAAATATTAAGGAAATAGTTCTTCATATAATTGGATAACTGCTTCTTTTTTATTATTATTTTTATTTTCTGTGTGTGAGTGTATTGCCTGCATGTATGGAAGTGCACCCATGTCAGTGCCCGAGGAGGTCAGAAGAGGGCATCAGATCTCCTGGAACTGGAGTTACAGAGAGTTGTTAGCTACGGTGGGGGTGCTGGAAATCAAACCCCAGTCCTCTGCAAGAGCAGCCAGTGCTCTTAACCTCTGAGCTTAACCTCAACAGCCCCGATAACTGCTTCTTGACCTTGACTCAGAACCTTTCGGTACACTGAAATTGTTAAGGATTTGAAAAAAAATTAGTCCTGTTTATTATAAGAATTGTTCTAATGCACACTTAAGATTGGAAAGTTCATTATCTATTTCTTTAGTGTATTAGAATGTGCACTTAAGTTTCTTCTATCCAGAACATTTAGTGCACTACTACTACTACTACTTTGTTTAGCCTTAAATGTAAAAAAGTTTTATTGTTTCAGGGAAATGCAAGACATAAAACAGCTGAAGGAGAAACAGGAGCATCAGATGCTAAAAGGTAAATGTAAAGGAAAAATTAATCTCTTTGTTAAATAAAAAGAAATAAAATAGCACTTGGTTTGATTATACTTTATTGTTAACTGGCAAAGAGTTATTTGAATTTTTTACATGGTATTTTTAGTTGGAATTTCAAACTTTTAACAAGATTCAATAGGTTTTGAAATCTTAAGCATGTCCATTACATTATAAATTTATAAAGTATAAAAAGTTAATAAATTATAAAAATTTAGTCTTTATTATAAATGTTAACATTTAAAAAAGCTTTATTAATGGAAACAATGACAAGATGCTACAAATTATAAGACAGTTAAATTATATAATTTTCCCATTTCTATCTTTATGCTATATATTTTATAATAGGTTACTCATTAATCTGATAAGAATAAACTCTCATCTCCCAAAAGTAAAATATTGAATAAGGACTTATCAAGGTGCTTCTTAGACTAAACTGGTAAAATTGTCTAACCCTCTCTAGCAGTTTTCTAAGAGTTCTGAGCAAGGAAATTCAACTAATTTTAAGCAGTTAGGAAAAGTATACACGTCATTTGTGTACTTAAAATCTTCTGTAAATTATAGTTAATCTATATGACCTTGATAAACAAATCAATTTTACAAATTTGAAATGAGGAAAATAATATGTGTTTCAGCTATAATATAATTGATCAGTGAAACCCAAGAAAATTATCTGAGTAATTATAATTAATGAGTTTTAATTAAGATAGTTTGATGCCCAAAGCAAAATCTTTCTCTCTTTTTTTGGTAAATTTTTAATTGAATTTTTGTGTATTTCATGTAGTACATCTTAATCATCTTTATACCCTCTTCCCATTGGCAAACTCCCATAGTCCTCCCCACCCCATCACTGGAATTCATGCATTCTGTCATTTGTGTTAAGACCTATCATGTCAAAGTTAGTGTCCCTGGACGTCCCTCAGTACAAGTTCATCCACTGAGGTCTAGTCAGCCTATCTAGACTTACTTCCTTTAAGATCAGTGTTTCCTCACCCGGCAGTAATCAGCTGCCAATAATTCTGAGTAAGATTAGGCCTGATGCCCATTTCCATAGTCCTGTACTGGGGTTTTATCTGCTTGAGATTACATGGTTCTTGTGCATGCTGACACCATTGCTGTAGGTTCATACAAGCAAGGTCCCAGGTCCCTCTATTTCCATATGGTTGTGTACCTCCTCCCTGGTTCTTAACAGTCTTTCCACCCCATCTTCTGCAATGGTCCCTGAGTCCTGGGTGGGTGAAGTTAATATAGGAGACCTGTCCAAGGACCCACACTCTGCAGACTCTTATTCTCTATGCTTTGACCGTTTGTGGCCTTTTGTGTTTCTAGGGAGCTTCATTGGTGAGAACTGAAAGATACATTAGTGTTTTCTTTACCCCTTATTCTGTGTTGTTAGGTGTAGAGGTTGCATCATGGATGTGCCACTTAGGCTTGGGCAGTTCACAGACAATCTCTGTGTGTGACCAGTTGTGAAACTCTAATTATGTCCATCTGTTGCAAAAGTAGCTTCTTTTAATGAGTGGTGACTGGGATATTTTTCTGTAAATATAAGAATCCATATTTTGCACACAGTAAGAAATTTCATTTATGTAGAGATGTGACAGCCTTGAGGTGTTCTCTGAGATCTGTGACCTCTCCAGCCGTGTGTATTTCGCTAGGTTTACAGTACCACACATGACTTTCCTCCCATTGTGTGGGCCTTTCATCAGATTAGGTAGCTGTTGATTAACCCCAAAATCAGTGTCACTACTGTACCAACGTCCTTTGCTGTGCCCGTCATTGATGTGGTTATTAGTCCTTAAAGCTGGGATTGGACCACCAATTGATGTTCTCCCTTACCAACTTCTGTCATGCTCTCCAAAGCTATGAGAGCTAGCCTTCAGGGGAGGTGGCTTCCGGGTCAGTTCCAACTCCACTGCTTCAAATCCTGTATCCAAAGTATGTCCTGTCTTCAGCAATGGGGTCTTACATTCAAGGTCTGGGAGGCAGTCAAGGGCTGTGGCAGTAGCCTGTGTAATTTGGGGAGTCTCTTGAACTACCCTGGCCAACAACTCAAAGGAAGATTTCTCCTTTCTGGCACTGTTTCTTGTTATATTGCCTTCAGCTATACACAGGGACTGATGAAAAGATTTTGTATGTGTAATTTTTCAGTAGGTTTTTTAACTAAAACAATTCCCTCTTTTTTAATTTTTTTTAATGTATATGTGTGTATTGCCAGCATGTATGTAAGTGCACCTGTGTCATGCAATGCCCACAGAAGACAGAAGAGACCATTGGATCCCCTGGAACTGGAGTTATGGATGGTTGTTAGCTGCCACGTGGGTGCTGGGATTCAAACCCGGGTCTTCTCTAAGAACAGCCAGTGTTCTTAAACACTGACCCATCTCTCCAGCCCCTTGTGGGGTTTTTTTTGGTTTGTTTATTTTTTGTTTTTTCATACTAGCTAGGCAGTATTTATCTCTCCTCTCTCTGTGTCCCTGTCGACCCTCCCTCCACGCCCCACTCCATTGAAAGTATCCCCTTTTTCCCCATTTCTCTCTTGATAATACCTATTTCTTATGGTCCCATCTCTCTTAAGCTCCTTCTTCCCTTTTATCCCACAGTTGCTTGTATAACCCTCCCTTTCCCTCTCCTACTTAAATACCCCAATTTTACCGATTTCTCCCTCAGTAACACCTGTCCTCTACTGTTCTTCTCTCTCAGGTGCCTTTTTTTCCCTTGGTTCCTTTCCATTCTCTAGGTTCCTGCAGTTACATCAGGATGTGCACTCACATAAAATTTGGTGCTAGGATCCACAAATAAGGGAGAACATACATACGCCCTTTGTTTTTCAGAGTCTGTGTTACTTCACTTAGTATAACAGTTTCTAGTTCTTCCATTTACCTGCAAATTTCATGATTTCATCTTTCTTTACTGCTGAGTAGAACTCCATTGTGTAAATATGACACATTTTCATTATCCACTTGTCGGTTGAGGGACACTTAGGTTGCCTCCATCTCTTAGCACCACACAGAGACCACATTTAGGCTCTCACGCATTCTGCAGAGGTCCCGGCCCCTACTAAAGGGCAGAGAAGCTTAGCCCTGGAGCTGTGGGAGGGACTGCAGGGGTCCCTGCAGAGGATGGGAACAGTGCAATTTGCAACATGTAGTTGCATGTTATGGGCAAAACTTTGCTTTACAATACTAACGGGAATGAGACACATGCATGAAGATAAGGAAAAGTTTACTAAGGTAGCTTTCATAATAGACCATTTTCCAAATTAATTTTTGGATTTAATCAACATTTAATTGAAAATCTCAGAATTTTTATGGTTTTCATACAAATAGTTTGATGGTATTTAAACCCTCTCCTCTATCTGCAGCTCCCTCCACTGTCCCTGGCCAATTTAATGTATGCTCTTATATATATAATTTGGCCTATAGAATCTGACTTTTGTCCCCAAATGTGACTTGTGACTATCACTATATTAAATCTTTTCCTAAAAAACTTTTTTTGGAACTCACCATACAAACAAGACTGATCTCCAACTCACAGCGACCTATCTGCCTCCATCTTCTGAGTGTTGGTATTAAAGATGTATGCCACTGCACCCAGTGAAAATTTTTCAGTTTTTAATCTGTAAGTGGAGGAGTAGAAAATAAGCACATTGTTAACCTATTGTTAATACTGTTGTGTTGACCCAAGAACAGTTGAGGTAGATCTAGCTAAGTGGCTAGAAACCTCAGAAAATTATATGTACCATTTTATGATTAGTTCATTGATTACAGTTTACACACGAGGCAGGGAACACAGGAACCTAAGTATGCATGTAGATAAATATACATACATATACATCTGTGTGTATGTTCTGTATTTGCATGTTTTCAGGTATATGTTTGTTTTTAAATGAGGTTATTAAATAGTAGGGAAATGTTTGTGAATGTTGATTTGATTTTTGCATAAAAAAGACATTTAAGCATAAGAGTATTTAAAACATAAAAGAAAACAAACTTGATCTTAGGCATTTACACAAACTAATAAGGACACAAATTTGAACTGAAAATAGGGAGAGGTTCAAACAGATAAAAGTAGTCACAGCTTTTATCAGGAATAGTCAGTTAATAGACACTTAGGTCCTTTTAATATATGCTCCAGGGGGCTGGAGAGATGGCTCAGCGGTTAAGAGCACTGACTGCCCTTGCAGAGGACCCGGGTTCAATGCCCAGCACCCACATGGTGGCTACGAACTGTCCTTGACTCCAGTTCCAGGGGAATCCAAAGCACTCTTGTGACCTCCGCAGCATTGCACACCACGGGTGCACTCACATACATGCAGCCAACCAATACACTCATACCCATGAAATGAAAATAAAATATTTTAAATACACACAAACACACACACACACACACACACACACACACACACACACACTTCAGAGCATCTTACACTTTGTTGAGAACTGTAGCAGAACAGTCACACTAGGAAACTTGCATCTTTTGGGGTAAGAAAATATGCCTTATTTCTGTTACTTCTTATAGTGTGACTGTATTGTGCTAGTCTTGAATTACATTGTTTTATGAATCAATAATAAATGGCTTTATTTTTTCAGTAAGCAAGATAAAGCTCCTTCATCAGAAGAAAAAAATGGGTGTGGTACAAGTTTTTGTGAAGCTTCATCCTCAACAAGAAGTCAAGAAAACCTAAAGGTTTCAGATGAAGAGGATGAAACTAGCCCAAAGAAAGTCTTCAGTCATGATTCAAACGTCGGACCAGATGAAATGGAAAAAGAACAGCGAATGCAGCACACCTGTCAGGAAATGGAACTGAAGATGGGCCAAGGTTCAGAAAGCACAGTTTTGTGTGAGCAGAGTAAAGAGTGTAATGCCAGTGAAGCTAGGTTTTCTTCAAAGGATACTAAAGATGTGCCACTAACATCAGGTGATGTTAGCATTGATCAGTTTTTGAGGAAAAGAGATGAACCTGAATATCTTAATTCTGATGCTAGTGAGCAAGGCAGTGTTCATTTGGAACCTTTGACACCATCAGAATTACTTGAGATTGAAGCCACAGAAATTCTTCATAAAGATAGTAGTGATCTTCCAGCCAAGACTGATGAGATGGTTTCTGATCTAACAGATGACGTTCCTGGAGAAAATGGTTCTAGAGTGACAGAGACAGCAGTAGACATGTCAGATAAAAAGGAAAGGAGCTGAAATGATTTAGTCATTCTAAGGTTCAGTCACCAACAGAAAGCATTCAGAGCAGTGCTCTGCGGTGAGCTCAGTAGTGCCATGGTAGAGTTCAGAAATGCAAAATCTGAGGGAGGTCATTCATACACTTTACCTATACGTTCAATTTTTATTAAATCAACTTACCAATAATAGCATGATTAGTATGAACTTCCAAGTTTTTAAAAACATGAATAAAACTTTAGTGACAGCTAAGTTTGCCACCAAAGGTCTCTTAGCACTTTTTGAAGAACTAGGTCTTGTTCACCAATAGGAAATGATTATGTTAGTTATATTAATAAAACTTTTGAAACTTTCGTTAGTCCTAAACTTAAAATCCTTATTACCTGTATATTCCTTTTAGCAAATTTAAGGGAAGAGATTTGAAACCATGTACCTTTTGAGAATAATTTTAAAATATCAATTGATTGTTGCTATTAATGAAGGCTTTATTTGAATACAATGCTGGTAAATGCAGCATGCTTAGAGTACTAAGTTGACCTGTTGAGGATTTCGATGAATAAAAACTTAAATTTGGGTTTAATAAAACATTCCAGTCTGTCAGAAGCATGCAAATGCAATATTAGAATCTGTGCACCTCCAAGTGTTAGCCTGCCAGGCTGTCAGCTTACCTTGAATTAAACTTTCAGTGAAAGTGAAATTATGAAAATATAAGTTTATATTTGTGCTTTTAGTCAATGTATAAGCTTTGCAGAAATCCCTTAACTAGTTGTATAAAGTAGAAATCCATTATTGAAACTCTTGTAAATAACTACGCTTTTAATATTGTTTCAATGATCTTTAGCAATAGACCCATAAACATGGTCTGAAAGCCAAACCAAAGTATTGTAGGATGTAGGTATAAAACAGTAAACCGGAAACATGTCCTGGCATCTATTCAGCCATGTTTAAGTAACTTTTCTTTAACTGTAAAGTACAAGCTTCAAATGGGACCCTAAAACAGGATGTAACAACTTGGTTGTGGAAATTAGTCTAATTTATAAGTTGGCTGCTAGATTGAGTTCTCAGATACAGAAATGAATGTAACAAACTACTTTGCTTTGCAGTACTAATTTTATTTTACTAAATTTTACTTTAAATGCTACATTTGTACTTCAAAAAATGTGCTTCAAATTCTTAAACTGTTTTACTGAATGTTAAATGTTTTAAATGCCTATCAAAATTCTGCTGTATATAGTAGTTTTGAGTATATTTGCAATAAAAACCTGTCTTTGAGTTAAAAAAATTTAAAACCTTGTATTAAGGGGAAACAACAGGACTTCTTATAGTAGTTTTGAGTATATTTGCAATAAAAACCTGTCTTTGAATAATTTTATACTTAGATCCCTGTTTGATTCAGTCTGCCTTTAGTGCTGTTAGAGTTACGCACTTAGAGTCATTTCTTAGTACAGTAAGATTTCATTCCATGTGCCTTGCTGAAATATGATTTAAATTAGCACTTAAAGTATAAGGAATAGAAATGCTAATATTTGCAGAGAGTGGTTGCTTTATTTTTCAGTTTAAGAAGAGTCATCTACTATCACTCCCCTTTTATCTCATCGACTTAAAGGGGTTAAAGAGGCAGAATATGTGATAGAACCGTGTTCTTGAATATTTAAGGAGAGCTGATATTTACTTCTTTCCTTCCTCCTAAGCTGTTACCTTTCACCTTGTTGTAACATAAATCTATAACAGGGACATTATTTGAGGTGTTATAAACCTTTAAAGAGCAAAGGAGTATAAAAAAGTTTGAGGTCCCATATGAGGACCACTTTCTTTATATTATTCAATTTCTTGCCAAGCCTGTAACCTTATGCTACAAAACTTTCAGAGCCCAAGTAAGTCAGAGTGACACCAAAATCCCCTTTGAGATTTGTATAATTTCTGCCTTCTGCATCGTACTTTAAAGTGGTATTCAAAATAACTGATGAGTGAAGTGTTTGTACCTGTCCAATATGAGTAAAGAAACTGGAGCTGGACTCAGGTTCTTCACTGAGAAATAAGGCAGTGGGGGAAACAACGAAATAGGCCTTGTACTTGGTAACACAAGTGGCTTACATTCCTAAGCATCCTCTTTATCATCTAAATAGGAGCTAACAATTCAGATATGCAAAACTAGTCTTAGAGGAGCAGTGAGCAGTCAGCAGCAGAGTGTTCATGGTAAATAAATGTGGGCCTTGTGGTTGCAATGACTGAATTCTGATTTGTAGCATGAAAACAGCAGCAGATGATATGTAAATAAATACTGGGCCTATTTGTGCTCCTATTTGCAGGGCTGGAGATAGGGCTCAGCAGTTAAGAGCTCTGACTGCTCTTGCAGAGGATCCAGGTTCACTCCCAGCACCCACATGGTGGCTAATAACTTTCCTTAACTCCAGTTCCAGAGGATCCAAAGCCCTTTTCTGACCTCGGACATTGCACAACACAGTGTACTTACATACGTGAAGGCAATACACTCATACACATAAAATAATAGAGAAAGTTTGTTTAAAAAACAAAACTTCATTTGCAAAGCAAGATGTTGAGTGAACATGGGTCATGGGCTGTAGTTTACTTGTACTTATTATAAGTATAGGTAAAGGCTACTTTGTGATTATTCAAGTGACTATTTACCCAAGAAGATCCAGACTGCCTTATAAGTGCCGTTCAGTGACATTAAGAAGCATTATATTGTTTTGACTGTTTTTTCTTTTAATTAATATTGAAAATAAGAGTACTCTTTCTGGGGGCTGGAGAGATAGCTCAGTGGTTAAGAACATTGTTCTTGCAGAAGACCCAGGTTCAAATCCCAGCACCCACATAACAGCTAACAACTGTCCTTAACTCCAGTTCCAGGGGATCCGACAGTCTCTTCTGTCCTCTATGGGCATTGCACATCACAGGTGCACTTACCTACATGCAGGCAATACACGCATGCATAAAATAAAAATAAAAGAATACTCTTTCTACTTGGGTTATTTGCATCTTTTCAGTATTTTAAGGAAGAAGTTGAATTTTAAAAACTATTGTGTGTGCACTGTGAATGCTATCGAACACGTTTAGGGGTCAGAGGACAAGTTTGTGGAGTCAGTTCTCTCCTACCTTTATGTGGGTTCTGGGGATCAAACTCAGGTCACCATGCTTGTGTGGCAAAGCCCTTCTACCTGCTGAACTCTCTCTGAACCTCACCCCATGAAAAGTATTCTAAACACTTATGAAAAGGGAGTGAGGATAGTGTAAGTCACTTGGTTTTGGCTATATGCAAAAAGATGAAGAAACCAAATATCCCAGGCAATTATTTTCCCATAATACCTACAATTCCTAGCACTTATATTAAATATTCTCTCAAAAAATTTTATTTTGGGGGCCAGAGAGATGTCTGGATGGTTAAGAGCACTGGCTGTTCTTGCAGAGGACTCTGGTTCCATTTCCAGCAACCTCATGGTGGCTAACTGTCCATAGCTAGAGTTCCAGGGGATCTGATGCCCTCTACTGACCTCCACAGGCATTGCACAACACAGGTGCACTTACATACATACAGGCATACTCATACACATAAAATTTTTAAATCTTCAAAATTTTTTATTTTTGCAAATAACACTGGTGACAGGTTTTGTTTATTTTTCTATGACTGTGTGCATATGGAATCAAAGGTTCCTTAGCTAGCCATGCATGCCTTATAATCCCAGCACAAGGATGATGAGGCAGGGAAATCAACCAGGCCAATGTGGCTACACAAGACTCTGTCTCACAAAACAACAACAGTCTTCTTTACCCAAAGAAAGAGAGACTAGTGATCACTTCCATTAATAGCAATTGAGGACTTTACTTCAAGTGGAGGGGTTACCATATCATTTTATATTATTCATTTTTTTTTGAATTTTTGTGTATTTTATACAGAATATCTCAAACCATCTTAATCATCTTTATTGCCCCCATCCCCACCAGTACCCTCCTATAGCCCCCTCACTAGAATCCATATACTCTGTCATCCGTGTTAAGGCCCAGTGTTCAAGTTAGTGACCCTAGACGTTACCCAGTGCAAGTCCATCCACTAAGGTCTAGTCAGCCTATCTGGAGTCTTTTTGTTTTAGGAAGATCAGCTCTTCATCACCTAGCAGTAATGAATTGCCAATGTTTCTTCAGCTAAATCATTTTATATTTAGAAAAGCATGTAATTTAAAGATTATATATATATATATATATATAATAACTATTACTGAAATCTTAAAATCTTTCCATTTTTCACTCCAGAGCTGGGGAGATGGCTAGTGGGTGAAGCATTTTCTGTGCAATCATGAGGACCAGAGTTAAGTAAGATCCAGGGCACCCACATAAATACTGGGTCAGCTGTAGTGGCCTACCTGTAATCCAAGTGCTTGAGAGGCAGAGGCAGAGATGGGATCATCAGAGCAAGCTGGCTTGCTTGGGTACCTGGACAAGCCAAAACAGCAAGCTCTGGGTTCAAGTGAGAAATGCTGCTTCAATGAGGTGGAGAGCGATGGAGAAAGACACCTGAAACTGACACCACCCTCTGGCCTCCACACAAGCACACATGCACACACCCACCTATAGATGTGCACCACATACACACCTGTTACTTCAAGACCACTTTTATTTAATAGATTTTTGTGTGTTATGGGCTCTGGAGAAGGATTACAAATGTTTGACTTTTACTAGATTATTACAATACTGCATTTTTTTTTTCAGCTAAGAAATGAAAATTTGCAAGCAGAGCTCGCTGGCTCTGTGTGTGTGAGTGTGTGTGTGTGTGTGTGTGTGTGTGTGTGTGTGTGTGTGTATTTGTGCATGTGCTGCCGCCAAAGCCACACTTGTGGTTACCGCTGCTGGCCAAGACTCATGCCGCCGCCCCGCTACCTTGTCCGGCTACCTGCACCCTGCCAATAAGTCTCTGTTCAATCAAGAACATGGCAGACGGCACCAAGTCTAAAGATTCACAGCAAGAATTTGGTCGTTATGGTCCTGTAGTTGATGTATATGTTCCACTTGATTTCTACACTCGACGTCTGAGAGGATTTACTTATGTTCAATTTGAGGATGTTCATGATGCTGAAGATGCTTTACATAATTTGGACAGAAAATAGATTTGTAGGTGACAAATTGAAATACAATTTGCACAGGGGAACTGGAAGACACCAAATCAAATGAAAGCCAAGGAAGGGAGGAATGTGTACAGCTCTTCACGCTATGATGATTATGACAGATACAGATGTTCTAGAAGCCGGACTTATAAAAGGAGAAGATCAAGGAGCTGGTCTTTTGATTACAACTATAGGAGATCTTATAGTCCTAGAAACAGTAGACCAATTGGAAGACCATGGCATAGCAGAAGGAATTCTGACAATGTGATTCAATGATAGATTCTTTTTCAAGACCTAAGTCCAATTCAAGATCAGGTCCAAGCCCCAACCCAAGAAAGAAATGAAGGCTAAATCACGTTCTAGGTCTGCAGCTCACATCAAAACTAGAGGCACATCTAAAACAGATTCCAAAACACATGTCTGGCTCAAGATATGAAAAGAAATCAAGGAAAAAAGAACCACCTAGATCCAAATCTCAGTCAAGATCAGTCTAGGTCTAGGTCAAAATCTAAATCAAGGTCTTGGACTAGTCCTAAGTCCAGTGGCCACTGATAGTATAAATAATACTTTCTAGGCGTGTGTCATTTACTCATAGTTTGTTATACTTAAATTATCAGGACTACAATGTTGCAATGATGTGTTTGAAAAAAAAAAAAAAAAAACAACACTTTGTTAGTTTCCCTGTATCAAGCAATGGTTATAATTAAAACGATATGCTGTTGAGAAGCCACTCTTAAAAGAGTCCAATTTGTTATAGGCAACTACCAATTTGTGGTGTCTGTATTTTTGTAAAGATTCTCATTTTTTTATGCTTGAAGTATTTGGTGAAAAGGTGTTGGTGACCACAATTTGCAACATTGTCTTATTAAAAATAAACTTTCATATCCATAGTTGGTAGAACTGTTAACCTAGAAATGTAGCTTGCTAATAAGATAGTGATACAAAACTGAAGTTATAGCCATATTAACAACACTGCTCAGACACATGTAGGTTCAGGGTAGACCTTTATGACTTGTCAAGATGTCTAAGCCCATGATAATTATAACACAGTGTGGAATAGTTCTGTTCTGTGGTCACCACCAGCGGTGGCTTCTCCTCCATTCGCCCTGGGCTGAGGCCGCTCTTCTGCCTGTCCTGGGCTAAGGCTGCTTTTCTGCTTGCCTGGTGCTGAGGCAGCTCTTCTGCTTGCCCTGTGCTGCCTCCTGTCGTCACCACTTCTGCCCGGTCCCAGCCCCCAGGGCTGGTGAGGAGACTGTTTCGGCAGAGCCGCACTCAGACACAGTAGACCAGGTTCAGTGACACAAGTCTGGTTTATTGCAGAAAGGTACACACTTATAGGGATAGTGGTCCAATCACAGCACAGCAAGTAGGATACCTCATTAGCATAACAGGTTTAGCATCCTATCACAGTACAGCAAGTAGGATACCTTATTGGCATAACAGGCTTAGCATCCTATTAGCATAACAGACTTAACTTCCTATCACAGAATAGAGGGTAGGATGCCTCATTAGCATTCTGGGTTTCAGATTACAGAGACTGGATTCCTGGAAACCACGTGACCCTGACAGTTGCAATATCACCCTAGGCTCAAGCCTGTCTCCCACACTGTTGTTAACTCCACTGTCTGGGGAAAACTGGGTTTCCAGCTGGTTTAAATAGCATTTTCAGGGAGATTTTGTCACTGAAACATGGGGCCTTCACTGCTTCCTTCCTTGTCCCACCATGATTTCTAAGATTTAGAAACATGGAAACATAAGAAAAACTCCTTAGGCTTTGAGCATGTCGATGATGGCAGAAATAATTTTAAGGGGAAAAGAATGTTCTTACATAGTTAGTCTAAATTTTTTTTTATATTTTATTTATTTTTATTTTATGTGTGTGAGTGCATCCATGTCAAAATTGGAAGAATAAAAAAGCCTTACTTCACAATCTTTTTGTAGCCACAGAAATGTATGATACAGGAACTGGAGAAATGACTCAGCAGTTAAGACTAGCTACTCTTGCAGAGGACCAGGGTTTGGTTCCCAATACCCACGTAGTGGCTAACAACTGTCCATAACTCCAGTTCCAGGGGAATTGGATGCCCTCTTCTGACTTCCATGGGTCTTGCATATACATGCAGGCAATACACTCAAACACATAAAATAAAAATAATAAAATATTTTTTAAAGTGTGCAATACATTTAAAATACTTATTCTCAAGTATAGTAAAATTATTAAGTGAAAAATGAGTTGATATTGTAACAATTTAACACCTTGAAACAGATGGCATTAGAATTAAACATTTTATATATGAAGTGTTTTACTTATATTAATCCAACCACAACATTGGTAAGACATAATCTGGTTAGATTAAGAACTAAATGTATTAAATTAAAATGAAAACACACATTATAATTCAGGTATCCCTGTGGTACCATTCAGAGCCCAGGCTTCACTGTAATAATCACTAGAACAGTCAGTTAGCCTCAATAGAACCAATGTAGTATGTCATGTGAGTCTATATATTAACTTTGTTGCTAGTAGGCAAATGCATTTTGATGAGTTCCTGGAGGATGACACATTTCACAGTGAAATGTCTTTCTGTCCAGATAACTATAGGAAGCACTAGCATTTGAAATGTACCCAGTTTGGGTAATGGGGAAGTGGGTAAGAAACCCCAACTCTACCTGAAGAACTATTGGCAGTCAGTGACTGCTGGGAGGGGAGGGAGTCAATCTCATTTAAAGGTAACACTCTTGGTAGGTTGAGCAGGCTCCAGTGGATGGACCACACCAAAGGGCATTTGGGGACACAAATTTCTCTCTGTAGGCCTTAATATATATACATGAAATTGAGCAGGGGGGCACAACTAGGGGAGGGGATCTAAATACAATCAAAATGTATGAAATGTGCAAAAATTCAGTTAAGTTCAATTTAAAATTTTTATATACGCACACATGAACAGTAATAGAGAAGCAGTGGTGAACATTTAATATTGATTGGGCCAAGCAATCTAAAACCAGAGCTTAGTGTCTGAAATTGGTCAAAACTGATCATCACTCACATGGAGAAATGTGAGCCTCAAATCACACAGTGGTACAATGAAGAGGTTATATTGGAGACAACAGCCTTTAGGATCCCTGAAGACTAAAGAAACAGTACTCAGAATGTAGATGCTAAAAATAAATTAGAAGTCAGATATAGTGGTGTATGACTTTAATCCTCAGCACCCAGGAGGCAGAGGCAGGTGGATCTCTGTGAGATAGAGGTCAGCCTGGTCTACATACTGAGTTCCAGGCAAGTTGGGGCTACAGTGAGACTCTGTCTCAAACAAACAAACAACAAACAAATATTAATAAATTAGGCAGTTATAAACATGGGGCCAGAGAGATGAGAAAATGTGCCTGCCACCAAGGCTGATAACCTGACTTTAATCCTTGTGACCCATAGCAAAGAGAAAACTAACTCCCAAAAGTTGACTTCTGACCTCCAACGTATTCAGTGTGGTACACACATGCACACAGAGACAAAAAATATAATAAAATGTTAATAACAGATGTCACAGTTTAAGCGAATAGTCAAATTAATGAAGTGCGTACTGCTGAACATGTTCTGTCAAATTGTGCCTTTGCTCTTTTTAGATATGGATTTTTATGGATTTTTTCTTTTTTCCTTTCTTTTTTTTTTTGGTCTTTTTAAGACAGGGTCTCCCTGTAGCTCCAACTGACCTGGAACTCACTGAGTAGACCAGGCTGGCCTTGAACTCACAGATATCTGCCTGCCTCTGCCTCCAGTGAGATCCCTCTCATCTAACTATCCAAACACCAATCATTTTTTTTTTTTTTTTTTTTTTTTAAACAGAGCATAGGGTAGTGGTTTATTTACAGAAGAGTGGGCACCCCACATTTACCCTACAAATACAGATCCTGTGACCTCCTGACAGCCCCACAAAATTGTGAGAGAGGTGCCTCTTGGTGTTCTCAGCTTATATAGCCTTTGCCCCTCCCCCCACATGCAGCTAAAGTCAACTGATTGGGTGGGAGGGATAACTAACCCCCCCCCCACTCCTTGATTAGTGTGGGAAGGACGTGTGACTACAGCTTTCCTGCATAGTGGTCAGAGGACATTTTCAGTTAACGCTCCACCCCTTCCTTTGGCTCTCACATTCTTTCCACCAACCCCTTCCACAAAAGTCCCTGAGCCTTGGAGGGAGTGGTAGATGTGGGGCGATCTTCCTCCTGTTGTGGTAAGGCACTGAACTTTCGGGTCTCTGCATCTTCTGTTTTCCATGGGCTGTTGGCCAGTTTGAGTGGGATTCCATCTACTATAAAAACACACACAGCAGGAAGCAAGAACATGTAAACAGTGACTGCTATAATAGCTTAACCTATGGGTGTAACACAAATGCTTGGTCGGTACTTTAGCAGGTGCATCACATCCATCTAACAAAGCAATTGCAGTGACTTCCCACTGGGGCCTCTATTCTCCCCTGCCACAGGGGGTTGGCTGGGTCTATAGTCCAGATGTGTGTTCCACCCCTAGGAGAGGGCATTATTTCTAATCGAAAATTTGCTGGTTGTACATACACTAGACACTCCACTATTGCACCAGTAAGAACATCTTGTTTGATATGTTGAATTATAGGGGACTATTCTCCCCCGGTCATCTGTATGTTGCCTTTTGGGACCATGAATGCCACCCATCCAGTGTCAGGGAGTTTCCAGCTTAATCCAAGCTTGATTTCTCCCTCTCCTGCACTCACATCATGCAGTGTCTTTCTGTCCATTTCCAACATTACTGGCAATGGCCTTTATTGTTTTGGGGACCTCTAGTGTCCCTCAGGCCAACAGCTCATAGGGGGCAACCCACCCCTGGCACTAGGATTTTCATTTAACAACAGTATTGCTTTTGGAAAGGCTTTCTTCCATCCCCATAGGGGTCCTTCTGTGTTTAAGCCTTTTTTTTTTTTTTTTTAAACTGTGTGTCTGAAGAAAAATTTCCCCCTTTATTCCCATAGTTCTTTGTATAGTCCTCCTTCCTCCCTTCCCTTTACTCCCTTTTTACGTATTTATCCCTTAATAACACCTTTATCCTACTATTCTCTCTCAGGTTCCTTCTTTCCCTTTACCTCCCTGTTTTCCTTCCATATTCCTGGTCCCTGCAGTTGCATCAAGATATGCACTCACTTACAAGGATTTGGTGCTAGGATCCACAGACGAGGGAGAGCATACATCATTTCTTTTCTGAGTCTGTGTCATTTCACTTAGTATAAGTTTCTAGATCCATCCACTTACCTGAAAATTTCATTATTTCATCTTTCTTTACTGCTGAATAGAACTCCATTGTGTAAGTGTACCACATTTTCATTAGCCATTCATCAGTTGAGGGGCACTTAGGTTGCTTCCATCTCTTAGCACCACCTGGAGGCCAGATCCAGGTGCTCTCAGGCAGTTTGCTGAGTCTAAGCCAGACCGAGGTCAGAACAGCCACTCTCAGGCTGTCAGTGAAGGTCTCAGCTTTACCTTGCCATAGGGCAGAGGTCTGCCCTGGGGCTGTGGGAGGGGCCTCAAGTAATCCCAGTTAGGGATTTGGGGGAGCTCACCTGGAAGCCAGATCCAGGCACTCTCAGGCGGTCTGCGGGGTACTCAGCATCTAAGCCGGACGGTCCAGACAGAGGTCAGAATAGCCACTCTCAGGCTGTCTGCTAAGGTCTCACTCAGCCTTACCCTATCATAGGGTGCCTTTGCCTTTTATAAACAACCAACCAACACACACACACACACACACACACACACACTAAAACTATTAAAAAATAGCCTCTTTTTCCCTTTTCTTTCTAAATCTCAATTTGTAAGTTAATCAGTGTTAAAATTTAGCATGCATGCTCCCATGCTCTGTATGTGTGTGTCCCTGTGGATATATCTGTATATGTGTATCTCTATATGTGTATTTGTGTGGGTATATTCATGTGTGTGAGCACATGTGATGAGGATACACACATTTGTTTTATTTAAAATTATACTATTTACTCATCTATATATTGTAGTAAGGTATAAAATATAGCATTAAATAAGCCACCGTTTTGTAACTTAATTGAAATGCCACATAATAAGGTTAGCTTCTGTTTCTGTACTTACTCTGTTGTTCCAGTTGTCTATTTGAATGGCTGTACTGTACTACTGATTACAGTAGCTTTAAAGTTTTAAAGAAAAGAATTTTTTTTTGGTATCTTTTAGTAGTCCTGTTTTCCATAATATTTTAGATCTTCTTGGAGGATTTTTTTTATATGAGCTTTTACATATGACTTCCATTTGAATAATTTAATCCAGTTCATTGATGGGTTTTGATTTGGATTATATTGATTTTATAAATTAACTTTAGGACAGAACTTTTCATGGGGTTAATGTAATACTCAGATATGGGACACGCGGGGATCTCAGAGTGCCAGCTGCTGGGCGTGGCGCCGCTGGGGTGTGGTGGGTTGCTCGCACCGCGTTGCTGCTCGGGTCCCTGGCTCTCCGCGGCTACTGGATGCTGGCGACTCAGTGGTCGCTGCGCTTCCAGGCGAGCTCCATTCCAAGCTACCGGGCACTCCCTCTAGATACGCGATCCGCCAGCCGCCGGGTCATGAGGCGAGGTGTAAGAACGGTGAAAGCAGGATCTTCGCGAGTCATTGTTTATGAAGGGACAGCCCCCTCCGGAGAGACTGAATCGTAGACAGTAAGACACAGAATTCAGCTCAGTCAGGTACAGCTCCTTTATTCAGTGACTCAGCTCAGCTCCAGGTCTTAGTGATTCAGCTCTGATTAATTAAGGAGAAACCAAGATATTTATAGTGTGGGGGCAGTAGCAAAAGCCTTAGTTGATAGATGCTTTATAGGATGCCCCATTTACATGTGGTGCCAGGCTGTCAGACATTGCTTGATTATCACACAGAAAAACCTGACAGTTTCATGCCAGAGGATATGTATCTGTGATGGGCACTTCAAAAGGTAAGTCAGGAAGAGAGTAGAAAGGCACCCAGCTGAGAAAGAGAGTCTCTACATATGAACGCCAAGCCGACTTGCGACTATCCGGACATGTAGAGACTGCTACCTTAGACAGCAGGGGTCCCCAACACTCAGACATGAATTCCATGGTTTGAATGTCTCTCAAGGGCCAATGTGATTGGATGCTTGGTCACCTGAGTAGAAATCCTGGAGGGATTTTTTTTCATATTTTATTATTTTAATTATATATATATATAAAAAATGTATATATACATATATATGAGTGTATTGCCTGCATTTATATAAGTGTAGCTGTGTTGTACAGTGCCTGCAGAGATCAGAAAGGGTGTTAGAGCCCCTACAGCTGGAGTTACAGGTGGTTGTTAGTTGCCATGTGGGTGCTGGGAACCAAACCTTAGTCCTCTACAAGAGCAGCTGGTGCTCTTAACTGCTGAGCCATCTCTTCAGCCCCAAAGTGGGAGAACTTTTAGGAGGTAGAGTTGGCATAAGATAATTCTCATGTATCCCTTTGGCAGTTCTTATGCAACCCCTTTGTAATTTTGTGAAAGGATTGTTATAAATGGAGCATTCCAGACTCCTCCTAGCTCTCTCTGCTCCTGATCCAAGATATAATCATTCACTTGCTCCTGTATGCACTCCCACCTTTACTATCCATTCTATGAGGTGATGAAGCACAAGGGTGTCTCTCAGTGAGCTGTACTTTGCCATTTGGACTTTGAGTCTCCAAAATGGTGGATTAATATAAACCTTGTTTTTTCACACATAGTCTTGTCAGGTATTTTATTATGATAATGGAAAGCTGACTAACATGGTATGTCTGTTCAAATATATCTTTGAACATGATCCCTATAATTTTGTCATATGTTAAGTTTTTACTGTTTTATGCTAGAGTATTGGAATGTGTTATGTCACATTATAGTTTTGGTGTTTTTCGAATTTCATTCTAATGAATTAAAAATCTTTTGCGGTTTGGGTATTATTTTGTATCCAGCTTTCTCACAAGATTTCTTAGAAGTTCTTGGATGTTTACACTGGGTTTCCTAAGTGTATCCTCTGCAAAGACAGAGTTTTAAAAAATCTTTCCAATATTTAAACAGATTCAATTTTATTTAATTGCATTAGCTAGAATCTCCAAAATCTAAGTTGGACATGCCATAGACATTGACTATTTTGGAGGCAAAGTCTTCTGTTGAGGAATTTCTTGGTCTGTAAATCTTGTAAGGCCTGTCTTTGTCTATGTGAATAGAAATCTGAATGCTTGTCTTGCTGTCTCACTTGATATGTGGGCACTTGAACTTGAGAGCTCATCAGATGTACTCCTTCAACACACTGAGATAATGAACCAGAGGCACAGAAGCAATGAAGCAGTGGTTTTTTGATAGTAACACATCATTCTTTAAGGGGTTTCAATGCCTATGCATCCTCTGCAAGCTTGGCCTCACAGCAACAGTGCAAGTACTGAAAATTTGATAAGGGGGTGACTAGAGAGATGGCTCAGCAGTTAAGAACACCTGCTGCTCTTGCAAAGGACCCAAGTTCAGTTCCTAACCCCTATGTTATGAGGCTCACATGCCTGTAATTCCAACTCCATAGGATCCAATGCGTCTGGCCTCCTTGGGCAACTGCAGTCATATACATATACCCACACAGACACATGATATGTATTTCTGTTTGTGAAAATATGATGTCTTCAAATATGATTTTATATTTATTCATCATATGGATCCTATAATTTTTTCATATGTTTTATTAAGTACTGTTTATGCTATAGTATTGGAATGTGTTATGTCACATTTAAAAAATAAATTTAGGGCTGGAAAGTTGGCTCAGCAATTAAAAGCACTCAGTGCTCTTGCAGAGGACCTGGGTTTGGTTCCCAAGACCCACATGGCAGCTCATAACTTTCTATAACTCAAATTTCAGGGACTCTGACACCCTCTTCTGGCCTCTTCAGGCACCAGGCATGCACATGATACACATACACACACACACACACACACACACACACACACACACACCATATTACATATATAAATGCAGGCAAAACACACATTAAAAAATAAATAACAAATTTAGGGCTAGAGAAATGGGTCAGCAGTTAAGTGCACTGACTGCTCTTGCAGAGGACCCAGGTTCGATTCCCAACACCCACATGGCAGCTATAAACCATCCTTAACTCCAGGTCCAGGGAAATCTGAAGCCTTCTTCTGATTTCTGCAGCATTGCACGACATGAGTGTGCTCACATATGTGCAGGCGATACACTCATACACATAAAATAAAAATAATAAGTAAAATATTTTTAAAAAATAAATTTTTAAAAGAGAAATTTGTTGCTTTCTGCCAGAGCAGCCATCTTCCAGTGATTCACCAAAATGACAAACACAAAGGGAAAGAGGAGAGGCACCTGCTACATGTTCTCTAGGCCTTTTAGAAAACATGGAGTTGTTCCTTTGGCCACATACATGTGAATCTACAAGAAGGGTGATATTATAGACATTAAGGGAATGGGTACTGTTCATAAATGCTACCATGGAAAAACTGGGAGTGTCTACAATGTCACTCAGCATGCCTTTGGCATTGTCATAAATAAGCAAGTTAAGGGCAAGATTCTTGCCAAGAGAATTAACGTGCATATTGAGCATATTAAGCACTCTAAGAGCTGAGACAGCTTCCTGAAGCGTGTGAAGGAAAATAACCAGAAAAAAAGGAAGCCAAAGGGAGAGGAACCTGGGTTCAGTTGAAGCGCTGGCCCGCCCCACCCAGAGAAGCACACTTTGTGAGAACTAACGGAAAGGAGCCTGAGCTGCTGGAGCCCATTCCCTGTGAATTCATGGTTTAATGTATGAGAAGAAATAAAAGCCCTAGACGTTAAAAAAAAAAAAATTTGTTAAAGTGAAGTCGTATAATAGAGAACAGTTCCATGACAGTGTGTTCACAATGCTGTGCAGCCATTAGCTCTGTCTAGCTGTAAAACCTTTCTATCCAAAATAAAACTCTCAGTTAAGCAGTTTCTACCTGTTGCCCACTCCCTTATTCTTGGAAGCCACCAATATTCATCCTATCGACTTACCTTCCATTCTGGATGTTTGGCATATATAGAACCATATAATAAGTGACATTTTAGGTCATTGTACTGCATCCCCAGCCCTCTAACACAACTAAATGGAAAGATATCCCGTGTTCATAGATTAGAAGAATTAATAGTGTCAAAAGGTCCATGTTACCCAAAGCATAGACTTAATGAAATCCTTGGCAAAATCTCAATGGAAGAACATTTAAAAATCCATAGGCACAGAACTATCTCTGAATAACCAAGGAAGTTTTAGGTAAGAACAAAGCTTGAACAGTCCCACTTCCTGATTTTAGAAAATACCACGAAACTGCAGCAATGACAACAATAGAGTTCTGGAAAATACAGACCTGCTGACCAAAGGAATGAAGAGCTCCATAGGTGCCAAGAGCACAGGGAACAGTGCTGGGAAAACTGGGCATCCACATGCAAAGGAATGACATTGCATTCTGCCTTGAAATTGGGCCTTACCACACATGGAAGTCAACTGAAAATGGACTGAAGATTTCAATGCAAGTTCTGGAACTAGTCAATGTAGGGTAAAAAACTTCCTGACATTGTGTTTGGCAGCATTCTCTTGGTTATGATAGCAAAAGCACAGGCAACAAAATAAAAAACAGAGAAGTAAAATTACATCAAACAAAAATCTGCTCAACATAGAAAACAATCAGCAAATGAAAAGGAAACCAGCAAGAGAAAATATTAGCAAATCATATGTTT
The DNA here is from genome assembly GCF_000622305.1 of Nannospalax galili. NCBI lineage: Eukaryota > Metazoa > Chordata > Mammalia > Rodentia > Spalacidae > Nannospalax > Nannospalax galili. Next base: position 1,727,966 of record NW_008330486.1, read on the forward strand.
TGCAAAGGGTGAACAGCCCAAAATATTCAAGGAATTCCTACAACTCAAAAGAACATGATTTTAAAATGCACAAAGGAACTGAGTAGACATTTTGCCAATAAAGTTTTATGCATAATCAATAGGTAAATAAAAAGACACTTATTAGTTGTGATGGTTGGTTTAATGTCAACTTAAGACAATCTATAATCACTTGGGAAGGGAGTCTCAATGAGGGATTGCCTAGATTTGGCTGGCCTGTCTGGGGAGGATTATCTTAATTTGTGGAAAGACCCACCCACTGTGGGTGGTACCATTCCCTGGGCAGAGGATCCTGGACTGTGTAAGTGTGGAGAGAGCAAGCTGAGCATCAGGATACACACATTAATTCAGTGCTCTCTGCTTTTGACTGTGGATCTAATGTGACTAGCTGCTTTAAGTTCCTGCCTTGACTTCCGCAAAATGATGGATCTTGAACTGTGAGCCAAACAAACCCTTCCTCCATTAACGTGTTTTTGTCATGGTATTTTATCACAACAGAAAACAAAACTAAAACCAAAATCATCAAGGAAAGGCAAATCAAAGCCATGTTAGGTATCACTTCACACCTGTTAGAATGATGAGTGTGTGTGTGTGTGTGTGTGTGTGTGTGTGTGTGTGTCTTTGTAAAGTGTTTGAAAAGGAATACAGAAGAAAAAGTAAAAGGGTTGGTGGGGAACTGGGTGAAATTCACCCAGCCATTATGGAAAACAGTAGTGGAATTTCCTCAAAACACCAAAAACTAATGTCACGTGATCCAGTGCTCTCACTTCTGAGTATACAGACAGAGCCATCAAAGCCAAGATCTTAAAGCCGTCTGCACTACAGTATTCACTGTAGTATTAGTCACAGTAGCAGAATTTAAAATGTGACATATGGGGCTAGAGAGATGGCTCAGCAGTTAAGCGCATTGGCTGTGTTTGCAGAGGACCAGGGTTCCTTCAATTCCCAGCACCCACATGACAGTTAACAACCATCTGTAACTCCAGTTCCAGGGGATCTGATGCCCCTCTTCTAAACTCCATGGGTGTTGCACGACACAGGTGTAATACACTCATACACATAAAAATTTAAAATTTAAATTAAAATGTGGCATATAGTTAAAATGGTATATTAGTAAGCCTTAACAAAGAACTTTTGGGCTGGAGAGATGGCCCAACAACCCATGTAATGATGGAAGGAGAGAACAGATACCACAAAAGTTGTCCTCTAGGGGCTGGAAAGATGGCTCAGGAGTTAAGAGCACTGGCTGCTCTTGCAGAGGACCTAGATTCAATTCCCAACACACACATGGCTACTAACAACCATACTTAACTTCAGTTCCATGGGATCCAACACCTTACTCTGACTTCCATGGACATTGCACAACATGAGTGCAGTTATACATGCAGGCAATGCTACTCATACACATAAAAACAATAAATAAAAATCAAATAAAATAAGGAAGTTGGTAGAAACACAGAGAAATACAGGGGGTTCCCAGGGGGATAGGAAGATGCCAAAATATGCTGATTCTGGCCAGTGTGTAAAGCTTCAGAAAGAATAGATGGCTGAGTGAACATCTGCATAGAATAGTGCTAACAATACTGAATTGGAAACTTAAAAATTTTCTAAGAGGCAGATGTTAAATGTGCTTATCACATACAAAATAATTATAAGCCAGACATGACTTTAATCCCAACACTTGGAAGGCAGAGGCAGGCAGAACTCTGTGAGTTTAAGGCCAGACTGGTCTACATAGTGAGTTCTAAGGCAGCCAGGGCCACATAATGAGACCCTGTCTTAATAATTATTATTATTATTATAATAAAGAGAGCAGGAGGAAACTTTTGATGGTAATGATGTTTATTGCATTGACTATGGTAGACCTTTTGGGAGTATACAGTTATCTCCAAGTTTGATAAATTGTGGACATTATTATATCTTTGTATATGTTAATTTCACCTCAACAAAGTGATTTTTAAGTGAAAATTTTTGAAAGAAGGAAGTCCTTTTTAAAAGATTTTTTAAATGTTTATGTATTGAGTGTTTTGCTTGCATGTATAAGTGCACCACTTGTATGCAGTGCCCATGGAGGCCAGAAGAGGACATTGGACTCCCCTGGAACTATAGTTATAGACAGTTGTGAGCCACCTAACGTGGGTACTAGGTACTGAACCCAAGTCCTCTTCAAGAGCAGCAACTGCTCTTAACCACTCACTGAGCCATCTCTCCGTCCCAGTGAGGTGGTTCTTAACACTAAGAATTAAAGAAATGGCTAAATAGATCATTTGGGATGGAGAAATTAGAGGAAGTGATATTCCATCGAAGTTTCACTTAACATAGATCTAGAGGCAAATCTCATGAAGGGAAAGGAGATTCAAAATACATAAACAACAAGCTACTTCAAAATTTGAATGCAGGTTTGTTACATTGAGCAAGAAAGATGACTTTAATTTTCCAGCACAATTTGAAAACTTGCCATTCAATTATTAAATATTTTAAAACTTTTCAGTATGTTCCCTCTTGTACTCTTATAAACCTTTTATGAGTTAGGGGAAAATCTCAGTGTAGTGTTCATGAATAAATAAGCACAAAGTCTGGATAGATTCAAACTCAATGATCATAACCATTTTGTTTTGTCATTTGGCAAGAAGAAGAAACTTAACATGTAAACATCATTAAATTTGTGATGTTTTCTACTACAACCCCAAATTTCAAACTACAGAATTTGTATCTGTTTATGGTCTGTATTAAGGTAAAAGCCACAATCAAACTATCGACAAACTCCTGTTTCCTGCTGGCAAATGCAGACCAGCTCTCTGCTTGCCGCAGTAACTGGGGAGACAGACATGAAAAACTGAGAAGTGCCAGTGGTACATTCTCACCTCAACCAAAGACCAGTCACATCCAGTGGGCAGTTCACAGCCACCTGTGACTCCAGCTCCATGGGATCCAAGACCTCTGAACTCCTCAGGCATTTATACTCTCATGCACATACCCACACACGGATACACACAAAATTAAAAATAAAATAAATAGATCCGGGCGTGGTGGCACACGCCTTTAATCCCAGCACTTGGAAGGCAGAGACAGGCAGATCTCTTTGAGTTCAAGGTGAGCCTGGTCTACATAGTGAATTCCAGTTGAGACGGGGCTACAGAGAGACCCTGTCTCTAAAAATGTTTTTTTAAGTAGAAGGAAGTAAAGAATAGCTATTATGGGACTGGTGAAAATAAGGAGAACATAGGAAACTAAAATAAGGTAGAAGAAGGCAGGTGTAGGGCCCATAGTGACCAGAACCCATCTTAGTTACTTTCTCATTACTGCAATGAAACACTCTGACAAAGGGCTGGAGAGATGGCTCAGTGGTTGAGAGCACTGACTGCTCTTGCAAAGGACCTAGGTTCAGTTCCCAGCACCCACATGGTGGTTAACAACCATCTGTAACTTTAATGCCAGAAAACCCAATGCCCCCTCTGGCCTCTGCAGGCTCCTGCATACAAATGGTACACATAAACTCATGCAGGTGCAGGCACATGCACATGATAATTTTTTTTGAAAGACCTGACAAATGCAGTTTTTAAAAGGAAGGTTTATTTTATTTTGGCTTATATTTCCAAGAGAGTACGTTCATCATGGAGGGGAAAACATGGCAGCGGGCAGGGAAGGCATGGTGGTAGGAACAGGAGGCTGCCTGGTCACAGTGCATCTACACTCAAGAAGAAGACAGTTAACTGCAAGTAGGAATGGCTGTAAAACCTCAAGGTCTACCCACAGGGACACACTTTCTTCAATGAGGAACCTCCTAGGGTTCCACAAGCTTCATGTTCAAACAAGTGAGCCTATGGGGGATATCACACTCAAACCACAATGGAGTCTTATAAGGCTAAGAAGAGACAGTGACTGACTTTAGTTTTCAGCCACGCAGGTCAATAACCTCCGTATCAGTAAAGGAAGAAAAAGTGAATCTCAAGCAATTTTTAAAATATGGGACAGATAAAAAGCACAAGAAGGAGAAAACACAATATGATTTGGTAGGAATAAGTTAAAATATATTACCACAATAAATGAAAACATTAAAATGATCTTTTGAATTGCAAAGATCATAAAATAGATTTCAAAATATAATCTAGCTTTGTGTTTTATAAAAATAACTCATTGAAAATATTACACGAAACAACAAAGATTGGAGGTTGACACCTGGGTCACCTCCACTGGTCTCTGTGGAGGTAGGACTGTATGAAGCAGTCTACCTTTACAAACAGCTAGATCTGGAGCTGGGCATGACTTCCAATGTGGACAAAGTCTGGACTTTTACTCCACCTTGCCCCAGAAAGCTACTGTTTATAATGCAGACAAGCTCCCTGCACCATGTGCTCTTGTGACCTCAGCACCTGACCTTGATCCCTTGAGGCCCCACCTTGCCCTCCACCTAAGCTAGTGGATGAAGGTAGGTGTGCTTGTTCAGCATGTTCATATTTGTATTCCCATTGGAAACAGCTTGACATTGTGTGTATGAGATATTTTAGGCCTAGGGAGCAAAGGGCAAGATTCTCCATAAGATAAGGGTGGATCCAAGCTTGTAGTTCCCCAATTCATGCTGGAGAAACTGTTAGATTAAAAGTATGGGGAGACCTGGCTTGGGAATATAGTTCCCTGAGAGATCTAAAGGAAGTAACTCTCAGAGTTCAGATCTACTCTTGGCTATTAAAACTAACACTTGGATAGGACTCCTGTATTAAACTTCACCCACCTGGGGTTCAGGAACCATTGTGGAAGAGGAGGCAGAAAGATTGTAAGAGAGAGGGAGGAGGTACATGAGTCCTCCAAGCTCCTGGGAACCTGCTCATATGATTTCATGGCTATGGTATCAGCATACAGAAGTCCCATGCAAACTCAGGCAGACAAAAACCCAGCATAGAACTGGGAAAATGAATAGCAGACCCCAATCTTAGCTGAAGAAACATTGGCAACTGGGTGAGGAAGAGCTGATCTTCCTAAAACAAGGGACTTTAGATAGGCTGACTAGACCTCAGTGGATAAACTTGCGCTGGGGAACATCTGGAGACACTGACTTGACACAGTGGGCCTTAACACAGATGACAGAACATATGGGTTCCAGTGGGGAGGGGGCTATGGGAGGGTGCTGGTGGGGATGGAGGTATAAGGATGATTAAGATTGTTTGAGAAATACACAAAAATTCAATAAAAACAAATTTTAAAAAACCAACACTGAGTCAATCTGATTCTTTTTTTTTTTTTTCTTAAGACAGGGTCCCCCATAGCTCCAGCCAGCCTGGAACTCACCATGTAAAACCAGGCTGGCCTCAGTCTCACAGAGATTCACCTGCCTCTGCCTCAGGCTGATTCTTTATTCAGGTACAACTGTAATGTGGCATAGAAATGCTGCAGTAGCTGAGTTGGTAGAGCACTGGCCTAGCATGCACAGAGGCTTGGCTTTCATCCCCAGCACTGCATAAATCAGGTGTGGTGGTTCATGCCTGTAATTTCAGCATTTGGGAGAAAGAGGCAAGAGGATCAGAAGTTGAAGGCTATCCTCAGTAAAAGCCTAGCCTGGGTTACATGAGACACTGTCTCAAAATACAAACAAGCAAACAACAACAAAAACCCAACAATCAACCAAATCACAAACAGCAGATCTTCATACAAAAGATTCATGTATATTGACTCTTTTACTAAAAACAAGGTTTTTTGCCAGTGCTCCTGTGTTAACATCTTCAGTTTCTCGAGAACAGAAGTATTGTTAATTTTTCGGCATTTAAAGGAATGACTCTGGACAAATAGCACCTTTTGGTTTTTATACACCAATCTGAAAATGATGCCAAGATTCACTTACTGCCTGCACCCTCTGGAGAATAATTCAAAGTGTATGAGCTCATTCTATCCTAGTCCTAATGAACTAGAGTGGCAAACCAATCAGTAAAACAGTATTGGCTGCACTAAGCATAATTACAAATCATTTCTTAGAGGGGCTCATAAAAATCTACAAAAGGATTTTGTTATGTTAGAGGTCTTAAGCAAGGAAACTAAATATAGTGCCACAAGTTCGTTTGCTAATGTAAAATATTAAAGTGTTTCTTTCAATGTTCTGTGCATCTACATTGTATTGCCATTAGACTTTTTGTTTACTATGAATGCTACTATAATTAGGTGTTACATCGTGCATTTAAAAAACTCATGCTATCCATTAAGCTTATTAAAATGTTAAGCTGAGAAATTACTCATCTCTCTCATAAAATGTGAGTAAAATATAAATAGATATATAACCTTTTCTCATCACAAAGAAAAGATAAATGGTACAGAAGACAGTCCATCAATAAGGTCCCACAAATATGGGGATTTAGTGTGCGATTAGTGGGGGATCCAGATTCTCCAGTAAGTCATATTCAGACAACACACAAATAAATTTTACCTGAAGTAAAACTTGATGATAATGTTTCCATAGGTACCAGAAGAAAGCAGATCATTACATGTAATCTTGGAGTAAAGATGGTCTTTCTTAGTGTACTATAGAAACAGGATTAAACACAAGAAAGCCTCAACTATAAAAAGAAAAAACAGTTTAAGAACTGTCTGATCATGCTGATCTCTCTTCAGTGCATATAAATCTTTCACCTTTCACTAACAATTCCATGGAGAGGAACAACTATGGCTCTTAAACCAATTTTTTAAGGCCTTGAAATAGCGGGGATAATAACTATTTTTAAAGATAGACTGATAAAAATAGTCCAGCATTTGTAACCCAGGCTCCCAGGAAAAAAAAGAAAAAAACAGAGGGTGATATGAACAGCGAGCTAGAAACCCTAAGGAATGATGAAAAGGGAATGCTGGGCATTACAAACCGCTAACTGAGGAGCTGGGGACATGGCTCACTACACAGCATGCACAAGGCCTGGGTTCAGTCCCAACATCCCATAAAACTAGGTATGGTGATGCACACCTGTAATCACAGCACTTGGGAGGCGGAGTCAGGAGGATCAAGAGTTCAAGGTCAAACTTGGAGCCAGCCTGGACTACATGTAATCCTGTCTCTAAAGAAAAAGAAGGAAAAAAGGGAGGAAGGGAAGGGAAGGGAAGGGAGAGGGAGAGGGAGAGGGAGAGGGAGGGGAGGGGAAGAGGGAGGGGGGACCTGTTCCAATGCCTACAGGACTTAGAAGAGCAGGAGATACCAAGAGAGGGAGGGAGGGAGGAAGTGGGAGAGGGAGAGAGAGAGAGAGGGAGAGGGAGAGGGAAAGAGAGGGGGAAGGGAAAGAAAAGAATGAATGAAAGAAAAGAAGGAAAGAAAGGCTAATAGAAACTTTAAGAACGAATTAAAAGGAAATGTAGAAATTAAAACACTAAATTGATCATTGATCATGAAGCCGTTTCAATAAAAACTTTCCAAACTGAGAAACAAAGAGAGAAATGAACAAATAAAATGGAACGAGGTACCCAGGAACTGTGAGCAGTTCCAGGCAGCACAGCCTACACGGCTGCCAGAAAGAGAGGAAAGACAGAAAGAGAAGAGGATTGGAAGTGACAATGGCTGGGAATTTCCTGAAATTCATGTCAATCATCAAAGCGCAGATCCAGGAAGCTGAGAACACCGGAAAGATGAACCAAATAGCTACACTGTGTGGACCAAAACCAGGAAAAATGAAAGAGAAAGACCTTTTCCCTCCAGTACTATGGATTGAACCAGGCCTTGCACATGCCAGACAGGCACTCTGCAACTGAGCTACATCCCCATCCTGTTGGGGTTATTTTGTCCACCCATGTCTCTGATACAGTGTTCTGAGAAGTTGGAGAAATCAGATATCATTAACTGTGAGTTTGAGCCATAAAAGTGGCTCTCAGATAGGGAGCCATTAAGCAGTTTTATACTGAGTCCATGTTTTCTCTTCTATTTTTGAATTGGAGCATAGCAGCTCATAATTGAGAGATAGAACTTCCAGTGTGAAGGGGAAACAAGGCAACAGGTTACAATCACTCCCAGGTAGCATTCTCCTGGGAGTGGTAACTGATCGAATGATGAGCATTTCATTAAAGTTCCAGCAGGTAACCAAGAGCATTTCCATTCATTGAGTTGGTCATTCATTCATTCATCCATTCATCTTCATTCATTCATTCTCCATCCATTCATCTTCATTCATTCACTCGTCCATTCATCCATCCATCATCCATCCATTCATTCATCCATCTTCATTCATTCTTTCCTTCCAATACCATACACTCGTAGTGCGAGAGAAACAAAACTGAACAAGCCATGTGCTTGCCTTACAGAACCTGTGTTCCAAAGAGGAAGAGTAACACAAAAGCTAACTGATGAAGTATGATGGACATCACAAGGACTGAAAGAACAAAAGCTGTGAGCCAGAAGACCAAGGGAAACATCTGTGGAGGTCTACTGCTCCTGTACCTGGGATGACAGCCAGCGTCACAGCTGCAGAGCTGTGGTTAGACCACCGCAGCAACAGCCAGAGAGCAAGAAGTCAGTGTGGGAACAGCAGTGTTGTGGTTAGCAGGTGCTGAAGCACGTGTAAAGGAGATGAAGCCACAGCTGGGCGTGAGAGGGAAACACCCATCAAATCCAAGAAGAAATAACGTGAGCAGGCAATGTTGCTTCATTGATTTGGGATCACCTTCAAATTCTCAGGATCTAAAGTCTTTCCCCACAGTTTTGTCAGGTCACACTTACCTGAGCCATAGCTCTGATGTGGAAAAGGAACTCTTGAGAATCAAAAGTTTGGAAGTAAAAGTTGAACCACTGTAAGGAAGTAGCTGGAGTTTTTTTAATATATTTTATTTATTATTTTTATTTTATGTGTATGAGTGTATTGCCTGCATGTATGTGAGTGCACCTGTGTTGTGCAATGCTGCAGAGGTCAGAAGAGGGCTTTGGATTCCCCTGGAACTGGAGTTAAGGACGGTTCATATCCGCCATGTGGGTGCTGGGAATTGAACCTGGGTTCTCTGCAAGGGCAGTCAGTGCTCTTAACCGCTGAGCCATCTCTCCAACCTCGTAGCTGGAGTTTTGGTTGGCACTTTGTTAACACTACCTCACACTTATTTCCTTAAAAACATGCAACTGGAGGGGTCTGGGGAGATGGCTCAGTCAATAACGTTCTGAGGGTCTGCTCAGATTCAGTTAGAGACCCTGTCTCAGAAAAATACAGTGGAGACCAATCAAGAAAATCACCTGATACTGTGTACACACATGCATGATCACTCATATTCATATCACATACACAAAGTGTAACACCCCATTTATTTATTCATTTGTTAATTAAATGCATATTGAGAACCTATGGTAGGCTAAATATGGAGGTCCATATAGATGGCCAGATTCTAGTAACCACTATGTGGGATTTCACTCTTAATGAGAAGTCCATACTCAATAGCAACACAAGGCACCATGTGTGTAGGACATATATGGGAAACAGCGGGTGAACCAACCACTCTGCCCAAGAAAGATGCACGATAGAGGATGCCTTTATCTTGGTTATAAAACATGGGTAGTGGTTTTCTAATGTAGAGGGTGGCAAAGAACTTTCCAAAACAAGGACAGGGCTTCAGCCACATCCTGAAGGGGCTAATAATTTTCATGTAGTATTCTAGAAAGGGGCCAGCATTAGGCAAGGACAAATGTGTCAGTTGTTCTGGAAAGGGATTTCAACTGTCCCACAGAAGAGAGGAAATAGTTAACCACATGAAAAGCTTTGGCATCTCCCACATTGTAGGTTCAGAGGCAGAAGGGCTGCCCCAGCTACCTTCAGTGAGCCTCTACCTGTTGACTCTTCATCTATCATTTCTATGACAAGGTAGTGAAGCAAGCAAAACCCATAGAAAGCCCCCCTCTGGCCCCTTTGCTTTCCTTCCTTCCCTCCCAAGCATGTGTCTGTCTCCAGCCTACTTTCTAGGTCCTATTCTGTGGTCCAATAGAGGCAGCTGGCTGTAGAACCACTTTCTCTTGACTGTCTTTGCTTCTGGCTAAAATGAATCTGATCAGCACATTACAAACGCAGTGGTTTTGCCACGCTATGTCTCAAGTAAATATATCTGAATCTTAGCAGAAATTTTCAGTGGTTTCCACAAAATTTTGGGTCTGGTAATTGCAGCATTTCTAAGCTGCATTACAGTTATACCTAATAAATAATCAGCCTGACTCTTAGCAATAGTTTTAAGACCGAGAGTGGACCCGAACTCTGAGCACCCATTCCTTCTGATGGTCTCACAGAACTGTGCTCTCAAGCCAGGTTTCACTCATACTTTTATTCAAATAGTCTCTCCAGTAATAGCTTGGGAAGTAGAAGCTGGGAGCCACCCTCCTCTCATCAGAGAATTTTGTTATTTTAAGCCTAGGTTTAAAATATGTCTCACACAGAATAGCAACTTTTCTCACTGTTTTCAAGAAGAACAAATGCACACCAGCATGCTGCTTCGAGCGCTTTGATATGCAAATCAAGCACCCCATATTTATCCACTATCTTGAATGGAAGGTAAAGCGGGTCCTAAAGGATTAATGTCAAGTGCCCAGGTCATAAGAGCATGTGGTTCAATGAACTTGTTTACATTATAAACAGCAGTTTTTGGGTTCAAGGTTAAGTAAAAGTCATTAGTCCAGATTCTGTCCATATGGTAAAGGTGTTCCTACAAGTAATTACATGCATGCTTGTTTGTGTATGTGGATGTGCAGGTGTTTGGAGGAAAGGGGCGGGGGCAGATGCTTCTTGGTCTGAATCTATCATCTGGTGTATTAGTTATTTTACTGTTGCTGCAATAAAGCACCACGACCACAGCAACTTATAGAAGAGTTTATTCTGGCTTACAGTTTCAGAGGGAGAGTCATAATGGTGAGAGCAGCATGGCAGAGAGCTGAGAGCTCAGGAAGGAAGGGAAGAAGGAACCGGAAGTAGGACCAGGATATGAGCTCTTCAAGCTGCCCCCAGTGACATACTCCAGCTAGGCTGCTGCACCTCCTAAATCTTCACAATGAAATGGGGACCAAGTATTCAAATACGTGGGCCTAAGGGGGGCATTGCTCATTCAAATAACCACACCTGGATTCACAGGCTGCAGTGTGTACCTCTTCTAACCTCTGCCATCTTACCGGCTACTGTGACTGTGGTCCAGCCACCTCTAGTCTGTCCAGTGGTAGATAGGTGTGCTCGAATGGGGCTTCAGTGTACAAGATTCATGGGTTTGAAATACCTATGATAGGCTCTATTAAAGATATAGCAAAGAGGGAGCTGGGGAGATGGCTCAGCAGTTAAGAGAACTGGCTGCTCTTGCAGAGGACCCAGGTGTGGTTCCCAGCACCCACTGGCAGCTAACAACCATCATTAACTCCAGTTCCAGGGGATCTGATACCCTCTTCTGGCCTCTAAGGGCATTGCATGCACAGGTGCTCTTACATACATGCAGGCAAATACACATATAAAATAAAAATAAGTAAAAAATCCTCCTGTGTTTAAGAAAGTTTTTTTTTTTTTTTAAAGATGTAATAAAGAGCTGGGGATGAGTCAGTGAGTAAAGTGCTTACTGTGAAAGCATGAGGACCTGAGTTTGGATCACCAGCTCCCACGTAAAAGCTGGGTTCAGTAGCGCATACCTGTAACCCCAGTGATGTGGTACAGTGACAGGAGGATCTTGGAGGCTGTTGGTCTGCCTGTCTATCTAAAATAGTGAGCCCTAAGTTCAGTAAGAGAGAGACCCCATCTCAAAACTAAGGTGGAGAGCAACTGAGAAAGACATCAAATGTCTGTCTGAGGCCTCTGCACATGCACACAGGTGAATGCACCCCCTCCCCATACACATACAACACACACACACACATACACACACACACACACACACGGACTCAGTTGGTGGAGTGCTTGACTATCATGCATGGAGCTTCAGGTTTGATCCTGAGTACCACATAAACTGGCAGTAATGGCACCTGCCCTTGGAGGGTGGAGACAGGAGGATCATAAGTTCAAGGTCACCCTCAACTACTTCAAACAACAGCAAAAATTTTATTCATAAAATCCAAGAATATCTTTTCTTTAATTTTTTAAAGCTTTTTATTTATTTATTTTTATTTTGTGTGTATGAGCGTTATGCCTGCATGTAAGTGCACTACCATGTCATGCAGTACCCTCGAAGGACAGAAGAAGGCATTGGATCCCCTGGAATTGGAGTTACAGATAGTTGTTAGCTGCTGTGTAGGTACTGGGATTCAAACCTGGGTCCTCTGCAAGAGCAGTCATTGCTCTTAACTGCTGAGTCATCTCTCCAGGTCCCCAAAATCCAAGCATATCTTTAAGAGTGCATAGCTTGTTATCCTGAGAATAATTGATATTTAGTGGACTATTTTGAATGAATTAAACAGATAAAGCACAAATAGATCTTTAACGTATATGACGGTTCTTTTGCCAGGATTGACAGGTAATTTACAGACAGAAGAATCACTGTCATGACCCAGATGCCTCTCAGATCCTACTGTTCTTGACTGGCTCCACCCACAGCCATTTCAGAAAATATTCACTTCTAATATATTCTGTGTCCTAAGTGAGGTTCTAGAAGATTTCTAGATATTCTGGATGTTTAAAGTTGTTGGTTTGATAGGGGAGTACAAGTCTTTTAGTGCAGACAGAAAACCTGCATGGTGGCAGTTAAGGAACAGCCAGTTGCCATTCATTGTATAGAGCGTGACCCTTTTGTGGTGTCTGTTGGCAGGCTTAGGAGGCAGAAGTAAGAGATAATGCTAATAAGCTCTGCTCCTGCAGATGCATAACTCTGGGCCAAGAACTGAGGTACCAGCTCTTCCAGCTGGGGCCCCAGGACTGAAATGCAAATTAAAATGGGAGAGTTCCTCTTTTCCTCCTTGCATGGTTCCTTCTTACCCTACAAAGAAACAGAAGCCTGCAGTTGTCCCTCTCTAACACTACTGAGGGGCTTTAGCTTCCTAAGCAAAGGGTGGCAGTTTTCTTTTAAACCAACATCTGTAACAGGTCCTCCGCGGAGCTCTTGAGCTCACCTCCTGAGAAACTCTACAGTAGTGCACTCCCTGGGTCAGCTAGGGGTTCGTGTCCCAAAGTAGATATGGGTGTATTAGATAGGTCTGATGGCAGCATAACCTGGGCTTTGACTGTGAAGGAATATTTACAATTACTGGCTGCCAAAGGTACTGAGCCACTCCATGCATTCATGGGAAATCATTTTTGGAGGCTTCTAGAACAGTTTCAAGAATGTCAAGCCTGTTCTGCTGAGCTGAGCTCCTCTTTGTTTAACAGTCAAACTGGGCATGGTGGCACATGCCTTTAATCCCAACACTTGGGAGGCAGTGGCAGGTGGACCTCTGTGAGGTCAAGACCAACCTGGTCTACATAGTGAGTTCTAGGACAGCTAGGGCTACAGAGAGACCCTGTCTCAAAAAGAAAAAAAAAAACAGTAACTATGCATGGAGCAGGTTAACCCAGTGCCTTGGGTAAGTGAAAATCCAAACTGGGGGCCCACGGAAGCATCGTCCATCTGCAGCTTGGGCACACCTCTTGCATATTAGTACAGCTCTGAAGAAGCAGCAAGAGGCCTGTTAAGAGCTTGGATTATGTTTGCTGTGTTCAAGAGCTAAGGTGAAATCTGGTCTGGGATCCCTGAGGTCTAACTAATCCAATAATGAACCAAAATAGCATGATAGGCCTTGTTTCCACCCAATTCCCAGACTGTTCTGTTTCAGGAAGATATTTTCTAAGTGAAGCTGGGGTCTGTGTAATGAGGTCCACTCAAAAAATGACAAATTTCGTAGGTCACCTGTAAATGACTTGAGCCTTAAAATATTCCTCTGTTCCTAAAGTCCTATTGTCAAGAAAACATGATGGGTTTATTAAATACCCTGTAGGTCACTGCACTGCAAGTGTCTGTTCTACTCTGTGCAGTTTTCCTATTTCATCTGAGCTGTATGTATGCTGCTCCAGCTTTGAAACATCTGGGTACAGCAAATTTTTTCTATCCTGCACCTGCAAGAGTAAGTATACACATAAACAAAAAAGAAATTAAATCTTCCACAGAGCTGAGGGAGGAAAAAAAAAAGAAGAAGCCAGCCAGCCGTGAAGCTCAGGGGAAGTGGGATGACAAGCACTGAGCTGTAAACAACCTTGAGAGGGATTTAATTCTTATGACAAGTGCCCGTGGTGGCTTCTCACATGAACTCAGCATATGCATACACTTCAGAGAAGAGCCACACAGGATTTCATGCAAATGGAAAGTGGGGGAAAAAAGGGCTCCCGGTCTCCCAGGGCACCAGCACCGCCTGCCTATAAATAGCTGTGCAAATCAGGGTGCTGGTGTTGTAATTATCCTCCTTTTCAGAATCTTTTTTGCTACTCAGATTTTTAGAGTCTTGTCACTAGTCTTTGTAATTATAGCTGCTGTTTCAACCTCTGCCAAAGAGCTGGTGTCTGCAACACCATATTCTCCAGGTGTCTGCTCTGCAGCAGAGAAAACGACCAAGTTTACTTGGTGGGTCTGGTTTTGTTGTTTCAAGAGTCATTATCAAGATTTCAGGGGCAGCCATTCATCACCACAGACACTTCTTCACTTTTGCTTGTAGATGCTCTGCTCTGGCACCACAGGGCCCTCTGCATGGAGTCAGTGACATGCTGGAGACACCAGAGGTGCTGCACATAGAGCCTCAGACACTGAGGGCAGGAAAAGACTAGAAACCAAGTCTGATAATGCCGAGAATGGCTCCTTGGCAAATGTAGAATTCCACATTTTCTGATCCATAGTCCCTTGATGTGTTCAAGAGCTACAGTGCAGGAGATGGGGAGGTGGCTCCGTGGATCTGAGTTTAGATCTCCAGAACCCACAGAAAGTCAAAAGCCGTAGCAGCATTCCATGATCCCTGCACCCCTATGCTGAGATGAGAAGCAAAGGAAGGAAGGAAGGGAAGGGGGGGGAGGAGGAAGGAAGGAAGGAAGGAAGGAAGGAAGGAAGGAAGGAGGGAGAGAGGAAGGAGGGAGGAAGGAAGGAGGGAGGGAGTAAGGAAGGAGGAAGGAAGGAGGAAGGAAGGAGGAAGGGAAGGAGGAAGGAAGGAAAAAGGAAGGAAGGAAAAGAAGGAAGGAATGGGGGAAGGGAATGGAAAGGAAGGGAAGGGAAGGGGAGGGAGGAGGACAAGGAGAGGAAGGAGGAGGAGGAGGAGGAGGAGGTGGAGGAGGAGGAAAGGGAGAAATTTTCACTTTCTTCTGGGATTGGTGGCCTATTCCCTGGTTTCAGTACTAGGCAAGAATCTCATAAAAGCACATAAGGATGCCTTGATCGACAGTAATATGTTTTCTGCTTGCTTGCTTGCTTGCTTGCTTGCTTGCTTCCTTCCTTCCTTCCTTCTTTCCTTCCCTCCCTCCCTCCCTTCCTCCCTCCTTCTTTCTGTCCCTCCCTGCCTCCCTCCTTCCCTTCCTCCCTCCCTCCCTCCCTTCCTCCCTCCTGCCTTCTACCGCTAAGGCACAAGCCCTCCCTCCCTCCTTCCTTCCTTCCCTCCTTCCTTCCTCCCTTCCCTCCTTCCCTCCTCCCTTCCCTCCTTCCTTCCTTCTTGCCTTCCCTTCTTCCTTCCTTTCTCTCTCTCTTTTTCCATTCAAAGCACAGTTGTGTGCCTCCTATGTTGTGGGCATGGCTCAGGCCTAGTTTTAAATGACAATTAATCTCCACCCTTGTGTGTCTGGGAGGCCAAATTTGGTGGCTACAGAGCTTCCATGTATTCTGGATTCAGCTAATAAAAAACAGCAGCAGGAATAGTGACATGTAAAAGAGAGTAAAGTTAGGAATTTACTGACTGGAGTCTTCCTGCATGGGTGAGTCATCAGTTCAGTCCTTGCTTTTGTTGGCCTTCCTCTCCCCTCCCCTCCCACCAGCCTGTGAAAGGTAAGGACCCAGCTCTAGTGCAGGCCCTTGCACACACATGCCTTTTTGGTGACTGGAGACGCTGGCTAAGTCTTTGCAAACAGTTTATCAAACTCTTCTCATTTCTTTGATGTTCGAGAATGCTCTTTCCTTCTGAGACCTCAAGAAGCTAACACTCAATACCCCCACACCTGGCATTTGTGGAATATTTAGCTCAGGAAATTGAATTTTAGACTCAGTTTATTCTCTGTCCAGCTACAGGAACAAGTTTTTTTCTGGGACAGTTTCCTTCACTGCACAATGAGAGAAGAGGTTTGAAGTATTGCTAAGGTTTCTAGTGGGTCTCAGAATCTGTAAACCTGTAGGTGTGTTGTATGTTATAAAACTTATATCCTATGATGTTCAGAGCCCCATAGTTCCTTCACCTATGACTGACCTGGACTTCCTTGGAAGCTTCCACCCTTTGGTTGGAGGAAGAATATTTAGGCTGATCAATGAAATAATGCAACTCAACATCTTTGCAGCACAAACATCTTTGCAGGTCAAAATTCTCAGTCATCTGTCTTTCCTAGTTCAGACTTAGGGTCTCACAATGTAGGTCAGTCCTGCCCGGAATCCACAGCCGTCTGAGTGCTGAGATTCCAAGTATGTGGCGCCATGCCCCTTGTCTAAGCTTAGTCTTTGGTACCCTTTCCAGCTTCTTCTCTGAGTGGCCTGTGTGTCTGGAGCAGGGCATTGGCTTTTTTTTTTTAATTGAATCTTTGCAAATTTCATATATTTTGATTGAATTTAGATCCCCTTCCCCATCTGCATGCCTACTACTCCCACCCAATTTCATGTACTCT
>NW_008330486.1:1744719-1804174 GCF_000622305.1 Nannospalax galili
TATATGCCTAATATATGGCATATATATATGCACGGCTATAGAGTCAAGCTTGTGTCCCCAGATACTCTTTGGTGTGGGTCCATCCACTAGAGCCTGGTCAACCTATCAAGAGTCTCACCCTTAAATGAGACTGACTCTCCTCTTCCCAACAGTCATCAGTTGCCAATAGCTCCTCATGTAGGTTTAGAGTTTTTCATTCACACGCCCCCCCCCCAATGTCCATGCTTGGATTGCGTGTGGTTTGAGCTTACATGGGACTTGTGCATGCTGTCACCATTGCTGTAAGTTCAGTTGAGTATCTGACCAGCAGCTGTCTGGAAAACTCTGTTTCTTTCATCTACCACCTCTGGCTCTTACACTCTTTCTGCTCCCTCTTCTGCAATGATCCCTGAGCCTTAAGAGGCAGAAGATTGATATAGGTTCAGGGATAAGCAATCTACAGTTTCTTATTCTCTGCACCGTGGCCAGTTGTGGGTCTCTGTGTCAATCGCCATCTGCTGCGTGAGGAAGCATCTCTGGTGAAAGTTGAGAGGTGCATTAATCACGGCGGGTCTGGAAGAGCCAACAGTTCTGGTGGCATACAAGGGTCCTAGCCAGGCTTTGGTTATGTGTTCTCATGATTGAGGAAGAGTCTGCCTGCTTGGCTAGTTTGTGTCCTCTGGCTCCTCTCTCTCTTCTGCCTCAATGCCCCTTGTTCTACAGACCTTCCTAACACCTGGAGAACGAAGAGCTAGAGAAGAGGCATTTTAGGCTTCGGGGGGTTCTGTGGTCTCTAACCACCCAACTCGTCAGCTCTTGAGCAACTATAGATATAGATAGATATAGATATAGATATAGATATAGATAACGTGGGAAGCAATGGATATTTATTTACAAAAATGGGTTTGACCCACAAACCATACTTTGTCCACTCTGAGTCTAGAGACTTCTTGGCTGTCAAAGCTCATGTGTGTGTGTGTCTATCTATGTGTCTGCATAGCCTTACCACAGGACTCCAGATGGCCCCCAGTGGGCTCTCTGGTACCAGGGGACCACACTAACCCCACGTTGTGAAGTTACCTCTAGGAGTCCAGGTGAGTTTTCAAGGGCCCTCACTCAGTGCCAGGTCACATGGTAACAAAAGCCATTGTCATCTGATGCACCTCTCTTTGTGCCATGAGTATATTGCCGGGCTGTCTTCTGAGCATAGCAGCCATTATTATCTTAATCGGAGAGGCTGTGACTATCCACAAATGGCTTTCAATATCTTGGCCTGTTGACATTCCCTTATAGAAGGAGATCTTTAGACCCTCAGCTGAGATTCCAGTCACTCTCTCCTGCCCCTCCCTGCTAGTGGAGGTTACACGCGGTCATTCAAGGTACGAGAGTACAGTGTGTGTGGGCAGTTAACTGAGGGGCACAACTCCATCTACTTCTCTATGAAGAAGTTGTCATCCAGACTAGAGTGAGATTTTTCAGTGTGGCAGCTGTTTTAGAGTGACCCAGGCTCTTGTAAGAAAGTCCAGTAGACTCATTGGTTCACTAAGGTAGACTTTGACTGTCACAGATCCCCTCTTTACAGTGAATGAGTTTTGTTTTGTTTTTCCCAAGGAGAGTTCATGCAACACTTGGTTCCCAAATAACAAGCCAGAGATTGTTTGGGAAAAGCAATTATGTGGTCCTTTCTGTGAGAGATGTGATGTGCCACTGAAGCTAAGCTTTCTGTGGGTGGAGCATCTGTGGAAGGAACCGTGGCAGGGCTGCTCTTCACCCTGCGATGTGGAAAGGCGCATTTCTTTGCTGTGGCAGGCAGTGTGTTGCCCCAAGGTGATAAAGCCAGCAACTGAGGATGAGCTGTGGGTGCAGAGGGAAAGTCAGGGTAGACAGTTCCCAGGGGCCAACAGCTGGGGCTGTCTTTATGTCTTCCTGGGTGGTTTGCCTCCTTGATGAATGTGGTCTGCTAAAAGACCATGGGGTCACCCTGAGACTGGCTGATGGACCACAGGTATATTGCAGTTTCTGAAGCAGTACGTATAGAGCAGTTAGTAAGGGAGGAGAGGCAGAAGAACTCTAACCCCAAGTTGTGTTCTTCCCTGCTGAAGACAGTGCTACTGAGGGTTGAGCTCTCTGCATGGAAAGGACCTGCCCATGTAAAGGATGAGCTACAATGACATGTGGATGCTTTAGCTTCTAAGCTGGAAGGGAACGGGGGATGAAATAGAACTGCTGAGGGGACGCGGAGAGAACAGTACACATACTTATCTGCTGTAAGTAGCCCCTCCTGGTATCTAAAGGCTTGGAGCTCATGGGAGGAATCTAATACTGGGGAGGGAGACCATGAGGTAGAAATGACAGTGAGGGAAGTCAGCATGAGAGGGGTGGTGTGTGATGTCAAGTTCATGGGGCCAGACAGGACCATGTGCACTGGAGAGTAGACAGACGTAAGTTCAGCAAGAACCTCCTGTTTGGGGTGGGACTTTTGTGGTTTTGCTGAGCCTCATGGTCGAATGTGGTTTTCATTAGATAGGAAAGGCTCTGGGTGACTTAGACTGACATGTAACTCGGGTTTATAGAGTGCTAAAGCAATCATGAGGGAGTAAGGAAAAGAAAAAACAGCCAAAAGGGACTTTCTGAGTCACTAGAAAGCAACTGTGCAGGATCTGTGTGAAGCTGGAGTTCCTGGGAGAAAGACTGACAGGAAGCCAAGTGCTGTGAAAGGATGTAAAGCCCAACAGGAGCTTAACAAAGGGGTGAACAATAAGGGGATACTGGAGATCTCACTGTGTTAGCTCCTGGGGGAGGAGATCTTGTCAGCTGGGAACCACAGTCGCTTCCCTAACTGAGAGCTCAAGGTAGCCTGCAGGTGAGGACTAGAGGGCCCATGTTGAACTAAGAATTTATTTATTGGTCCTCTGCTTATGTGCAGACTGTTCAGACCCGGATGATACTGGAGCCAGGTGTGCCTTGGCTCCTGGTGGTCCCAGAGGCATCAGGGGCAGTGGGCACCAGCTGATGCATATGGAGATAAAGCAGTGCAGGTAAGAGGATTAAGCCTGACCTAAGAGTAGACAATACCCTCCCTCAGTGTGCTGCGTATGCTTCCCCGGGGAAGCACTGTGCTTTCAGCTAGGGTCAGTAGTCAGGTGGGGCTACAGGGGAGATGGCATCTCTGGCCAAGAGACCATAGTGTGTCTGCAGTTTTTCTGGGTGTTTCCATGACTATCCTGCATAAACTATTTCCCCCGGGGGTAGGGGGAAGGAGAGAGGAAAGTAAAAATCTAAAGCCTGCTGTCTCTAGTACCTCCCAGGGTCAGAAAGGGCAGTTTTTTTCCTCCTGACGTTTCATTTTCTTTCTAACCACAAAGCATAAGCTTCTTGGTGTAACCATGGAATAAACACACATATACATATTTATACATATATATGCATGTAGATATATGAGAGAAAGTGAGAATCTTCTCTGTACTATGAGAACTTTGAATTGGTACCTTAACTGATGGTACCCCAACATGACCAAAGGAAAACAAAGAATTCTGAAATCTTGTCTTGATTATATTAATCAATTAATTGTCAGATTTTAGGATTGACATCTTTCTGCAGAACTCTATTCTGAATAGCTTCATGTGTCAACTCCCTCCCCCCAGCCATCCCCTCATAACACACATGCATGCACACATGCATACACATGTGCCCCAAGTATAGTAGGGCGAGTCTGTATTCATAAAGCAAACGAGGGGCACATTAATATTTTTAAGGATCACCCATGTTACAAGGACAAGAAAAGCAACACAAGGTGGCCGTGTGAGAAACAGAAAAGCAGTCTCATTCTGTTGTGGTTACACTTCCTGTTTAAACCAGGGTTGATCACATACCTTGGTCGGCAGATGCAGTTCCAGATGAACTCTGGGATGTTTGTGCTCCAATATTTCCTCAAGAGAAAAAGTTTCCTTTCCCAGAGACATCAGAAACACAGACTAGTAGCTCTGGGCACTTCTGAAAGCCGTGTGTGTATGGATGAAGGAAAGAGCTTCAGTGTTGGGGTCTCACAGAACCACACAGGCATCTCTGTGCTGCTTTGTAATATATAATGCAAATAATATGCCTAGAACAGCACGTGATTCATAGTAGATACTCATGAAAGGATGCTGATGGTGCTAACCACTATTAGAAGTTTAAAATGTATTAAATTTCACCAAAACGATGGATAGTCATGGCTCACCTTTTTGTAAGCGCTGTGCTCTTTCTTCTCATGCTATAGCCCAAGCTGACCTCGAACTTAATATGTAGACCGGGCTGGCCTTGAACTCACAGAGATCCACCTGCCTCTGCCTCCCAAGTCCTGGGACTAAAGGTATGTGCCACCACACCCAGCAAAAGTTTTATGCTTTTACAGAAGGTTTTTTTTCCTGAGTTTAACTGAATTTGGGCCAAACTGGACAATGTCCAGATAAAGGTCCCCTACCTTAGACTGCTTCTTTTCTCTTTATGGGTGACTTTCAGCACAGGAAAGCAATAATGGGTTGGTACTGGATAACAAATACAATTTTCACTAAGAATCATATATAATTATGTAATAAATATAAATTGTAATTATATATGTATTTTATATTTTAAAACACTTGACTTTTCACTTTAAAAATCATATACCTTGAGTTGGGGAGCTAGCTTGGTTGGTAAAGTGCTGACCTTGAAAACACAAGGTCCTGAGCTCAATTCCTAAATTCCATACAAAAAAGCCAGGTGTCTTAGTTTGTTTCTTCACTGCTGTGACAAAACACTCTGACCAGTACCAACTTGGGGAGGAAAGGATTTATTTGTCTTACATCTCCCAGGTCACATGCAGTTCATCAGGGAGCCCAAGGTAGGAATTCAGGGCAGGAACCTGGAGGCAGGAGAGGCAGGAGCTGGAGCAAAGGCCATGGAGGAATGCTGCTTACTGGCCCCTGCTCAGCCTGCTTTTTTATGTGACACAGGCCCACCTGCCCAGGGATGGCACTACCACAGTGGGCTGGGCCCTCCCACATCATTCATCAAGAAGATGCTCCTCAGACATGGCCACAGGCCAGTCCAATAGAAGCAATTCCCCAATTGAGGCTCCCTCAACCCAGGTGTGTCAAGTTGACACTAAAGCTATCCATCACACCAGGCATAGTGGCAGACTCTTGTAATCCAACTGTGGGGAGAGATAGATACATCTAGGGTCACTGGCCAGTCATCCAGCCTACTTGTCAAATTCCAGACCAGTGAGAGACCATGCCTCAAAATAAAAGTGGGTACCAAAAATGACTTCTGGAGTCATTCTCTGGCATGTGTGCGTGCGCGCGCACACACACACACACACACACACACACACACACACAGCTACAAATATCAAATTTGGCAGGCAAAACATAAATAACATAAATACATTAGTGGAACACACTATACCAATTGTCCAAACTAACATTTAGACCCTGTAGTTGATGGAACAGGCTTGGGTTGTAGAAATGATTGCATAGTTTTGATGGAAGTCTCCATTTTGAACAAACAACAAGAAAAAATTACTTTACATTTCTCCTCCTCCTCCTCCTCCTCCTCCTCCTCTTCCTCCCCTCCTCCTCCTCCTCCTTCTCCTCTGCCTTCTTCTTCTTCTTGAGACAGGGTTTAACTGTAGCCCTTTGTCTCCCAATTGGCTGGTTCCTCCAATGGGTGGGGCCTGACATGGAGTAGGAACTAGGTAGTGAAGCTGGGAGCCATCTTGGGATGGAAGCCAGGAGCTGCCAGAAGAGCGTGATGGTGTAGGAAACTTGCAGCCAGTGCAGCAACTCAAAGACAGAATGGACTGACTCCCTGTGCACCTGGGGTGAGATCACTGGCCCCAGAGGTGTAAGCAAATACTAGTGGGGCTATGGGTGTGGCACAGTCTGATAAGGCGGGCTCTGAGTTGCGGTGGCACGGGGCTAGGCACCGGGTACTCATTCCTTTGTAAATTAATAAACTCACATAAAATATATTATATGGTTTGTCTGATTGCGCAGAAGACCCAGAGAGAATTTGGGCCACAGAATTGGCGTAGTCGACAGGATATGATGAACTTGAAAATGAGTTTTGGAAGAGTGCTAATGGTGGCACTGATATGGTTTTTGCAATGGGTTACTAAAAAGAGGCCAGCCACACAGAAGCATGGGCCACAGCTATGTTGTAAATGTGGGGTATGTTGCGGGTATGTGAAGATTTGTTAAAAGTTACCCAAAAGTTATAAAATCTTTTACCTTCTCTAGACTCAAAGGAAGTGCTGGGAAAAAGATAGTGACCACTCTGCATCATAAAAGATATGCCCCAGGCAGGAGAAGCTAAAAAGGCTGCACTGGTAGACCCAGTTACAGAGCTGGAGAGAGAGGAAAGGCAAGACACTTTGACTTGTGTAAAGTCCAAGGACTCAAAGAGAAAAAGACAGATAATAGTAAAAAGGAAAAAAAAGCTAACTGTACTACAGCTAGGAAATATTCCATGCTAGAACTGTTAAAACTAGGAAAAACTTACAAGCAGAGAGCCCCTGGCCACGTGGCTTGTGAGAGTATGGAACATGGGAGCAAATGACATCAGTCTAAGTCCTTTAGAAGTTTCACAGCTGAGTTATATAACCACCCATCCATCCTTACGATATACGCTGCTCAACCTAGGCCAACGCAGGGGGGAGCAGTCCTTAATGCGATGGCTGGTTGAAGACATTAAAGATACATGGCTGTCACCAAGGGAGACTAACATGATTAGCAGGGGCTAGAGGACTAAAGGAGGGGCAGGCATTACTGAGAGAACTAGGTATGAGAAAAGCAATATATGAAGTCCAGTTCACTGGGCCAGATAAGACTGTGCTCACCAGAGATATGAAGGAAAGCTTAATTCAACTGGGACCTCGAGAATGGTATGGGGCTTTAATGGCTTTACTAAGACCTTTAATGGGACAGGATCTTTGTAAAGTGAGACAGGCTTTGGAAAAATCTAAATGCTTCTGACCAGCATGTAAAACGTGTCTGTAGAACAACAGAACACCCTATAAGAGATATACAAGAGACCAGACTGAAGAAATGGTCCGCTTGGGTTACTCAAAGACAAGTGTGGTAAGCCTTATGTCGAGCCCAAATTCCCAGAAAAAAATTGATAGAAAATTAAATTCAGTACTAATAAGTTTCTGGAAGGCTTTAAAACCAGAAGAAAAGTTCACAAAAGGCATTCAAAGGATAAAAACTGTCACGGGGTGGTTAAGAATCCCCAAGGATTAAATAAGATGGATTTCTTTTCTGATGTAGGCTATACTAGGGGTGGAAGCAGTTTTTCCCACCAAGTTCTCATCCAGGTGTGGTCAATGAAGAAATGACAGGCATGACTAAAGTCAGGAGGCAGACCCAGAGCCTGCCTGACTCGGGGAACCAACAGGTGGGTTCTTCCCCAGCAACCTGGTATGGTCAGTGGGAAGATGACAGATGTGGCTACGGTCAGGAGGCAGACCCAGAGCCTGTCTGACTCAGGGAACCAACAAGTGCAGTGGGGACAGGAGAAGCCCCCTGCCTCCTCAGCCCAGTGCAGGGTCAGACAACTGGGGCCAACACCTATAAGTGTATCGAGAATAAAAGAATCCAAAGGGATAACTAAAAATGGTAATGAGCTAACCAAATTAATGCCTCATACCCATGCTATGGTACCTAACAAGGATCTATGGAGAAAACAGTTAATACGAATGGACAAAACCTTTCCATGCTTTATGTGACCTTGTCTATTAGTAATTTAATATATAATGTTAATGTTCCTTTGAGTGTTTTACAGATGTGAAAACCATTTGAAAGATACCTGAAGAAGCAAAGGCCAGCTATAGACAACTGTTAAGAAAATCTACAGTACCAAGGGTGGGTTGCCCCCCTATGAGCTGTTGGTCAGAGAGAGACACTTGAGGTCCTCCAATTCACCAAGGCTATTGCCATTAATGTCAGTTGTACACTAGAAAGGTCGGTAAAGCCATGTTGCTGAGGATACTGCATGTTGTGAGCGTGGGAGAAGAAGAGATGGAATTGAGACTAAGCCAAAAAACTCTGTGCCACTGGATGGATGATGTTCATATTTCCAGAAGGCTCTATACAGATGGTTGGAGAAGAAAGGATCCCCTTTAAGTCTACTCAATGATGGACCCGTGTGCAATAATGGCTCGACCACATATGTACAACTGACAAATTTCTAATTGGATAAGACCCGCTCCTAGGGGTGGAACACACATGTGGTGCTGTAGACCAGGCCAACACCTTTTGTCAAGAAAGGCTACAGGCCCTAGTGGAGAAGCCATCATGAGTATATTGTTTAATAAATATAGTACACCTATTGGGATATATTCTAGGCATCTGTATTTACATTCATGTTTGTTTAAATGTGTCTACTTCCTTCCATTTGTCTTTATAGTAGAAGAAACACCACTGAGATAGATCAGTAACTAATGGGGAGACCCAAGAAGCCACTTTCTTGCCATGGTACAAGAGAGATCACCCTATATCTATCACCCCCTCCAAGGCTCAGGGACTTTAGCAGAAGATGGTTGGAAAGATTGTAAGAGCAGAGGAAAGGGGTGGAGTGTCTCCTGATTGGCTGGTTCCTCCAATGGGTGGTGCCTGACACGGAGTGGGAACTAGGAAGGGAAGCCAGGAGCCATCTTGGGATGGAAGCCAGGAGCTGCCAGAAGAACATGATGGTGTAGGAAACTCTCAGCCAGTGCAGCAACTCAAAGACAGAATGGACTGACTCCCTGTGGACCCGGGGTGAGATCACTGGCCCTGGAGGCATGAGCAAATGCTAGCTGGGGCTATGGGCGTGGCACAGTCTGATAAGGGGGGCTCTGAGTCATGGCAGCGTGGGGCTAGGCACTGGGTACTCATTCCTTTGCAAGTTAATAAACTCACATAAAATATATTATGTGGTTTGTCTGATCACACAGGAGACCCAGAGAGAATTTGGGCTTGGAGCTTGCTATGTAGACCAGGCTGGCCTCAGTCTTACAGAGATCCCCCTGCTTCTGCCTCCTAAGTGCTGGAATTGAAGATGTGTGACACCACACCCAGTCTCTTCCTCCTTTTTATAAAGCAATTTTATTTTCAGTATTATGTGTGCACATGATGAGTGTGGAGCATCGGCATGAAGGCAACTCTGCAGAGTCAGTTCTCTGCTTTCACCTTTACATGGGATCCCAGGATTGAACCCAGGTTGCCAGACTTGTGCAGAAATCGTCTTTACCGAGTCATCTTGCTGTGCCACTTTTCTTCCTTTCTGACTTCAATCTCAATAATGCTTAATGAGAAATGCATTGTTAAGTGGGGTCACATAGCGGGTTCAGAACTATTTAAAAGTCGGTACCAATGGTTACATGCCCACATCAAATCCACACCAGAAAAATTAGATTTGGTGCCAAGCTCACTGATGCTAACTCCTTATTCCATTGATTTCTAGTCTCTGTGGACAGGCAAACCCAATACTACTGCCTGAAGATTGTTTTATGCATGTTAGTTTCTTAGTCCCCACGAGACGGTTCAAATAGCCACAGCTGCCAGGTTTATCAAAGTGAAGCTGCAGACATCTGCAGTGTGCTGCCTGGTGGTTTTTTAATATTCCCTTGGCTTATTTAAATGCAATGCAACTGGCCTATATATAGCTCAATCAGTTTAACTTTGCATGGAGTTGTTGGAGGTGGGAGAAGAGCGAGTTTCTTGCTGAAGTTTCCTGTGTGAATGTGAAAAGATATTCAGGGAGAATCAGAAAGTGGACCAAGAAAAGAAGAGCTAATACCAAGGGTTGGAGAGATGGCTCAGTGGCTAAGAATACTGGTTGCTCTTGCAGAGGACTGGGGTTTGCTTCCCAATAGCCACATTGGGTGGATCACAATGACCTGTAACTCCTGCTCCAGGGGATCTGATGCCCTCTTCTGGCTTCTCTAGGCACTGCACACACATGATGTACATACAGACAAGCAGGCACGCACAAATACGTCTTAAAAAAAAAAGAAAAAGAAAAAGAAAAAGAAAAGCTTTTACCAGAAAGAATCCCATAAAAGGAATGGAGGAGCTTTGGAACACAGGAAACAAATTTGAGAAATGAATAGTAGGTCATCGGTCCATCCTGTGCCTATTGTCTTTCCTTCCCCTTTTGATATTTCCTGTAATGCTCTCTGACCTCCCCACTGCTTGTACCTAGCACCATCTTCCCTAAACCTCTCCTTGTTTATCTTTTCTTTCATCTTAGTAGGAGGCACATTTGGACCCCTGGACCAGGTGATAGAGTTGCTAATATGAACTGGTAGTAGGTACAAAAGTATAAGTGTCTGCAATGTGCTGTCTTCAAATTCTGAAGTGAAGGTTTGGGTAGCCTGGGGCTTGTCTGATAGAAGGAAGATAATCATAGAAGCAGGCCAGGTGGGGAGAGCCTGGTGGCAGGAGGCTGCTCTGAGTGACCAGGGTTCAGGTCATACTTAAAGGAATGAGGCATTCTAGGACATGTGTATCAAAACATCAATCAGGTGTGAGTCTGAGGGAGGATGACATGATGGAGGGAAGGAACAAAGGTATCAAGGGCAGCAGCCCACCAAGGGGAAATCGGTAGGTTAGAGGCTATGAAGGGCTATCTCTCAACAGTGAGCTGATTGCTATCTATAAACAGTAGAGACAGAATTAAAAAGGAGAGGAGTTGGCAAGATAGTGACACAAGTTGGATCTTGCCTACACCAGTGTTGCATAGCATTGTCTTCCCGATCAGTCTTATCTTCATGAGTTCAGTGGTGTCCCCTGGCAGAAGATCATCACAACTGGGCTTCTTGAATGTTGATGCTCCCTCAGAGAAGGGGGAGGAGTGATGTGACCCTCACCTGATATCCAGACATTCCTCTCAACCAGTAGTACGCAATTCTGCCCTGACTACACGTGGCTGTAGGAGCTTAGGGATGGGCTAGAGTGTGTAGGCCAAGGAAGACTGTAGGGGTGGGGTAGATCTATCTATACAGCTATAGGGAAGCCATATCTATGCTGGGTTAAGATTTTCCAGTGCAGTCTTTTGGGGGAGTGCTCATGCTCCTGTCTATAACCCCTCCCCTATGATCTGTATGTAAGTCCAATAAGCTTACTGGTTCCCCAGGATGAACATTGGTGGACTGGTACATTGGTTTGTCATTGGAGTCTTAGGAGGAGGTGGACTTTGTTCACATCTCCCCTAGGGAAGGAATTTTAGCAATCAGTAGCATCAGGGGCCAGATGGTAAAAAAAATAATTGAATGTATTGCTAAAAAGATTGGATTCTGAGTCAGGCATTGTGTCGCACACCTTTAATCAGAGGCAGAGCCAGGTGGATCTCTGTGAGTTCAAGGCCAGCCTGGTCTACATAGTGAGTTCCAGGCCAGCTGGGACTTCAGGGAGACCCTGTCTCAAAAGACCAAAAATTTAAAAAATTTCAAGAGTGGGTTCTACTTTGCAGGTGACAGAGAAGTTGAGGAATGCTTTCCTAAATGCAGATATTCATCACAGGCTCTGTATCACCCTAATGCTCTGAACTGCCCCCCACCTTTTTAAAAAATTGTTGTTTGTTTTGTTTTGAGACAGGGTCTCATGTATCCCAGGCTGGCCTTATGCTGACTAGGCAGCTGAGGAACGATAACCTTGAACTTCTTATCTTCCTGCCTCTGCCTCCTGAATACTGAGATCATAGGTATGCACTACTGTGCCCATTTTTTTCCTCTTCCTTTCTACCAGTTGGCCTCTCCTAGGTCCCAAGAGCTGAGTTCATCACAGTTATGCTCTTTTGTTGCCTCAGGTCTGAGCACAGGTCTGCTTTCATTTCATTAATTTTTCTTATCTTACTTTTGCTTTCCCTTCTAAGCATGATCTCCATATCCCTTTCTCTTTAGAGACACCTATTCTGATTAGCTTCACAGATGTCCTCAGGGATGTATGTATCCCTTGAAATTAGGCTAAACTCTTTCTCTCTGTGTATGTTTGGTTCATGCAAATAATATGGTGACGTATTTTTCATTCAATATTTTTTATTGATCTTGTGGCTCTATGTATAACTTATTTGTTGCTCTCCATGTCTACATAATATTCTGCAGAATCCTTTCACATTTTCTGGTCCATTCCCCTATAAGAGAACAAGGTCACTGCCCTCTAGAACAGACACAGCAAACACTATCCTCTTATGTATATTCTTATTTATTTTAAATATCTTATTCTTGTTTCTTAATTGTGTGTGTGTGGGGGGGGTGTGGGTGTGTGTGCCTGTGCATATGAGTGCAGTGCTCACAGATTCCAGAAGATGGTGTCAGAGCCCCTGGAGCTGGAGTTACAGGTGGTCATGAGTTGCCTAATATAGGAATTGGGAAGCAAATTGGGTCCTCTGGAAGAGCTCTTAACCACTGAGTCATCTCTTAAGTCCCTTATATGTCCTTTAAATTTTCTTTTTGGTCTTTTTGAGACAGGGTCTTCCTGTAGCCCCAGCTGTCCTGGAACTCACTATGTTGACCAGGCTGGCCTTGAACTCACAGAGATCTGCCTGCCTCTGCCTCCCAAGTGCTGGGACTACAGGTGTTTGCCACCATGCCCGGCATGTCCTTTAAATTTTTATTTTATTTTTATTGTTATTTTATGTGTCTGAATGTTTTGCCTGCAAGTATATAAGGGCACCACACGTGTGCAATGCCTGCAGAAGCCAGAGAGGGCATTAGATTCCCTGGAACTGGAGTTATGGATGGTTGTTAGCTGCCATGTGGGTGTTGGGAACTGTTCTGGGGACCTGGGTCCTTTGCAAAAGTAGTGTTCTTAACCACTGAGCCATCTCTCCAGCCCCTCCCTTATATGTCCTTTTATAGAAAGAGATTTGAGAGAGAAACTACAATCATACAACTTTTATTATGATGTACTACTATAATTTTTCTATTTTATTATTGTTTTAAGTATTTTACTATGCCTAATTGTACATTAAATTCTGTCATAGATCTGTATATTTAGAAAAACCTATAGCATATAAAAAGTTTGATATTATCTATAGTTTTACATATCTATTTTGGGTCATCAAAAGTGTCCTCTATGGAGAAGTGGGGTGGGGGGACTGTAGTCCCTGTGTATTTATTTCTTAATGTCCTGTTATTTTAATCCCTGGAAATACCTTTCCCACATGTTGTCTATTAATTTTATCCATAGTGTTCTTCATTAAACCGAAATGTTCAATTTTGATTCAGTCACATCATTTTCCTCCTTTACCTTATGAGAAAATTTTTTAGGTCTTGTTCTGTCCAGATCCCAAGGGGCTCACGACTTCTTTATTCAGAGTTTTATATTAGCTGTGAATGTTTAATTTTCTGTTTGCACTCACCGAAATCCCCTTTTATGTATGGTGTAAGGTAGGGATCTAGATTTGATTTTCCCCAAATAGTAAGCTGCTCCAACTCCATCTTCAGGCATTCACATGCTCTGAAGCACCACCTCTTTATTGATGGGTGCTGATTCTTAGGTCCACTTCGAGACTGTCTAGGGCTCTTGTCTGTTACTACAGCTTTACCACAGTACTTTGTGATGTTTCTGGTTTCTGATGGAGTAAATGTCCTACAATCCATACTTCTTCCCCCAAATTGATAGTGCTATCTGTGGATTTTTATTCTTCCGTGTATGTTTTGGAATGCTTGTCAAGTTCCTCAAAAATTGCTGCTGAAGTTTGGATTGGAAATTTTTTTTTTAATTTATGGGTTAACTTGAGGAAAACTGACATTTAAAACAATAAGTAACATTTACATCTCTGCATTTAAAAATGTTTTATTATTTTTATTTTATGTGTATGAGTGCATTGCCTGCATGTGTGTAAGTGCACCAGTGTTGTGCAGTGACCTCAGAGTTCAGAAGAGGGTGTTGGATCCCCTGGAGCTGGAGTTACAGATGGTTGTTAGCCGCCATGTGGGTGCCAGGAATCGAACCCCGATCCTCTGCAAGAGCAGCCGGTGTACTTAACCATATCTCTGCATTTATTCAGATTAAAAAAATTTTTTTTAGAAGAAGCATTTCATTACAACAGCATTAACCTATTCAATAACATTTTTCTGAGCTGGGGTACATCTCTTTCAAAAGTGGCTATAAAATTTTTAGGTTCACTGTTGAATTAATACATTTATACAATATTGAACTCAGTATAAACCCTGTAAGACATAAAATTGAATGAGTTTTTAACCATTAAAAAAGATCTCCATTTCATTTTAAAATATACTGTTTCTTATAGAAAGACTCATTGTTTTTGCTAATAACACTGAGGTGATAAACATTACCATTGAAATCTACCCAATGACTTTATAGACATACACAGGTGCCAAGGATCTGAGTGCAACCAATTATAACTAGTGATAATCAGATACATACAGATTAGAGACGTATTCAGATATTTTTTTTCTGGTTTTCTTTTTTTTTATTTTAATTAAAAGAAGCATTTCATTACAACAGCATTAACCTATTCAATAACATTTTTCTGAGCTGGGGTACATCTCTTTCAAAATTGGCTGTACATTTCTAGGTTTACAGATGAATTATTACGCTTATATAATCTTTTACTCATTATAAACTCTATAAGACATAAAATTAAATGAGGTTCCAACGTTTAAAAAAGATCTCCACTGCGTTGTCAAAACACACAGTTTCATACAGAAAAATTCATTTCAGGGCTCTTGACATTGAGACGTTTTCACATGCATTTCTAATCTCTATATACATGACTATCACTGGTCACAGTCACCCACCTTCTGAGCTCCTCGGCATCTGAGCATGGTATTCAGATATTTTTGAGTGGCCTTTAAAAGTTTTAGTTCTTTCTCTGAAAGAGGTCTAATGTGCATTCTATCATTTTACCCTTAGATATTAATTATGTTGTAATTATGAAAGGTGTGTTTTTCAAAATTATATTTTCTCTTTAATCATTGTCAGGTTTTCATGAATGAACATTGTGTTTGGTGAATCTTTATAATCTTTGTTTTTAATTCTAGCAAGTTGTAATCCAGGATAGCTGAATGACTTGCTCTTTTTACATTATTTTTAAAAATTATTTGTTTAAAATGACCTACAGTAACAGTATGTGAAGGTGCTTTGCAGACAATGATAGACTGGCACCATCCTTTGAAATATTCTGAAAAAAAATTCATTTTGTACCCTTTGTATATTCAGAATGTAGCATTATCAGGTGCTCAACATGGAGTTGAAATACTGGGTGTTTTCCTTGCTAGATTTTGGTCTTGCTTTGGTCTATGCTTTTCTAGTCATGTACCAGTCCTCCTTCTTGTTATGGGAATATTTGCATTGTGCAATTGTATTTTGAATTGTAAAAAAAGTTAATAAATAAAAATAAATCAAAAAATTATTTGTTTTTGTTTTATGTGTATGAGTGCTTTGCTTGCATGTATATAAGTGTACCACATGTGTGCAATGCTCATGGAGACCAGAAGAGGGCATTGAACCCCCTTGAACTGGAGTTACAGGTGTTTGTCAGCTACCATGAATTGAATCTGGGTCCTCTTGCAAGAGCAGTCAGTGCACTTAACTACTGAGCCATCTTTCCACCCCCTTTTCCCATTCTTTGAAGCACCTTTCATATGGTAGGAATTGTATATTTCTAGAAAACTTAGTAGAACTTACTTGTCTAATTCTGGAGCTAGAGGAGGTTTTAAAATTTTTTAATGAAAGAATGAATTCTCTTTCTAATTTCATTGTCTATTTTCATTTTATTTTTATCTTTATCTTGATCATGATTTTCTTTTTTTGAGACAGGGTCTCCCTATGAACTCAGCTGGCCTGGAACTCAATTAGTAAACCCTGCTGGCCTCCATCTCACAGAGATCTGCCTGCCTCTGCCTCCCAAGTGCTGGAATTAAAGGCATGTGCCACACTATGCCTGGCCTTCACATCAGGTTTTGACACTGCATACTTTTCAACATGTTCATTTATTTAAAATATGTTAGCATATTTATATGTGCCTATATAATTTCACATCTATAATTTTTCTGTATCTTGGTTATTTGCAATGTCGTGTGTGTGTGTGTGTGTGTGTGTGTGTGTGTGTGTGTGAACAACTTGTGGGAGTCCATTCTTGCCTTCCACAATGTATGTCTGTGGTTTGAACTCAGGTCTTCAGGCTTTGAAGAAGGCACTTTTATCTGCTGAGTTACCTCACAGACCCCTGCAAAGTCTTTTCTCATTATTCTTGCTGGAAGTTGTTTTGGTCATCTTTTTAAAAATCAGGTTTTTCTTTGACTAAATTTTTCTATTTAATGTGTTATTGTTGCCAAATATTTCATTATTATTTATTTTTAAAATTCCTTTTATCCTTTGACAATTTCATACACGTATGTACTGTATTTTGATCCTATCCAACTCAACTCTCCCCTCCCACACCCTCCTAGAATCTTATTTCTGATCTATTTATTCTTACTTCTTAGGGCTCCCTCTGCTGTTCATCAGAAGTCTTGAACTAAGTGCCTTAAGCTAGGCATTTCCTTCTAATTAGTGATTTAATGTGTCCTGCCAGTTAGCGGCCAGCACATACCATTTCATTTTCCAAGGGGTTTTGTTATATTTCTTAGTTTCTAGACATGTACCTTTAAATTTTTCTTTTCATATTACTAATTTCTTATTTTACTGCATATAGTCAGATAATACATCATTTGACTGTTTTTTAAAGAGTTATTTCATTTTTATTTAAGTATACGCGCCTGTATGAGTATACATCGTGTGAGTACAGGTGCCTGTAGAAGTCAGAAGAGTGCATCAGAGTCCCTGGAGCTGGGGTTACAGATGGTTGTGAGTCCCCAACAATGGTGTGGCCAAGAGAATTAAAAGAATAATTTGTGTGTGTGTGTGTGTGTGTGTGTGTGTGTGTGTGTGTGTCCAGAGCACATGTGCCACAGCACACGTGTGGCAATCAGAGAAGAATTTCTGGAAGTCCATTCTCAGGAGTACTAGGCTTATATTTTATCTTGGCTTTTTAAATAGGTTATAGAGATCACACTCGGGCCATCAGGGTGCATGGCCTCCTAGTTAGCTTCAGCCTTGATACAGCCCAGAGTTATCCCAGGAAGTCTCAATTTGGGAGATTTCCTAGATCAGAGTGGCCTGTGGACATGTGTGTGGGGTATTTTCTTGATTGTTAATTAATGTGGGAGGGTCTGGCACTCTGGAGATGATACCCTTCCTAGGCAGGTGGTGTTGGGCTATATAAGAAAGCTAGCAGAATGTGAACCTGGGAGCAAGCCAATTACAGTGTTCCTCCATAGTCTCAGCCCTATCCTGCCCTGAATTCTCCCAACAATGGACTGTAACCTATAAGATGGAAATCAGCCCTTTCCTGCCCACGTTGCTTTTGGTGATGGTGTTTAGCACAGCAACAGAAACCAAAGAATATACGGTAAGTGCTTCTGTCTGCTAAACCATCTCACCAGCCCCACCAAGGCATTCTAAAAAAGTTGTTAGAGTAAGGCTTGTGGATTGCACACAGTCTGGAGAAAGATGGTGGGCTAACACCTGTGCGTGTGCGTGTGCGTGTGTGTGTGTGTGTGTGTGTGTGTGTACCAGTGCAAGAATGAGTTAGAACAGGTGGGCACCACACAGCTTTGCTTAGGACCACCAGGGAAGAGTTGGGGAAGGAGAAAGAGGAGACCTTTCATGACCTCTGAGTGCTGCCGCCTGGACAGATAAGGAAGCTCTACCATTTAACTTGGATCTACTTTTCTTTTTAATAGTTCTTGCCTTGTGTTCACTAATCTCAAGTTCACCAGAAATGCAGATGTAATATGCAGACCACATTAATGCGGCAGTTGGGCTTCAAGCTAATGAATATTTTTATGCATGTGAGTACTCCTGGGACTCTTAGAAATATTTTGAGAATTTGAGTTTGTAAAAAACAAAGCTGCGTAATCCAGCAAGAGAAGGGGCCAAGGTCATTGTACTTGGGCTATTAAATGTTAATATGGCTCAATTTGGTGACCTAGTGGTTTTTAATTATGTGTATTATCATATGTATTTAGAAAAATGTAAATAATAACCACATAGATTTTTTTCACAATAGTATATAGCTGTGTTATCCCGCTCTGGGTATTTAACAGCACATCATTAATATAGCATAATCGCCCAGAGTGTTACCAACCCACAACTAGAAAGAATGAATGCATTTGAAAATTTTAGGTATTCACCCGCTAGCATTCTGTCTTCTCAGGCCCAATTTACTAGACAGAAAGTATCCAAACACTTAAGTATGCAAATGTGTGAAGCCAAGAGACATCATTTAATTATGTTATTGTCTTACAGTGAAAGAGGGTAAACGAGCACGTGGATGGCTCCATGCCAATACTTTTTAGTGTGATGTCTTTTATGCCAAGGTATCGCTGAAGGCGAGCCCTCAAATTCTAGCAGCAGCAATAACATGAATATTTTAGGGGCTGTACAATTCCTTTCGTGGGTTATGGTTGGAAATAAAAGTTTTAGACTGCAACTGCTTTGGCAAATAGGTAAAAACTGTCAAGACTAACAGTCTGTATGACTTTGGTCCCAAACCTGCTTCTAAAAGACCTAACACTTGGGCTAGAGATGTGGCTCAGTTGGTGGAGTGCTTGCCTAGCATGCACAAAGCCCTTGGTTCCATCTCCAGCACCGCATAAACTATGTGTGGTGCTACACTCCTCTAATCCCAGCACTTGGGAGGTGGAAGCAGGAGGATCAGAAATTTAAGGTCATCTTTGACTACATAGAGAGTTTGAAGTCAGCCTGGGGATGTGTGAGATCCTCTCTCAAAGGCAAGCAAGTAAGGAAAGGGGGAGGAAAGAGGGGGAGGGAAGGAAGGAGGGAGGAAGGAAGGAAGGAAGGAAGGAAGGAAGGAAGGAAGGAAGGAAGGAAGGAAGGAAGGAAGGAAGGAAAGAGCTCTTGAATGTCCCAGGCCTTCCACAACGTGACTCCATCTCCTTCTAAGTTAATCTTTTTCCTTAACCTGTCTTAACTCAGCACATACCCTCCACTGATGCACACATGCACTTCCAGGTTCTAAGGCTGTGGTCTCGTAGCTATCTTTGGAATGTCTAGACCAGCAAGCCCACAGGGCCATGTTAGCATGTGGATGAACTCTGAGCTCCAGGGAGCAGGGCTGAGGAGGCCAAGGTCCCAGGCGTGGCAGCTCCATGCCCCCTTTCTGGGCTAACCTTGCTCTTTCATCTTCAGACTCTTAGTCAGAATGGGGGACCACATAAAACCCTTCCTTTCCACAAACCCCAAAGCCCTGTAATGAAGCAAGCTGGGAACATCTCTTCAAATTCAGAGGTGCTATTCTTGAAGCTAACCAATGACATACTTAAGCTATTTAAGGATGCTTTTCCCCATTCTAGAGGAAAGTTAAGTACAGAAATTCTGTGTTTAAGGCACTTCAAGAATTAATGAACCTCGTTCTCTTTTTCTTTTACCCAAGGCATAGCACTGCTTAAAACCACAAACAAAATGCTGACCTAGCCAGTGGTTCCAGAACTTGGGGCCTCAGCATAATGTTTTAAAGACTCATCCTCATAATAAGTGAGCATTTAATGATGGTCCTGTAATAGTGGACAGAAGGCTTTTTTGTAGATGAAGCATTAATGCTGCACTGTCCTAGAAACCTGAAAAAGAATTCACTAGCTGTTCATTTGGTGCCTTTTCTGCTGAATTATTTAAAACACCACCTTCCTGCTTTGACTTTAAATCAGAAAATACAATGCCAATTGAGTCTCCTCCATTTCCTGAAGTGCTCTCAAAGTGAGAACAGGCTAAACCCTAACCACAGACGTGTCTTTCCCTGACACCTTTCTGTTATTCTACACGTAGGTAAAATAAATAAACTGTATGTAGGGTTTGCCATGGGCAAACACAAGAACTGAGTTGGATCCCCAGCACCCTTATAGAAAGCTGGGTGTAGATGGTATGCACCTATAATCCCAGTGCTGGGAAGACAGAGACAGGATGATCCCTTTGGTGGCCAGCCAGTCTAGCTAATCACTGTGCTCCAGGTTCAATGAGAGCCCGCCTCTCAAAAAATAAAGTGGAAAGCTGACGAATTGGCTCAGCAGGTAAAGGTGTCTGCCACCAAGCCTTATGACCTGAGTTTGATTCCCGAGACTCACGTGGTAGAGGGAGAGACCTGACTCCTGCAAGTTGTCTTCTGATCGCTACATGTGCATCACAGCACACACAGAGACACACACACAGACACACACACACACAGACATACAGACACACAAATAAGTAAATGTAATACAATTGAAAATTGTTTAAGTGGAGAACAATTGAGGAAGACATTAGACATTGGCCTTTAGCCTCTACACCTTTAGCACTCACACACATGCATGTGCACCCCCACACATACATGTGCATACTGTTAGAATACAGGCTTGCCCCCAAAGACAGTGGTTACTTTTAAAAGAGCAGATCCCACAACCAAAAAGATCAGGCCACATTTCCTGCAGGAAGAGTTAAGAGGCAATGTGCACCATGACGAGACAGCTTGCAGTTTATGGAACTTGGCTCCTCCAGGCCCTCTGCATACTCTATGTTGAGCTAAATCAACAAATCAATACATGTGAAACTTCCCAGCAACCCCCCAAACTTATAAATATATAATTTTTCTTTTTTTCTTGGGATTTGTTCAGGGGATTTTCTCTGGGAATTCACTTTGAAGAGAGGCTCCTCTGGCCTCCCCCACCCCATACACATCCCTCTCATGACAACTCTCACTCTCTCTCTCCTCTCATTCTTATTCTCACTCTTAATGACATTTCTCTCCTCTTTAAATCCTTGTCATGTTTAGATCTCATGTTGATTTTGTCTAACGTTCTTCCCCCTTGAGGCCCTTTCTCCTAGTAAACTGCATCTGAAGGGAATTATGTGTCAGCTTCTTTTCCAAACAGACTGCTGCTATTTTATTATTATTTCTTATATTATATTTAACACATGCATGGATACAAATGAACATGTACACACATACTTTCATACCGAAACCACACAGGAAGATTGTAGGATGCAGTCAGCAAGTTAGAAAATCATTTATCAAGGTAACAAAAATACTAAAATCTAATGGATGACTGCAGATACGTGGTTCAGAGTTCCCATTTAGATAGAAAACACAGTGTCTGCATATGACTGGTTACAACCCAAACCTGCTCCAGAATTAAGGTAAAATACAATATAAGTTCTTGCAGTTATATAAAACTTCAAAATGTTGGCTCTGTTGGCTAAATTCAATTTTATTTCCTGCTATTCAGAAACAAGAATTAGATATAAGATAGAACTTTAAGTGATGGTTTTATTTCTGTGAAGCTGGTGTCCCATGTCGTGTCCCCCTCCCCCATCATTTCCTCCTCTTCCTTCTCTCAAGACGAAGCCTAGGCAGGGGCTGTGAGGCAGTCTCTTGTGACTTGCTCAAAGCAGACCCAATCTGTTTCATCTTCCTCATGGGTAATTCTCTGGCTTCCAAAAAAAAAAAAAAATCCTTCTAGAAGCCTCTTCTATTTGGAATGCCTGCTTCCTGCAGCCTCTTAGCCCAGTGTTCCATTCAGAAAAAGCTAGTTAATGAACCCCTTCCAGAAAGGCATTGCAGTCTGGTCCCATCCAGCTTCAGGCATTCTGATTGCTCTGTTAGGCCCGGGCACTGCACTTGGGTACACATCAGCTTTGGTAAAGTAGTTGGCAAATGTTAGTTTGATTACTGCATGTATTCACTAGATTACATCCTGATGGATTATCAGTGTCCTGTTTAGTTACCTCTGAGTGAGGTTTACACCAGGAGAGTAGAGCATTGGTCTGGATCAGAGTGCCATCTGCTGGCACACACCACCAGCTGTGTGGTCTCAGGAATCTTGTAGATACATTTACTGCTTCTCTCAGTTAAATGAAGTACTACATAATGTGTTACAGCCAATGCCTGCTTCACGCCTGCCTTAGTAAGATCTTTATTTTCAAAAAGGACAAAACAATGAAAAAGAAAATATCTCTATTTAGGAGATAAATTAAACTGTCATCTCCCAAAGGTGGTAGGAATTCTGGACTTGCTTGCTAGCTGTTTTACAACTAAGGTTTCTCTCTCTTTAATATTTTTCAATGTATATTTTTACTGAAATTTTTTGCGTTTCATAGAAAACATCTTAATACCTTTATACCCCCTCCC
This sequence comes from Nannospalax galili, assembly GCF_000622305.1. Classification (NCBI taxonomy): domain Eukaryota; kingdom Metazoa; phylum Chordata; class Mammalia; order Rodentia; family Spalacidae; genus Nannospalax; species Nannospalax galili. Next base: position 1,766,893 of record NW_008330486.1, read on the forward strand.
CCATCAGCAACCCCACAGCCCCCCACCAGATTTCACACATTCTGTCATATGTTAAAGCCTATTCTCTATTCATTTTTTTAAAAAATCATACATGAACTGACAAACTGGAAACAGTGAAATGTTGGAATGCCATTTGGTTCCTCTGACATGGCTTTGTTTTATGAAGACAGTTTTGTCTGCTTAATCTGAAAAATCAGCCCCTCCCTCGGGTGAGCTCTCCCTATAGGACTTACAATCTTTATTCCATGAATGACTGGGCAAGCATGAATTCTCAGCACAAAATGATAGAGTAACAGCAATGATATTCAATTCCTATTCATCGAGAGATCAATTTTGGCCTATTAAATATTTCTCAAATCTTCTAATAAATTTAACCTTCTACTCTTAAAAAATTGTCTTGCGGGTGAGTTTAAATAAAACGCACAGAAGTTGGTCTCTAAGAGAAAACTGTTCTTTGCTTACACAAGGGCCAATGTGGATAGCACAGGATCATTAGTGACTGAACAGATGCCTCCATTTCTAGCGCAGACACAGCACCCAGCTGCACAGTAAGCCCTTCAATTCCAGCAGAGAGGTGAGCTCAGAACTTGTCATTGCTTTCTGCACACACTTAATCTTCCTGTTTATTCTTGCTTCATTAAAGTCAATCTCCACAGGGCAGACTGTCATCCAAGCCCGGCCTGTCCCACTGTCTGCTCTCTCTAGAGAGCATCCTTCATCCTGATAAACAGGCTTTGAGCTGAGCATGTGACTGAACTCCTTAAGGTAAGTAGATGATACAGTGGTGCCTTGTCCATGCTGGCACAACAGGGTTTGCTGAGTGGAATCCCTGACATGGGTTTCTCAATGGAGACGGCACTTTTCCAAAAGATGGGCTTCAGACTCACAGAAGTGATATAGAGGACAGTTACTGTTAACACTGTGAGACGCCATGCCATTAAGTCTGTAATGACTGGTGTCAGTCAGTTGCCAGGCACCTCCCTTGGGATTCAGCTTCATTTATAGGGTGTCTTCTGCGTGTCAGACTCCATGTTAGGCACTGGAGACAAAGCTATTGTAATTCTTACTTTTCTCATTGTTGTGACCAAACACCATGCCAATTTCCTCAAGATCTCAATATGAGAAATCAAGAAAGGTCCTGAAGGACCTTTTCTGTCCAAACTAAGATTCACTGAAGTTCTGCTAGAAGATTTAATGACCCAGCCCAAGAAGATACTGTCCTGTTCTCCCAGCTTTCAGTCTTCTTGGTAGTAAAAGCATCAATTGAAAGGCAGCATTGGCAACTCAGCAGAGGCAAGGGCTACACATGGGTGGGTTCACAGCCTGTGCAGAGGCTTCCCATGCTCAACTTGCCTACTGCCTCTGGCTCTTACAATCTCTCTGCCCCCTCTTCCTCGATGATCCCTAAGCCTCAGAAAGAGAGGGTGTAATAATAGGTGTCCCATCTAGGGCTGGCCATTCCATAGTCTCTTATTCTCAGCACCATCACCAGTTTTGGGTCTCTGTGTTGAACGCCATCCACTGCCAAATAACTACAAGAAACAGTGCTTTCCAGATACTGCAGGGCAGGTGCCCATATAAACTCACAGAGGCTGTGACAGCATGCACAAGACCTGCAGAAGCTCACGCCAGATAAAAATCATAGCATGGAGAGAAGGTGGTCACAATGTCCCACCCCTAGCTGAGGAGCTCTGGACAGTTGATGGCTTCTAAGAGAGGAAGGGTCCATTTTTTTAAAGGGTATAGCCATTGAAAGTATACAATCTGGGGAAGTCTAGGAAGAGAAGGCTTGACCCATGCTGGGTAAAGGCTTTCCAGTGTGCATACCCTCAGGTCATTCATGCATCGCAGCAACCCCTCAGTTATCTTGGTAAGTAAGCTCAGTAAATTAATTGGTTCCCCAGTAAAAGTTTAGTCAAACATTGGCTTGGCACTAGAACCGTGAAAGGGAATAAGCATTGCTTAGCATCCCCAGGAAAAGAGTCTCACAACAGATAGAAAATTTATTTGTTAATACTATTATGTCTCATAATTATTTTAAAAAAAGAAAATGAGAATGTAAAAGATGTTAAAAGGATATGAGAATGGAGATATTTTCCAAAATAGACAGAAAAAATGAGATAGCCTAAGCAAGTGATGAAGGTCTGTGTAGGCTTGTTATGATATATAAAAGATGAGACAAAAATGATATACACATACTTTTAAAATTTCTAAGGTCATAGTTTAGTCAACTAGTTTAAGGAATGAAATATATATCTAGTCAAGGTTTATCTGAGAATACTTGTTTTTTTAACCCAAGCTTTATCTACATAGAACATGGTAATTAAAAAAGTACCAGTCTGGTAGACCTAACCTTATTGGATGCTTAACAGCCATACTTTGAGGCCTATACTAATCTGGTCAGAGGGACTTGAAGGACAATTTTTGCCCCTTGCCCTCCAAAGTTGGCTAAGTTTCAAGGAACTATGGAACATCTCTCAAAATGTCCTGTAACTGTGGTAAGTCACCTGTCCTCTTGTTCAGGAGGCCATGGAGACCCCATGAGATGGACTTGAACCAGTGTCCAGTCTACAAAGAGGAGGGTCAACTCAGAGGAAACATCTCATCCATGCTTCCAAGTGAAGCCAGACGTGGTTGAGCAGGACCTTTGACTGACCTTCACATAGGCGGAACTGGTAAAAGAAAGGAGTCAGGAGCTCTTCCCAAGCCCATGAGACCCCTGAGGAAGAGATCCTCAAATGACCTTAAGTGTAAAAATAAATTGATTTATTTGGGCCAACTGTATAGTCTTAAATACCCAAAAGGAAAGTATAACCAAAGAGTAAAGTCATCAGTTTATTTCTTTAAGAGTTAAGGGATTATACTTCCCAGACATTAGGCTTAAGTCCCTATAAAAAATTATTTAGAAAATTATTTCTCATTGATGATTTTGTTCCTAATCAGAAAGTGCTGCTCAGATATAAGACTTCAAATTTTGGTCTACAGTACTGTAGCTAAGGAAGACAACCTGCTATTGTTCTAAAATGATGGATAAATTTGTTTTCTCCTATCTACAAGCCTTTGCGAGGGAACTGACACTGATTCTAACCACTCCAGCAGCTATCAAAATGCCTGAAAGAAATCCTGAATCCATCACTCTCGAGTCCAGCCTTGGCAGACAAAAGAAAAATGAGGAGGAACCCAACAGAGGGATCCTTTTGGAAGCCCCTGTCAAGAAATTCCAATGGACTCTCATATGAACATTTGAAGATTGCCATGTTCTGACTTTTTTCTCGTTCCCTGTCTAGAACTTATAACGCTAATTATTCTTGCCTTTACTTCTCCTTCACATCTCCTATTCACCAGTCAAGGACCTTCTTTTCCCCCCTCCAGATAAAGAGTTATGCAATTTGGGAATCTTTTAGATAGACCCACTGAAGGGGTACCCCAGATGCCTCACTGTGTCCCTGTTCAGCATGGAAGAAGCCAGATCAGTCTGCATCCCGATACCCTATCCACAAGTTGGGTAACCTTTTCAGAGGATGGTGTGTAAAGAATAGGAGGGGGAGGGGCTGAAGAGATAGCACAGTGGTTAAGAACACTGACCTTACAGAAGACCTGGGTTCAAAACCCAGCACCCACATGGTAGCTAACAACTGTCTGAACTCCAGTTCCAGGGGATCCGACAGTCTCTTCTGTCCTGCTGGGGCACTGCACAACATGGGTGCACTTACCTACATGCAGGCAATACATGCATACACATAAAATTAAAATAATAAATAAAATATATTTTTAAAAAAGAATAGGACGTATGAATTGGCTAGGAAGTTAGGGTAAAAAGACCTCAAAGAAAAGTAGCCAGTTGCTTGGCTGAAAGTCAAAATGTCCTTGGGCCTATTAGCAACATACTCTGTTCCAAAGGCCCAAAAATGTCAATCTGGTGCATAAAAATGCTTCTTCAGAGGGGTGAATGTTAGAGTAGCAAAAAGCCCCCCAAAAAATAAAAGAAGAAAGAGTACATGAAGTTATCAGAAAAAAGTGATGGGGAGATAAGGGAGGAGTTGATCAAAACACCTTATATGCATGTATGAAGTTCTCAGTAAATTATTTTTAAAAAGGGTATATCCCTTTGTAGGTTGATCATGCTCCAGTGGATGGTCCCATACCCAAGAGTATATGGGTGGCACAATTTGGACTTGATAGGTTTTTCTAAAGAAGGAAGACACAAAGCTGGGTGGGTAGGGAATAGGGGTGGACCTGGGGGAAACTGGGGGAGGGGTGAATGTGATTAATGTTCTTGACATTCTCAAAGAACTAATTTTTAAAAGCTCTCCTGCCTTTCCTCCTAGCAGCCTGTCCTCTCCCTGGACTATGTGCATTGCTCCTGTTTCTGGGCTCCTCTTAGAAGAATAATCACCATTTTATTCTATGCAACCTCAAAATTATCCTTGTCTGATGTGTCTTGCACATTTCTGACATCAGAAACACAGGATCAATATATGACAGTTGTTCAATACTCTAAACTGGGGAATCAGAAACAAGAGTTTGTGGAAAGGTTTATGCAGCTTCCGCCTTTAACAGAATAGGGAACAGGTCCGGAGAATTGCTGCTCTGTTCCACAAGTCGCTGTGCTAGCTGCTGTTGGGAGACAGATACCTAAGAGGTGAGCACAGGTCTCAGAATTTTCAGTGAGGTGTGGGGAAGAGGATGTGCACACGTTTCACCACAGAAGGAAGCCCCAGGGCAGGTGAAAAATGCAGCCAAGGGAGCTCAGGTGAGGGAGGTGATGGCACAGTCAGCTGAGGGCTTGGGTGGCTTTATGGAGATGGTAGCACCCGAACTCAGTTGCAAAGGGTTGGCTCTCTGGGGTGAGTTCGACCTACCTCATCTTGTTGCCTTGTAGCTTCACTACCCTGTTCCTCACTTCAGCTCACCTGGCTCCCTGGACCAGGTATCTAGTGGCCAAGCTATCCTCTCCTACTCCCTGCTGGCTTTCATCTCCCTATCTTTATTCCCTTTGGAGCTAAGGGGAGAGGGAAAGCATCAACATTCCTGGACAGCAGCACTGGCCCAGGGGGATGGATACAGGGTGATGCTCTTAGAGGACTACTTCAACAATTTTCTGTCCAATTCTTCCTCCAGACCTGAGTATTCAGCCTCCTGCCTTCAATCTAACAGGAGGCTGGGTGATAGCCATGGCTGGAGTTGCCTCATAAGCCCTTGACCCCAGGGCTATGAAGCAGTTGCTGTGGCCTTCAGATTCCAAAGTCTGTCTGGAGGCCCCAGGGATAGTACAGTGGGATGATCCTCCCTGCCAGGCACCGTAGACTGCCCTCTCAGCTCTTTTCCCATGGGCCTAGGCAACCTCTGGCTCACTGTTGACTGAGAGTCAGGCTTCTGAAACATTTTCCACTTCTGACCCATTTTCATCTAAGAAACTTTCTTTTTCCTCCTTGTCTTCCTCCTCCTCTTCCTCCTCCTCTCCCCCCCTCCTCCTCTTCCTCCTCCTCTTCTTCTTCCTTTTGTTTTTGTTTGTTTATTTAAGATAAGGTCTCGCTGTAGCCCCAACTGGCCTGGAACTCACTACATAAATCAGGCTGGCCTCAATTTCACTCACAGAGATCTGCCTGGTTTTGCCTCCTGAGTGCTGGAAATAAAGATGTGAACCACCATGCCAGGCCCATCATCTCAGAAATTTTTAATTGACTCCAGGTATTTAGGTATATAAAATAAATACAACTCAGCTGTTTACTGATTAAATCATAAATAACTTTATTTTTATTTATTTTTAGATTTTATTTATTCTTATTTATATGTATGAGTGTTTTGCCTGCATATATGTAGTATACCCATGTTGTGCAATGGCTGCGGAGGCCAAAAGAGGAGGTCGGATCCTGGAACTGGCGTTATAGATGGTTGTTACCTGCCATGTGGGTGCTGGGAATCAAACCTGGGTCCTCTGCAAGAGCAACCAGTGCTCTTAACCAGTAAGTCATCTCTCCAGCCCCCAAGAAATGTATTCATAAAATAATTCTTTGACAGATATATACTTTTAACATTTGTTAAAGGCTAAAGCAAATTTGCATAATAACACTATGTGCTTACTTTTACATAATTAATGATAGTTGGATATATGATACACGGAATATAAAATATCTCCTGCATTTTTCAGAACTTGTAAGAAAATATGACAGTCTTTATATTCTGAAACCAAACTATCATGCCGCAGTAAGTGTGGGACACTTTGTATGTACAGCCAACATTCTACAGTTCATAACATAAAATCTTTCTGAATCTGAGCTGAGATGTTTCAGGCAGCATTCAAGGGCAATGTGTGGTGTGACAGCACACACAGTGCAGAGTGCAAACAGCTTGTGTTCAGAAGCAGGGCTGCAGTGAAGTTGTGCAAGGCAATGCAGGTGAGCACTCCCAGAGCTTAGCAGTCTCATTATGTGTTTGACTCTGAATTTTTGGTCACTGCCTGTTTGTTCAGCAACCTTTTACTTTGTCCAGCTTTTCATGACCCACACACTCAATTACCCCAACATGGGGTTGCAAGTCACAGTTTTAAGAAGTTGGACTTGGGGGCTGGAGAGATGCCTCAGCAGTTAAGAGCATTGCTGCTCTTGCATAAGACCCAAGTTTAGTTCCCAGCACCCACATGGAGCTAACAACTGTCCTTAACTCCAGTTCCAGGGGATCTGAAGCCCTCTTCTGACCTTCACAAATATTGCATGTACACAGCATACTTACATGCATACATACAAAACACTCATAAATATTAAATATAAATAAAAATTTTAAAAAAAATAAATGAAGCAGACTTTACAGTCACAGTATTTATCTTTTGTGTCTCAAATTTTGGGACAAATCAATATTTACACCAGTCAAAAAAAAATTCAATGCAGTCATGTATGGTGGCACACACCTTTAATCCCAGCACTCAAGAGGCAGAGGTAGGCAGATCAGATCAATGCCAGCCTAGTGTACAAGGTGAGGCCAGCTGGGGCTACAGGGAGAGACTGTCTCAAAAAAAAAAAGAAAAGAAAGAAAATGCTTTCGTAAATGCATAATTCGCATTATTTAGTGTGGCACTTTGAAATGAGGCAATAAATCAGGATTTGCCCAATTTAATTTCTCTCACCTTCTAAATTCTCTCCAATTATGTTACCCAACCATGAACAAGAGCCTCAGCCTTGGCCTGAGCTGTCCATCAAGACTCAGGACCAGGGTGTCTGGTACTGCTACTGAACAGACTGACCTCATCCTTCTGCCCAGAGCATCCAGGTTCTTTGAAACACTGCTAGCCAGGGCTGTCTGTGGGCTTGGGTGGAGTGAAAAGGCCACAGTGATGACCTCTGTGTCATCAGTCCTAGAGGTTTTGTTTAGAAAGTGTAGGTAGGAACCACTGGACTCCTGATAGGGTGAGAATATGGGATTCTGGGAACTGGGCATTCTGGGATAGCCCAGCTTTGGGTGGGTCTGCATGGGAAGGTGCATGGAACAACCCTCCTGATCCATCTAACCCCTGATAGGCTGTTGTTCAATATCAGATTAGTTCATGGTTAAGATTCAGGAGGTCGTAATTGGCCAAAGCAACATGAACTGCACAGACACTAAATAGTTAACATTTATCTCCTTTAAGAAGTTTAACACCAGTCAAAACTGAAAATGAACTCTAAATAATATGCATTTGTATATGTGATAAAGATTATCCTGTCCAGCCTAAGTAAATGCTTTGCAATCAGCCAACCTGAGGCTTACTGAGCCAGAAAACCTCTCTCCAGCTCACAAGTTCAGGCTCCCTCTAGTGTTCTTGGCTCAGCCTTCGTTCCAGGCTTAAAATGCTCAGGATCTACAAACTTCATTGAACAGGGGATTGGAAGTTCACGGCAACTAGCTACTCTTCCTTCTAATATTCCTCAGTGCCTCCTAAGCACTCCTCTGTCTACAAGCAACCCTGTCATCTTCTGCTGCCTTCAACCAACATCTTGTATTCCATTTAGAAGTTGATTATTTTTAATGTGTTGTCTCCCTCTTCCTCTCCTATCAAATCACAATTATGTCTTTGAAATGAGAACACACCGTATTAGGCATGCAACAAGTATCTAGCACTTTAAATTTAGGAATTGGAATTCTAGAGTTACCAGGAGCCTTAGTATAGTTTCCTCATAAAACAGGAAACACCGTTCCAGGGGTTTGTTACTGTAAAAAAGAATTATTCGTCTTTACACGTTTAAGGTAAATGTGCACTAATTCAGCTTTATATTTGTTTATAGAGAGATTGATTAAAAGAGTTGATTCAAGTGTAAAAGTATATTTGTGGAAGGGATTGGAAAGGAAGAGTCCTAGAAGTGAACGTTAGGGTTGAACTACAGAAGGCTTTGAAGGCCAGCCAAGAAGCTCCTGTTCTCTTAAGTGCCTGTAAACCTAACACTTGGGAGGTAAAGGCAGAAGGATCAGAAATTCAGGCTAGCTTTGGCTACAAAGCTAGTTAAAGACAATACAGTCTCCAGGAAAAAAGAATTATCCATCTTTACAGGTGTTTAAGATTGATTTGTATTAATTCAGCTTTTTATTTGTTTATAGGAGGATTGATTAAAAGAGTTGAATCAAGTGTAAATTAGATGACTGCTAAGTCCTTCTGATTATAAAGTTAGGTGTTTGAGATAGAAATTGGCCTATGTCGTGGAAGACTTTGTATTCTTTTGTGCTTAGTAGATGTCCAATTAATGCTTCATCAATTGAAAAATTATATGTGCAGAGTTGTGCTTTAGAAAGAAGCATTTGTCAATGTCTTTTGAACTAGATTAGCAAGACAGGGTTAGAGGGGATGCAAGGGAACTGGGGACAATACTGTTTATTTGCAAGGCCTGCATTGGGTTAGTGGAAAGGAGTGTGAAACAGACTGACGTTGTGGTGTGGGATGAGGACTTGCTCCCTTGTTGTAGTTGTTGCTTCTGCCTCACTGAATTGAAAATTCTATACAAATGCAAAGTATATCTTAATTGGCTTTGGGCCCCACTGCCCCAAACAACTAGCAATGGGAGCTAGTTGAATGAGTTTAAAGAATACCCGTTGCCCTGCTTTGTGGGTAGTTGAGATAGTGTTCTCTGGGGGAGGCTTGTGTATTCAAGGCCGGCAGAAAGGCAGGCAGAGAGGCTAACACTGAATTCAGGATTTCTATGGTCTTGGCTTGAGGAAGAAAGGGACACAGGGGACAACAGCTATGTCCACTTCCTCAGCCCATACTTTAACTTGTGCCAAGTAAGCCTTGGCTCCCACAACCTATTGAGACATCTCTCTCCCATTTGGGTCACCCACCCAAACGAGTGCTCTTCTCTTCTCATCTTATTTTACTCTCATCACCTGGCACCGTTGGCCAATTCTGCCTTGAATGCTCTCCTCGCTTGGCATCCAGAATACTGCTGTCCTGCTTTTTGTTGGTTACGGTCACCGCCAGAGGCGGCTGCGCCTCCATTCTTGTGGGTGCTGCTCCTTTGTTCTCATGGGCGTTGAGGCTGCTCCTCCGCTCGCCCTGGGCTGATGGGCCACTCTTCTGCTCACCTGGTGCTGAGGCAGCTCTTCTGCTTTCCCTGTGCTGCCTCCTGTCATGGCCACTTCTGCCCAATCCTGGACCCCAGGGCTGGTGAGGAGACTGTCGGAGGAGCCACATTCAGACACAGGAGACCAGGTTCAGTGACACAGGTCTGGTTTATTGCAGGAAGACACAAGCTTATATAGGGGTAGTGGTCCAATCACAGCACAGCAAGTAGGATACCTTATTAACATTATCACACTACAGCAAGTAAGATACCTTATTAGCATAACAGACTTAGCGTCCTATCACAGTACAGCAAGTAACGTCCTATCACAGAGTAGTGGGTAGGATGCCTCATTAGCATAATGGGTTTCAGATTACAGAGACTGAATTCCTGGAAACCAGGTGACCCTGACTGTTTCAATATCTAAGTGTTGCAATTTGGAATTCCAAGGGTGGTGATTAGGGAGTGGCGAGCTCTAGGCATCAGTCTCATGATCTGCCAATGGGAGCAAATGTCACACGGCGTTTCTTGTGGCTCCAGTGGTCGGGCCGTTGCCTCAGGCCTGCTGTATGGCTGTCAGTAAGACTTTCACCCTAGGCTCAAGCCTGTCTCCCACAGTTGGTCTCATAGAACGGTCTCTCATTCTAATCATTCTAGCTTCACCTCCCAATCCATAGACAGTTGTTCTCACCCAAGCTGCACTGAGGAGTTTTGACATGAGGATTACTGTGGCTCAGGGTATAGCTCAGTAAATAGAGTACTTGCCCAGCATGCATGAAGCCCTGGTTTGATCCCCAGCATAGCATAAACCAGGTATGGTGGTACATGTCTGTAATCCCAGCAGTCAGGAGGTGCAGGCAGGAGGATCGTAATGTCAAAGTCATCCTCTACTATGTAGTGAGTCTGAGGCCAACCTCAGACACCTGAGTCACTGTCAAGGGAGAGAGACTAGAATCACTGAGGAGTTCTGAAATCTCCATATTTGAACTGAAACCCAGAGCCATTCACTCCTAACCTCTAAGGATGGCTCCTCTGGTGTGTCCAGTGTGCACATGATGCTGCAAGCCCATTCTGTAGATATTGAAGTTCTTCAAAGCTCCATCCTTGATCTCTTCCCTAGCTCTACCCATACTCTCCTAGGTTGTAAGTATCTGTTCATTGACTGCTGTATAGAACTAGACTCCTAGCCCCAGAGTCTGCTCTGAACTTGCACATTCGGTTCCCTGTTGAAGCTCTCCACTGCCACCCTAGTTAAGAACAGCATCCATCTGGTTCTGCTAGCAGAGACTTACCAATCAATTGAGTATTCTCTTTTTTATCGTTCCTCACATTCAAACCATTGTCAAACCCTGTTGGTTTTCTTTCCAAAATATATTCTCGACCCAACCACTTCCTGTGATCTATGGCCCCACCACTGCCACCACACGTACTTTGCTTATTTAGTTTTAACTTTTATTGCAATCATTTTTTTGTGTATGTGTGGGCACAGGCATGTCATAGCATGCATGTGGATGGCAGAGGACAACTTGCAGGAGTGAGTCCTCTCCTCCCATTATGCAGGTCCTGAGAATTGGACTCAGGCTGTTGGACTTGGCAGCAAGCACCCTTACATGCTGAGCTGCCTCACCAGCCCACCTCATTGACTTTATACCCAAACTCCCTGACTACTTTGCCTGACTTCACTCAATACACAACAGTTACAAAGACCTTTACAAACTTATGCCCTTCAGTGGATTCCTGTTGTTACTTGAAACACAAGCCACATTCTTGCCCATCTGGAGGCATCTAGCCCTTGCCTATTGCACTATCCTGTCTCTTCCATCTAAGTGCTAGCCAGGCCCAGCCCTCCTTAGCTCCCGAGATCAGGCATTTCCAGGGTAGACATAGACTTAACCAATCTTTCATTCCTACTCTGCTGTGCTCCAATCACACAGTCTTCTAGCTGCCTGTGGAACACAGACTTGGTGCGGAGTCTTCACCCTGTCTTCACCTGGCTCCTGGGGGCACTGGTGTGTCTGCCCATGTTTTCGCTTCTGAAATGTCCTCACTGACTTCATGTCCCACAGCCAAGATGGCCACCACCACCCCAGTTTCCTTGTGCTTATGCTCTTCTGGGCTCTTCTTTTTTTAAAAAAATATTTTTATTCTTTGAGAATTTCATGCAATATATTTTGATCATATTCACCACAACTCCTATTCCTAATCCACCCAGATTCACTCCCATCTCCCTACCCAGCCAACTTTGTGTTCTCTTTGTGTGTGTGTGTTAATAAGCCATTGACTCCAATTTGTGCTGTCAATACACTCATGGGTGTGGGGCCATACCCTAGAACATGGTCGACCTGCTGGGAGCCTCATTCTTAAAGAAAATTGACTGTCCTCTCCCAGTAGCCATCAACTGTGCCTATCTCCTGTTAGGGTTGAGGGCTCGTGGCTTATGTACTGGCTCGGTTCTTCTTACATGAAGTACTGAGCCAGTACACATGAACCACAATGGTTCATGTCTCTGTCTCCCTCCTGTAGGAGGGCACCTTGTCTATTTTGTTGGTTACTGTATATTTGGCACCTGGTAGGTTCTTAGTAATTGCCTGTTGGATGAAATCATTAAACTTAGAGTTCAAACTATTAGTGAGGCAGCCTTTCTGCCAAGGTGGCACTGTGAGGGGGATAATACAACCACTTAATTAAAAGCTCTATTAAAGGTGTCTTGGGAGAGTACATGGCTCAAATACTGGCAGACTGTCTGCCTTAAAGCACAGTTCTTCTTCTAGTCAAACTATCTGAAGCTATTCCACTGACAATTCAAATTTATATCTCCATGTTGAAAGGTTTCACCTTATCTTGAATTCTCTAAAATTAAAATACTGTTGGGAGTTGAGGAGATAGCTCATTTGGTAAAGTGTTTGCCTTGTAACCATAAGGACCTGAGTTCGAGCTCCAGAACCAATGTAAAAAAAGCCAGGTATGGTGGCATGCATTGTAATCCAGGGCTGGGAAGGTAGCAACAGATAGATCCCTAGGACTCACTGGTCAGGTAACCTTCCCCATTTAGCCAGTTCCAAGTCAGTGGAAGACCTGGTCTCAAAAAAGAAGGTAGATAGCTCCTGAGGAATGACACCTCAGATTGTCCTCTGACCTTCACATACACATGCACACATATGCATGTGAACCTTTACACACACACACACACACACACACACACGAACCTAAACACACACACAATACAAAAATACCCGCACAGTATTTATATTGACTAATGAAAAATTAAAGGAGAAAGACTTTTCTGAGATGCCATATGTGCTGGTTAGGTGTTATTTGCTTTTTTTTAAATCACTATTTAAAAAATTTTTTTAATAACTACATGATTAGAAGAAGCATTTAACTATAATTAGTAACACACTCCAGAGCAAGAGTACATCTCTTTCACAAGTGGGTATAAGTTTCTAGGTTCACAGTTGAATTAATACAATTATACAATATTGAACTCAGTATAAACCCTATAAGACATAAAATTGAATGAGGTTTTAACCTTTAAAAAAGATCTCCATTTCATTTTAAAATATATTATTTCATACAGAAAACCCCATAGTACAGGCGACAGCATGCTAGATCTTGACTGAGAAGTCAGCAGTAGGCAAGACCTGCACATTGGTGGAATAGCATTGACTTGATTAGCCAAAGATCTTTGGCCAGAGTGAGTTACCAGCTGGCTGCCATGCCAGTGCAGAAGAGAAGATGCCTCTGGAGTTAAGCAGTAGATGGTAGAGCCATGGATTCCAGCAAAGCCAGTTTTTGTCAACATAAGAGAAACTAGAGATACTGAGGAAAAAGTAGCCACAGTTGAGGAATTTTCACCATCAGACTGGCCTGTGGGGCATTTTCTTGATTACGGGTTGTGTCTGAGGGCCCATCCCACTGTTGATGGTGCTGTACCTGGACAAGTGGGCCTGGGGTGTATAAGAAAAGTAGCTAAGCTAGCCAAGGGATGCAAGCCAGTACAAACCTCCACGGTCTCTGCTTCAGTTCCTGCCTCCAGTTTCTGCCCTGGTTTCCCTCCGTGGTGGACTGTAAGCTGAAATGAATGCTCTCCTCCCTCAAGTTCCTTTTGGTCAATGTTTTCTCACAGCAGTAGAGAAACAAACTAGAACAGAAATTGGTAAGGGAAACATGGGCTATTGCTGTGATAGACCTCACCGTGTTGTTTTGGGGAGGATTGTGGAAACATTTGGAACTTTGGGCTGGAAAAGCTGTTGAGTGCTCAGAACTTAATGAACTGTTCTTTGGGAGCTTGGGAGATGAGACTGCTGGGAGAAATGCAGGTGATAGAGGCATGGTTTGTGAAATTTCTGAGGGAAGTTTGAGAGTACCTGAAAGACTATTGGGACTCTTAATGTCATATTTTGAACTAAGAATAACTGACCAGAAACCACAGATCCTTTTTATTTTTATTTTGTGAGTATGAGTGTTATGTGTCATGCATGTGTGTAAGTGCACCCATGTTATGCAGTGCCCACAGAGGTCAGAAGGTGCCAGACACCCTGAAACTGGAGTTGTGGACAGTTATTAGCCACCATGTGGGTGCTGGGAATTGAACCTGGATCCTCTGCAAGAGCAGCCAGTGCTCTTAATCACTGAGCCATCTCTCCAGACCTGAAACTATACGGATTCTTAAAAGTCCCACAGTCCTTTAAATTTTTCAGTGATTTAAAAGTCCAAGTTCTCTTTAAAAATTCAAAATCTCTTAATTGGGGGCTCCTATAAAATAAAAAAATAAGTCACACACTTTCTTATTCCAATAAGGAAACAAAACCTGACATCCAGCAGTATAAGTCCTGTAGCTCAATGCCAAGTGTTTGGGGCCCACTCACACTCTTCTGGGCTCCAAAGGGCGTGGGCAGAGCTGTTTCTGGGACTCTTGCAATTGAAGCCCACAGTTTATCTCCTAGGCTAAGGCAAACTCAACTCCACACCTGCTACTGTCCTTAGTGGTAGTAGTTCCATGGTTCTGGCATCCCCAGTATACAGGGTTTCCACTGCAACTGAGGCTGCACCTTCACCAATGACCTCTCCTGGCCTCACACGGTGCCCATCCTCAGTTTCTATTCATGACCCCCTCAATCTTGGGGTCTCCACTACAAGTAAGGTTGCACCTTCACCAATGGCCTCTCCTGGCCTCTCACAGTGCCAAGTCTCAGTTCTTTTCCATGACCCCTTCATGCCTTCCAAACCAGTACCACATGGGAAATGCTGCCTGAGCCCAGCTTTACCCTTGCCCAGTGCTGCCTCCCTCCCTCCTACAGATGTCTCAAATATTCCCTAATATGTATTCTGGGTGCTCAGTGGCTCTGATTCCACTCTGGGGAGCCTTAATTGCTATACCAGGCCAATCAAATTCTTTGTTTCTAACATACGTTTATGTTTTAATAATTAGTAATTGAATATGTTATTGCTTATATATTTTTGGTATGTGTGGGCATGGGGTGTTCATGTGTAGGGATGTGCACATGAGTGTTCATGTGTATACACATGTGTAGCATATGTGTACAGAGGCCAGAGGTCAACTTCAGGCATCATTCCTCAGGTGCCTTCTACCTTGTTTTTGAGATGAAGCCTCTTGTTGGCCTGGGGCTCACCAATTAGGCCAGACCAGCTGGCCAGTAAGCCCCAGAGATCTGCCTGTCTCTGGCTCCCTAGCACGGAGATCACAAGCATGCACCACTATGCCCGGCTTTTACATGAGTTCTGGAGATCAAACTCAGGTCCTCCTGTTTGTGCAGTAAGTACTTTACCCATTGAACCATCTCTGCAGTCCCACTAAAGTGAAACCTTGAGACAACAGATGCTGGTTAGCCAGGGCTGAAAAGTCAGCTGTGATTAAGAAACCAGTATCATTGAAGTGAAATCTTTTAGGAAGTATTTCCTCAGGGTCAGCACATGGAAGCTGTGGTCCAGAGGGTCCAAGGCTGCATCTCAAGCTGGCCTGAAACTCACTATGTAGACCAGGCTGGTCTTGATCTCACAGAGATTCACCTGCCTCTGCCTCCTGAGTACTGGGATTAAAGGTGTGCACCACCATGCCTGGCTATGTATATGAGTGTTTTGCCTACATGTATGTAAGTATACCTATGCATGCAGTGCACGCAGAGGCCAGAGGAGGTTGTCAGATCCCCTGGAACTGGAGTTACAGGTGGTTTTTAGCCATCATGTGAGTTTTGGGAACTGAACCTGGGTCCTCTGCAAGAGCAGCCAGGGCTCTTAACCACTGAGCCATCTCTTGTTTGTTTTTTTGTTTTGTTTTGTTTTTGTATTTTGTTTGTTTTCAGTCAGAATCTTACGATGTAGCCCTGACTGGCCTGGGAGCCCTATGTAGATCTGCCTGCCTCTGTGCTGATGTTAATCTCCTCAGTGCTGAGATAAAAGTCATGCATCTTCATGTACATTGTTTTTAGATGTGATGTTAGTGCACACTTAGGGAAATAGTATTACATGCAAAGTGAGCATAACTTTGCTCTTAGAAACGAAAACACTGTGGACCCACCTCATTATTCTTTTGTCTGACAACAAACCTGCAATGTCTCCAAGTTATGCCTATAGTAAACCTGGTCACCCACCTCACATTTCCAGATGAATTAAAAGTATATCTTGAGAATCTTTGTGATCTCAATTTATTTTTTTTCTTTTTGGTTTTTGAGACAGGGTCTCCCTGTAACTCCAGCTGGCTTGAAACTCACTATGTAGACCAGGCTGGCTTTGAACTCACAGAGATCCACCTGCCTCTGCCTCCTGAGTGCTGGGATCAGCTGGGATCTCAAAATTTTTAAGGATTAAAAAAAATATTAAAAATGCATTTGATAAATCTGACTACAATAAATTTAAGTTTTCTGTGAATTAAAAGTATCTTAGAGAAACACAAGCTGTGACTTAGTGAAAACAAGTAGATTATCATGTAATGGTATAGAGTCATCTCACAAACCTCATGTGGAATCGAAAGCAATTTGTTAAAGTGTGGTTCAGTCAACTTTATTAAAGTGTGCAAATTAATATCGCATTTAAAAGGTGGTATTGTGTTTCAGTATAATGGGAGTTTAAGTGAAGGTGTGGGTTGAGGTCAGAGGACAACTTCTGGGAGTCCATTCTCTCCTTCCACTGTGGGATCCAGGGATCAGACTCTGGTGGTTATCTTTGCTCAGCAAGCACCTTTAACCTGTTGAGTCATCTTGCTGGCCCTATTGTCTTTTTTAAAAAATAATTTTCATTTGGAGCTGGAGAGATGGCTCAGCGGTTAAGAACACTGGTTGTTCTTGGAGAAGCCCCGGGTTCCAATCCCAGCACTCACATGGCAGCTAACAACTATCCGTAACTCCAGCCCCAGGGGATCCAACAGCCTTTTCTGACCTCCTCAGGCATTGCACAACACAGGTGCACCTGCCTACATGCAGGCAATACATGCATACATACACATAAAATAAAAATAATAAATAAAAAAAATTTTTTTGTCTTTTTGAGACAGGGTCTCCCTATAGCCCCAGCTGTCCTGGAACTCACTATGTAGACCAGGCTGGCCTTGAACTCACAGAGATCTGCCTGCTTCTGCCTCTCAAGTGCTGGGATTAAAGGTGTGTGCCACCACACCCAGCTATAAATAAAATTTTTAAAAATTTTATTTTACATGTATGAGTATATTGCCTATATGTATGTACATGTGCTTGTGTTGTGCAGTGCCCACAGAGGTCAGGAGAGTGTGTCAGATCCCCTGGAACTGGAGTTAACTGATGGTTGTTAGCCACCATGTGGGAGCTGGGAATTGAACCCAGGTCCTCTGCAAGAGCAGTCGGTGCTCTTAGCTGCTGAGCCATTGCTCCAGACCCACATTGTCCTATTTTTTAGAGGTTGATACATAACACTGAAAGTATAAAGACACACATGGAAATGATTAACTCTTTATAAAATGCGGAATTGTGTTATATGTGTATTAAACACAGAGTAGTGTGTGTGTAAATGAGACAGGAAGAGACACATCAATGCCCAAACTCAGCTTGTGTGACTTCTGTCTGTCAGGTGATAGACACGTGTTCTTGGTATTTTTCTCTATGTCACAAACAGTATCAATACAAGTGGACTTGGCACAAAAGTCAAAGCTGTGCGTTGGAAGTTCACCAAAGTTCAAGAAACTAAAAGTTGTTCTAAGTTCTTAAGTCTAAAATATAGATGAACTGTAAGATTGAAGAGAACATCAGTATTACCTAAATAGATAAGCATTAAAAGGAGGGTACAATGGCTTCTAAACTGGAAATCAAGACTGATTTTGTGGTTTGCTTAAAAAAGTGGCATTTGGGGCTGGAGAGATGGCAATGGCTGCTCTTGCAGAGAACCTGGGTTCAATTCCCAGTACTCACATCACAGCTAACAACTACCTGTAACTCCAGTTCCAGGGGATCTGATATCCTCTTCTAGCATCCGTGGGTATTATATGACATGGGTGAACTTACATATTTGTAGGCAAAACACTTATACACACAAAATAAAAATAAATAAAAGTTTAAAAAGTAGCATTTGTCTACTAACTCAATATTAACCCAAGTACAGGTAAAGGTCAAGTAAAAGAACACAAAAAGGAGGGATTTGGGGAGATGACTTAGTGGGTACAGTGTGCTCGTTGTTAAAGCACAAGGACCCGAGTTCGAATCCCCAGCACCTGCATAAAAGTGAGGCATAGTTGCTCACGTCCATCACCCAGCCCTGGGGAACAGAGACAGGAAGATCCTGGAGCTCACTGCACAGCCAGCCTAGCCCAAACAGCAAGCTTCTGGTTCGGCCAGAGGCCCTGTCTCAAGGAAAGAAGGCAGAGAATGATCGAAAAAGATAGCTGACATCCTGATCTGGCTGCCACATGTGCCTGGAGGGGCACATACCTGCACATTCATGTGCAAATACTACACACACAACACCAACCACACACAAAGAAAACACAGAAAGGCAGAGAACAAGAAAAATAGTGCTATTAAAGTAGACTTTGAAGAATTAAAATCCACCACAGACATTCCCGAGTACTTTGGAGACTGGTGAAGAATTTCACAAGAGCACGGTTTCATTCTACAGAACTCTGAAGTGCTAGCTGAGGTTTGGAACGCCAGGGGTGAAAATATCACAGTCCCTGCTTTAACCAGGAAGAACCAAGAACTTGGTGTCACCATTTTCTCTACCAGGCCAGAGTCCTTGCCGAGAAACCAACCAAACCTTTCGTCAAAGTATTAATTTGCAAATCTTAGCAAATAATTGTGAACTTAAAATGAACAGGAGTTAGTGCAGATTAAAATCTGCCAGCTGAATCTGATTTTCTTCTGTGAAGATGCTGCTAAACAGCAGCCACAGTGTAATTAATTGCTCGAGGCTCAGAAACTCAATTAATCTCTAAGTTGACATTTATTTCATAGAATGTTAGCTCTGAAGAGGCCTCAAGGATCATGCAGCCCACCCTCTTCATTTTATAGAGGAGGAAACAGATGTCAGTGAGGTTAAATGACTTGTTCAAGGTCAAAGATACTGTCTATCCTTGCTACTGTACCCTGTAAATTGCTCCAGTATTTCATCCTAGAGCTTTTATGAGCGCCTGCATATTTGTGAAATGGTGCTTGAAAACTTGGTTCTTTTGTGACAGCCTTTCATAAGTCTCCTGGGAGTTCCTCTCGCGAGTGTTTCTTTGCAAGAGTCCAAGCCTCCATTTTTTAAATTTGAAGGCTTTCTATACAATCTGAGCAGCAAAGGTTGGAAAAGGGGATTGGGGAGATAGTGAAGGGTATCCTAATTTGCATACCTGTCAAGGGAACGCTGGGAATAGAGTTGAGTGTGGATTCCTGGACAATCAGAGGTGGTGGGTTAGCAGGATGAGTGCACCTAGGCCTGGTGGTACAGTGCAGACTGTACCATCCCTCAGGGATCCTACCTGACTGCTTCCATGGTGTGAGCAGAGCAAGGGTGCGTGTGTTATTGTTTTAGAGAGGCACTCAGCAGGCAGCAGCGACGATGAAGATGACTCATGAGAAGATGAGAGGAAATGGCAGCAACTGTGTCTGTGGGAGCTTGGTGGCCTGCAGGTGTCTGTCCATAAGGGAGTGGCCGCCCAGAAACTTCCAGCAGCTCCCATTAACATTCGCTGCCTCGTCAGGGCTGAGACCAGGCTGTCCCAGAGTGCTCCGGGCCCAGGCCTGCTCATGACAAGCAACGGCCCAACATGGGACTCCTCGCTGGCCTTTTCCCAAAGAAATCTCTTGACCTTGGGCTGCTTTGGCATTTGGGTCTCAAAAGACTGTAACTGACATAGAGTGTAGCTATTTCCCTGGTTGATGCCAAGGAGAAATATGTGTGTGTATGTGCAACTTTAGAAAGAGCTGTGGTCTTGCCCCGCTGGTAAAGCCCTACCCAGTGGTCTCTGGCAGTTGTAGCTGTCAATGGAGTTCCTAATTTGTGCTTTCTTCTGACGGCATGGCATAAACACACGTGTATTATAGTAAAATTCACTTCCAGAGGGGAAAGGATCCACATCTTACAGATTTTATGATACTCTTAAAAAGTGTGTGTCTCTGTGTGTGGTGTGTGTGTGGTGTACACATGTTTATACTCATGTTGTGCACTTGCTCATGAATGCACGTGTGGAGCCAGAGGTTGGCTCCAGTGTTTATTTTTTCTCAGCCTTTTTTTTTTTTTTTTGTCTTTTTTTTTTTTTGAGACAGGGTCTCCCTGTAGCCCCAGCTGTCCTGGAACTCACTTTGTAGACTGGACTGGCCTCGAACTCACAGAGATCCGCCTACCTCTGCCTCCCGAGTGCTGGGATTAAAGGCGTCCGCCACCACGCCCAGCTTCGAAGCCTTATTTTTCGAGACAGTCTCTCACTGACCCTGCAATTCACTGATTAGACAAACTGGCCAGGGAGCCCCAGAATCCCCAGTACCCCAGCCCCCCACCCACTGCTGAGACACAGGTGCTGGGGATGAACTCAGGTTTTCATGCTTGTTCAGCAGGCACTTTTTACACTGAGCTATCTCCCCAGCCCTCATTTTTTTAACCTTTCTGAAATTGGACTGCATCTTAAAATAGACGATTTCCTATAGTTTAATTAAGAGAATTTTTTTTCTTTTTTACTGATTAACAAGTAATGGTGATCATACTACCACTGTTGGTGTCATAGATTTCATAAAATACATTTGCTCAGTTCAGATCCCCAAATGCTGGGGACAGCAGATTCTGTAGAACTCGGGCTGGGCTGGCTTTTGGGGTTGTGTCTCTACTCTGCCCCTCATGGCTCTGATTACTGATTTACTGATGTTTCAGATGTTTTGCTTTTGCTGCTTTTATAACTTTTCCCTCAAGCCATAGTCACCATCTTGTGGTTGCTGTTTTTCTCCCAACAACATCACACATTATGAGAGATCTGTGAGAATGGAGGTCCTCACTCTGTATACTTAACCTTTTATCAATATGTGGTCAGAAGTCATCAAATAGAAAGACAGACCACTGAAGAAACTTTACCAACTGACTCCAGGAAGACAAGGTTTGCCGGAACGGTCTGTTGCCTGGATCCATAAATACACCTGCTGAACAAATCAGATTCTTTGGGACTGACCACTTCTAAAATGAGAGCTGAAACTATTATTTCCGTTCTTTGCACATGCTGCCTTTATTCCTGCCTCAGTTTCTCCAGCACTCCCCATATGTCCAAAAGGAGGACATCTCTGCCCCTGAGAAGACAAAATTATTAATGATCTGGGCATAACTCAACTAGTGCTGATACTCAGTCACTATTGCTATTATCCTATAAGAGCTGTGTAGAGCATATGTGTTCTACCAATATATTGTGTATTTTACTATATGCAGTGTTATGGTAGATTGGTAACATGCGATTTTTTATAGTCATTAATATGTAATATGAAACAAATGGTTTGCCTAGCAAAGAATAAGTGGGGGACCACTTTGATTTACCACACTGTAATCATTGAAAGGATTAGGATATTTGTTGAAAATACATCAAAGATGTCAAATTCATGGTGGTACACACCTTTAGCAGAGGCAGGAGGCTCTCTGTGAGACCAAGACTGGCTTGCCTACATAGTGAGTTCCAGGCCAACTGGGGCCACAGGGAGACCCTGTTTAAGAAAAAATAGTCAATACAGGGAGACCCTATCTCAACCTCCCCCAAAAAGTCCAATTTAATGATTATTTGAAAAAAGTCGCTAATTGAGAGTAGAGTGGTCCTGAGCAGTGAGGCGAATGCCTTACCCAGCCACTCCATGATTGAAGGGAAAAGCAATGTGATGTAATTGAGAAGTATTTAAACATTTTTTATAGTGACATCGATCCGACCTACATTTTCACATGTGCCAGGCAAGTACTCTGCCAGTGAGCTGTGGCCCTAGCCCTCAGACTTTTTTGACTTTAACCTATAGTAAGAAATGCGTTTGGGGCTGGAGAAATGACTCAGAGGTTAAGAGTGCCTGCTCTTGCAGAGGACCTGGGATCAGTTCCCAGCTCCCACATGGCAGCTAACACCTGTGACTCCAGCACTGAGGGATCTAATGCCCTCTGCTGGCTGCTGCAGACTGCATGCACATGTGCAAATATGCATGTGCGCACCATTCCTTTCTGCTGCTTGATTGAGTCAGCATCTGTCCTCATGTCTGACAATGGGCCAAGTGAGAGCTGCATCTGAGGACTGTTTAAACAGCCTATGCTACTGGCAACTCCCCTCGCTGAGGGCTGCTTTCTTCATCTGCCAATCCTCCTAGAGGAGGATTGCATCCAAGAACCTTAGAGCTGAGGCTCGGCTTCTGAGTGCCCAGCTAGTGACCTCCCTTTCAGTGTTCACCTGGCACCCCCAAGATGCTGCTCTTGGGCTCATCCCTCTGGCCCTACAGACATGGTTCTCAGGCACAGGGATCACTACACAGTTGACCCAGCCGTTCCTGATCTTTGCATATTTCCTTCACCCTCCCACCATTTTTCTAAATAATAAATGTCACAATTAATAAAATTTTGTACTTCATGGGCTCAATTTTTTGGTCTGGGGGGCTGGAAAGATGGCTCAGTGGTTAAGAGCACTGGCTGTTCTTGCAGAAGACCTGGGTTCGAATCCCAGCACCCACATGGCAGCTAATAACCATCCACAACTCCAGTTCCAGGGGATCCAATGCCCTGTTTTGTTCTCTGCAGGCATTGCATGGCACTGGTGCACTTGCATACATGCAGGCAATATACTCATATACATAAAATAATTATAAAAGATAATAAACATATTTTTAAAATTTTGGACTGGTTAATTTTTAATTAGTGAAAAATGCCATAAATAGACCAAATTTTATATAATTGGGCATTTGTTTTTAAAGAAATGAGAAACAACCATTGTAAAGATATGCTTGGGCATTGCAGGTAAATCAACACAGATATACACAACATAATTTTTTTTTTACTTTTAAGAACTTACACAATTGGGACTGGAGAGATGGCTCAGCAGTTAAGAGAACCAGCTGCCCTTGCAGAGGACCTGGGTTTGGTGTCTAGCACCCACATGGTGGCTAACAACCATCTGTTACTCCAGTTCCAGGGCATCCAATGCCCTCTCTTGACTTCTGTGGGCATTGCATGATATAGGTACACTTATATACATGCAGGCAAAACACATAAAATATAATTTTTTTTTAAAAAAAGAACCTATGGGTCAGGTGTGATGGTGCGTGCAGCACTCGGGAGGCAGAGACAGGTGGATCTCTGTGACTTCAAGGCCAGCCTGGTCTCCACAGTGAATCCAGGACAGCTGGGGCTACAGGGAGACCCTGTCTCAAAAAGACAAAAAAAAAAAAAAGCCATACACAGAACCTTACCATTTTAGATTCATAAAATATAAATTTTGAGGGGCCGGGCGTGGTGGCACACGCCTTTAATCCCAGCACTCGGGAGGCAGAGGCAGGCAGATCTCTGTGAGTTCAAGGTCAGCCTGGTCTACATAGTGAGTTCCAGGACAGCTGGGGCTACAGGGAGACCCTGTCTCAAAAGAACTTACACGCTCTTTGTTCTTCATAATAAGTTTAATGGGACTGTTTTTTTCTTCGCCAATGACTGAATTATAGTCTCTGTGACAAGTCCTCTGGTAACGACTACTAGACAACACAAGCCACAGCCTGGGTGTGCATGCATGGGACAGCTGCCATCCCCGTGTTCCTTCTCACTTGCCTGGCTTTTCAATTCAATCCCTTGCCCCCAGACGACAGTGTCTTTATTCTGTGACTGTCCTGTATGACTCTGAATGTACAAAAAGGATAGCCAAGGGAATTATCTAGACTGAAACAATTTTTCCTGTTAGCTGACATTTTTTTGGTTTATTTTTTGTATTTTTGTTTTGTTCTGCTATTTGTTTCTTTGTTTTTTTGAGACAGGGTCTCTCTGTAGCTCCAGCTGGCCTGGAACTTATCTAGACCAGGCTGAACCTGATCTCATAGAGATCTGCCTGCTTCTGTCTCCCAGTGCTGGGACTAAAGGTATGTGCCACCATGTTGGCTGGCATTTTAAATAAAAGTGGATTTTCACAAAATTACTCACATAAATTTGTATTCACATCCTTGGGAAACCAGTTCTCTTTCTGTGTAGTGTTCCCGGATTCTGGCAATTCAGTCATTAGCTTGCAGGTGCTCTTGGAGGCCAGAAGATATTGTCAGATCCCCTAGAGCTGGAGTTACAAGTGGTTGTTAGCTGCTATGTAGGTGCTGGGGGCTGAACCAAGGGGCCTCTACAGGAGCAGCCAGTGCTCTAAACTGCTGATCTCTCCATCCCCTATCTTTTATTTTATTTTTAATATTTTATTTATTTTTTTTATGTGTGTGAATATATTGCCTGCATGTATGGAAGTGCACCTGTGTCATACAAAGCCTGCAGAGGTCAGAAGAGAGCTCTGGATCACCTGGAATTGGAGTTACAGATGGTTGTTAGCCACCATGTGGGTGCTGGGATTCAAACTTGGGTCCTCTACAAGAGCAGCCAGTGCTCTTAACCACTGGACCATCTCTCCAGCCCCAATTTTTAACTTTAAAACCCCCCATGTCTTGAAGACTTGGTGAGAATGCAAGAACCAGAGAGCAGGAAAGGCCAGTAACCTGGAAGACAGATAAGCTGTTCGACCTCCTTTTACCCTCCAAGCAAGAGGTAAGCTCTGGGTCACACCTTTAGGTGGTCCATCTGATTCCCAGATTATGCTGGCTGAGACACTCAGAAGCAGAGTCTATTATCTCCTCGAAACAATGGGATTCAACACTGGAGAGCTGGTTCATTCCAAGTCAACCAGAAAGTCCTCAGTCCTCACTTCCTAACTGCAGCTAACAGAAGTACGAAAGGAAGAAGCCATTAAGTGTGAATTTGCCACAAGGCAAGATGCTAATGCAGAACATTATGAAGTGCAAAATCTGCGCAAACACATTATATTTTAAACACTTCATCCATTTAACAAACTACATTGGCTCTTCAGCTAAATAAGATGAATTGAGATTCAAGAGGCAGTGCCTTGCTGGCAGGCTCATCCTAAAGACATCCATTAATATAAATCAACAGCAGCAATTTGGTTTGATCATTTATTTGCAAGAATCATTAAGGTTTATTAGCATAATTATTCCCTGTGGGATTTCATGTCGAGGAAATGAAAAATGGCATTATCAATATTTAGAAGATAAGTGTGTAATGCTCAGAGTGCGCTAACCGGCCTCTGCAGGTGGGGTCCAGCTGTGGCAAATTAGATCAGGTTTGGGCATTTTTCTGAATGAAGGAAAAATTGTTTGGTTCTAATTGCTTCATCTGATAAAGTGATGCAACTTTGGAAATACTTTTTACTGTGTAGTAACAAGTTGCAGTGTCGACCTCTTAACACACTTCATCTCAGAGCAGTGACTCTCTTGTGCCCAGCCCTGCTGGCTTGTAACTATTGGGAAACGTTAATCAGTATAATCCATCATTTGCTAGTAGGAAAGCCTTCAGCATTCTAGACCTTAATGTGGGTTTGTAGGTGAAAAGCTGTTTTCCTAAGAGAAACAAACCAAAAATTTCATCTTAAGATGGGGTGCATAAATCTTCTTTTCATAAGTGTCACTTATGATAGCACCTTAATAATAGAAATCATCTTTAAATGCAGTAACTATTTTTTACTTTTATTTGCTTGTGCATGTGTGTGAGCTTGCATGCATGACACCATGCTTATGTGGAGGTCAAAGGACAACTTGTGGGAATCAGTTCTCTCCTTCTACCAGTGGGTCATAGGGATCAAACTCTGGTCGTCAGGCATGGTGGCAAGCACCTTTCCCTGCTGATTCTTCTCACTGGCCCAACGACTAGTTTTTTTTTAATTATATTTTTTATTTTTTATTATTTTTAAATTTTATGTGTATAAGTATGCCTACATGTATGTAAGTGTACACATGTTGTGCAGTGCCCACAGAGGTCAGAAGAGGGCATTGGATCCCTAGACTAGACATTACAGATGTTTTTTAGCTGCTATGTGGGTGCTGGGAACCGAACCTAGGTCCTCTACAAGGGCAACCAGTGCTCTTAACTGCTAAGCCACCTCTCCAGCCCCCCGATGATTAATTTTTAATGGCATACAATGGAGTATTATTCAGTGGTGATAAGAAAAGAGCTCTCAAGCCATCCCCAAAATGAGAAGAACTTTAAATTCATATCACTAAGGGAAAGAAATCAGTCAGAAAAGGCTCTTTGATTCCAACTCTGCCATTCTGAAAAGGGAAAACATAGAAGGCATAGAAGAAAAGCATCTCCAGGGCTACAAGGGCAGGGAGGGAGAGAGGTTGAGCAGGGAGCACATGGAGGATTTTGATGATAGTAGAATTGTCATGCATGGAAGTATTGGGGTTGGTGTATGGTACACATTGGTCAAGACCAGACCAGACCAGTACAGTACTGAGTGTAGTCTCTAATGTCAGCTGTGGACTTTAATTAATAATAATGTACCAGTAATAGTTCATCATTGTAACTAATGAGTCACATTAATGTATTATAGGAGAAACTATGTTGGTGTAGGGGCATGGGAAAGTTACATATATTCTGTCATTTTGCTTCTAAACCTAAAACTACTCTAAAATTATTAATGGGAAAATGTAATAGTTGTCAGAGTTTTCCTCAAAATTCTCTTCATGGATAGTTACCCATTACAGGAATCCTTCTATAATATCCATAGGTATTTTAGAAATAAAGAGCTATAACTACAATTCCTTCCAGAGCCAAAAGTCTTAAATTACAAAGGCAAATCTGGACAGAGGCACTCCTGTTTGCTGAAGTGCTTTGTAAAGCTGCTGTTTTGCTATTGGAATTAAATTTGAATCCATGACTGTCTATGCCCTGTTTTCCCAGAACCCACCACCATCTCCTACCTCCTCTACAAAGCCTCTGACCTTTTGGGGAGCAGTCTGCAGCAGGCTAAATGCGTGGATTCACACCCCATCATTTTACACAGCATGGAGAGGGTAAACTTGTGCTGTTTCCTGTTTTCATCTTTCAGGAGGTAATGCCAATGAATGTAGAACAGAAGAGATCCCAGACACACAGCTGTGTGCTAAATAGCATGAGATCAGCCAGAAGGGCAAAGAGTTTGCAGCTCCTAGACACTCTCTTAAGACTCAAGTTCAACTTTCAGTCACCGTTGATACTCTTCACACTCTCCACCTCTGCTGTGGAAATACATTTCTTGCACTCCACCTCAAGGCTCTTCAACGTGTGCACTGCAAGTTTAATCCTAATTAGAGCCTTCTTTAATGTATGCATTCCATGTATGCGTGCATGTGTATGTGTGTGTGTGTGTGTGTGTGTGTGTGTGTGTGTGTGTGTCCATTTAGAGGTCAGAGGACCTCCTGTGGTGTCAGGTGTCCTTCCATCTTGAGACAGGGTCTCTTCTCTCTTGTTTTCTGCTGTGTACACCAGGCTAGCTGCCTTCAGGCTTCCAGAATTCTCCTGTCTCTGCATCGCATCTCCCTATA
The DNA here is from genome assembly GCF_000622305.1 of Nannospalax galili. Lineage (NCBI taxonomy): Eukaryota > Metazoa > Chordata > Mammalia > Rodentia > Spalacidae > Nannospalax > Nannospalax galili. Next base: position 1,794,434 of record NW_008330486.1, read on the forward strand.
GGAGTGCTTGGACTGCAGGCGCTCATGCTATGCATTTGGCATTTATGTGGGTTCAGGAGCTCCAGACTCAGGTCCTCATGCTTGCACCATCTCCCCAGCCTCACATTTTCTCATGAGAAAGCCATTAACTTAAGGTGAGGGGTCTTTTCCCAGAGGCCATTTCATCCTTTAACTGTTGCTTGTGAGCATTCTCTGAGAACTCTTTCTCTACTTGGTCAGAATCCTGTTGGCTTTCTGGCTTTGCTGTCTTCTGCCATTGTACATGCACAATCCATTATACAGTTCAGACTTTCAAAAATTCTTTCATCCCTTTTGCCTCATCATTTCTGTTAGACTTCGATGGTCTCTACTTTGTGTGTTTCTGACCAGCCACAAGGCCTTTCCTTTCTCCTACATGGTAGACTCTCTTCCTGGATTACACTTCTGATCACCTCAACATGCAAATTACTCAATTTAAATATATAGTCAATCTTTCAATGTATATTTTTCAAGACCTATTATGTCCAAGGCTCTGTGCTAAGCATGTTTTAGTAAATTCAGACAATTAGCAATGTAGTTAAGCTAATTATTATTGTGTATGTTCTAAAATATCAACTACATATTTTTGATGTTATTGATATATTTAATTGTCTGACTAAAATGATAATCTATGTTTTGATGAGTCAAGTACTCTGTACATTTGATTAATTAACAGGTCTTTATGTTATAAATATTTCTTGGCAAAAATAACACATTGGTGCAATTTAGAAGTCTATTTTGCAGGCTTAACAAAGCATGATATTGCTTCCTCCTCTAAGTATTTGGTGGTAAGATTTATACAGTGTTAATGCTTTTAAAAAGACATTTATATTAGTCTGTGAACATTTTAAGGAAACAAAGGTAACTCAGATGTATACAACCAAAATGATAGGTCGTTTGTTCATCAGGAAATCAATTGGATTTTGTTAGATAAATGATACTAAGAAACCATAACGGGGTTGGAGAGATAGCTCAGTGGTTAAAAGCACTGGCTGATCCCACAGAGATCCTGGGTTTGGTTCCTAGCACCTACATGATGGTTAATAATCATATCTGAAACTCCATTTCCAGGGGATCCAGCACCTTCTTCTGATCTCTGTGGGCATTGTACATAGGTGGTGCACTTACATACATGCAGACAAAACACGCATATACACAAAATAAAAATAAATAGACCACAATGTATCTGGAGTTCAGTGGAGTATTTTTAGAAAAACTTTCCAGTAAACCCTTATAGGGAAGTGTAGCTATAGTGGAAGCCCAGCACTAAACATGATGCACTAGTAGTAGGTTGGATGCCTAGACTCAAAGCTTGGTCTGTTTCTGTGGGCAGAGCTCCTCCTGTTGTGTGTGTCAGAACTGTTCTCCCAGACCGTGTCCACATTTTTACCTAGGAGATATGTGAAAATGTAAAATGAATGCTTGTCCAGTTTGTAAAGAGATCTACGAGGTGCCAAATTAATAAGCAAACATGTTTCAGGGATATTTCAGAAAACCGAAACAAGAATCAAAGCATAAACCAAATCCTTAGCCAGGAATTAAAAGAAGAGAAGTGGTTTGCACCTTCTGGAAGAAGGAGAAGGGAGATGAGGGGAAGAAAATCAGAGGTTTCCACTCTGGTGACTAATAATCTTTAGAAACAAAGTTTGAGTTAAAAAAAAAAACAATGCTTCAGAATGTTTGTTTTTCTTAATCATTTCACCCATGAGATTGAACATAGACAGTGGCTGTATCGGGTAGGAATTGTACTAGACCAATAGGGAATCAGGGGGACCTGGAGGCTTAGGTAAATTAAGCATTTGTTTTTCATAACATAAAGTCAGGAGTGAGTTAGGCCCATGACAGCTCTATGGCCACAAAGAACCAAGACTCCTGCTTTTCTGCTCTATGTCTCATAGCATGTGTTCCCTCATGGATAAGCAGGCTGGGGGAATTTCAGCCATCATGAAGCTCTTATGAGGCATTAAACTGGAAAATGGCTTCTAGGCAGACAGACCCACACAAGCAAAAGGAGCTCAATGAAGTCCTTGGTGCTTAAAGCTTGAAAAAGAAACCTGAACAGGTATACCTAAGTCTTTATAAGTCAGGTTGAGGGTTTGGTGTTTTTGTTGTTTATTTTTGTAGTTTTTTTGGTCTTTTTGAGAGGTCTCCCTGTAGCCCCAGCTGTCCTGGAACTCACTATGTAGACCAGGCTAGCCTTGAACTCACAGAGATCTGCCTACCTCTGCCTCCTGAGTGCTGGGATTAAAGGCATGTCACTACGCCCAGCATAAAACTGGTATGTGTTGCATATCTTTAATCCCAGCACTTGGGAAGCAGAGGCAGACAGATCTTTGTCAGTTTGAGGATAGCCTGGTCTACATAGTGAGTTCCAGGACTGGCAGGGCTACATAGTAAGATCCTATCTTTAAAAATCAGATTAAGGTTCTTGACCTTTAAAGGTAGTAAGAAACAGTGAATGCTTGTTAACCTTATGGAATGCTTTCTAATTTATAGACACCGCCCCACCCAGTGTGCCAGGTCTGTCTACTGTTCAGATCGGGTTAGGACATCATAGAGTCCTCCTCCTGCTACTAGGAGGAGCAGCAAGGTGGAGAGAGATCTCTGAAGGGCAGGAACCTAGGAAAGGTTGAGAGTGAAGGCTGGATCAGGATCACTGGGTGAAACCACCTGAGAAAGGCCCAGCTGTGATAGTCTGAGGCTAACACAGGAGAACTTGGAAGGTAGAAGCAAACTAAAAATGACCACAGCAACACCCATACTCAAGTCAGCCCAGTTTAACTGCCAGTCACACCACCTCAGCCTGTTGCACTGGCCGTCATTAGGATTAGAGGCGTTCTGGTTTCCGGGTGTGGATCTGGTTTGCTGGAGTCTGCTCTGTCTCACACTTGATGTCTAACATTCAATATGAAATCATGAAACGGAATTTAAAAAATTCAAAAATATCAAAAATGACAAGGCAATCAGCATATGAGTCAGATGGCGAAATCATCAGAGAGAGAAATTGAAGTTGCAGGATATTGAAAGGGTCTACTAGAAGAGGCAGGCGATTTATGTGAAAAGATGAGCAGCTTCAGCAGAGAAGACAGAAACCAGGAGGGAAATGGAAATGCTGGAGAAAAACAAAGTTGTTCCATGAACACATGGGGCAGGCTCCTGAGAGGGAAAGGAAAGCCAGTGAATTTGATTGTGAGACAGCCTTGCACGTGTACATGTGCAACATGGGGAACAGTGAGGCGACAGTGTTTGTAATGTATGTGGAAACCTATATATTTTGAATTTCTAGCATATATAGAAGAAAAATTTATGAACCAGAGGAGTTAGAAGTATACCATTGTAGGGTCTGTGCATGGCAACTGAGGCAGAGTACAATATTTACTACTAAAAATTTAAGGATGTACAAATAAGCCAACAGTAAAAACCAAGTGGATTCACCAAAAAAGAAGAGAAAAAGAGCAAAGAATGATGCAAAAATACTTTATTTTTCATTAACTTAAAAATATTTACTGTGTGTGCATGCACATGTGTGCACATCTTCATTGCCTGTGTGCCACCATGTGCAAATGGAGGTCTGAGGACAACTTCTGTGAATTGGTTTTCTCCTCCCACCTTGTGGGTCCTGGGGATCAAACTCAAGTAGTCAGGCTTGACTGTAGGTATCTTATTCACTGAGCCATCTTGCTGGTCCAGCAAATACTTTAAAAACAATGTAGATCCTAATCCATGCATATCAAGAATGCAACATATGTAAATGGCATAAACAAGCCAACTAAAAGATGGTTGTCAGGGACTGGAGAGATGGCTCAGTGGTTAAGGGCATTTTCTGCTCCTGTAGAGGACCCAGGTTCAGTTCCCAGCACTCATATCAGGCAATTCACAATGATCTGTAGTTCCAGCTCCAGGGGATCCAACACCCTATTCTGGCCTCTGCAGGAACTGCAGGCATACACAGATAGGCACACACATACATATAAATAAAAATAAATAATTCAAAAATTAAAAAAAGTCACGTACATAACCCTAACTGTAATCGCTTTAGCCCCATAAAGACATTTGTGCACTGTTCTCTTTGAATAAATATAAAGACACTGTCCAAAGTAAAATGTAGAGAAGATTATGAGTCACTTACTACTGAAAATTTAAAAAATAGAAAAATACCAACAAAAAGAAGTCTAGGGTGGCTATAATTCTATAAATAGCCCTCAGAGTAAGCAATATTATCAAAGGTAGATGGGGGATATTTCAAAATGTTAGTATCAAAATGTTATCAGGACTTGAAAATAATCCCAAGGCACGTGCAGCTGCCAGACCTTCAGGAGACATGCAGCTGAAGCAAAACAAAAACCGAGAAGAGAAGTAGGCAAGCCCTGTTAGGCCTGGGGCCTCAACACTGCTCAGTCACTGATAAAATGGAAGTCCTGTGAGGATGCCTCACTGCATTACTAACCAACCTGGCATCATGGGCACAACACCAGGCCGCACACTCTTCTAGAACAGTACACTCTTCCAGAATGTGCATGCTTTTCTAGAATAATTCATACTCTTTTCCAGGATACACAATTTTCAAGTGCACATAGAAAAGACAAGGATAGACTGTATCTCCACAGGCTTTATTTATTATTTATTTAGGAGAATGGAAGCCAGACAAAGTATGTTCTTTGGCTATTCTGGAATCAAACTAGAAATCAATAACAGAAAGAAATGGATGGTAGGAAACATTCAGAAATTGAGCAAAGCACTTCCAGTGAATCCAATGATCAAATAACAAACTTGAATATTTTGAAAAAATGAATGTAAAAATACAACCTGTCAAAATCTATGAGCGGCAACTAAAGCTTAGAGGGAACTTTATAATATATGTTTGCATTTGGAAGGAATGGTCTTTGGAGCTGGAGAGACAGCTCAGCAGTTAAGAGCACTGCTATTCTTGCAGAGGACTTGGGTTTAGTTCCCAGAATCCACATGACAGCTAACAACCATCTGCTGGGAGGCCCTCTTTTAGCCTCCACAGGCATTGCATGCATGTGGGGCACTTACATGTAGGCAAAATGCTCATGTACTTAAAATAAATAAGTATAAATTAATTAAAGGAATGGTCTTAAATATTTAAGCTTGTGCATTAAGAAACTAGGAAGATAAAATTAGACCAAAAGCACACAGAAAGAAGCAAAGAATGTTGAGAAAGACAGAAATCAATGGAACTGGAAATGATAGAAAAGCATTAAAAATGAAACAAAAAGTTTGTTCTTAGAAAATATAGATAAAACTGATAAACTTCTCACTGGACCAGTGAAGAACAGTACTTCTCCAAAGTAATTTCTAGGTAGTGCTTTCTCAAACGCAGGGCAGTAATTCTACCTCCACCACCAGTTCACTTAACAAATACTATTTAGTCTCTGTGGTATGCCAGGAACTGTTTTGAATGGTTGGAATACATCAAAGTTGAAAAGAAAATTTTCTGGTGAACCAATTTTAATTAGGAGCTGCTTTACAAAAAGCTACAGGAGCCAAAGTCATGTTGAGCAAAAGGAAGAAAATAGGAGGCATTACATTACTGACCTTTAAAACACACTAAAAAGCTGCAGTAATCAAAACAGTGCAGCACTGCCATTCAGTGCAGACTTATAGACCAATACAACAGAATAGAGACCTCAAAAATACACCACTGTCTGTAGACAGTGGCTTCCCAACAAACCGCAAAAAATATACATCGGAATCTTTTCAGGAGGGGGTTCTGGAAAAGCTGGACATCCTTATGCAGAAGCCTCCAACTATGCATGTCTTGCCAGCTTAAAATGAAACTGGATTACAGACGTAGATGTAAAATCTGAAATCCTGGCACTACTAGAAAAATAAATCAGGAAGTGTTTTAGGATTTTGGAATGGTCAAAGACAGGACAATTGCCTTCATATGTAGGAAACAAAATTAAAGACAGACAAAAGAGATTATGTCAAACTAAAAGGCCTCTGGCTAGCAAAGGAAATAACAGAATCAGAATATGGATACAACTGCAAAATGGGATGGTGGGAGGTGTGGTGGCACCCACCTTTAATTCCAGCGCTCAGGAGGCAGAGGCAGGTGGATCTCTATGAGTTCCAGGCCAGCTATGGCTACATAGTGAGACCCTGTCTAAAAAAAAAAAAAACAAAACAAAAAAAAAAACAAAAAGGTGAGGGAGGGAAGAGGGTAATTTCAAAGTTATAAATCTGACAAATAGGTGATATTCAGAATATATAAGGAACTCCAAAATAATCAATGGTGTATACATATAAAACCTGTTTTTTTATATTTTATTATTTTTATGTTATGTGTATGAGTGTATTGTCTGCATGTGTTAAAGTGCACCCGTGTGATGCAATCCCCACAGAGGTCAGAAGAAGGTGTCAGATCCCCCTGGAACTGGAGTTCAGGATGGTTGTTAGCTGCCATGTGGATGCTGGGAATCAAACCTAGATCCTCTGGAAGAGCAGTTAGTACTCTTAACCTCTGAGCCATCTCTCCAGGTCCCAAAACCTGATTTAAAAATAGGCAATCAGTGGGGCACGCTTTTAATCCCAGCACTCGAGAGGCAGAGGCAGGCGGATCTCTGTGTGTTCAAGGCCAGCCTGGTCTACATAGTGAGCTCCAGGACAGCTGGGGCTACAGGGAGACCCTGTCTCAAAAAAAGACCAAAAAAAAAAAAAAAAAAAAAAAGGCAATCAGATGGCAGGGTAAAGCTGAGACCTTAGCAGACAGCCTGAAAGTGCCTATTCTGGCCTCCGTCTGGTGTAGGGGCTGAGAACTCAGTAGACTGCCTGAGAGTGCCTGGATCCGGCCTCGACGTGGTGATATGTGATGATGTCTTCTGATCCTGCTGCCATGCCTTCCCTAAAACTGTGAGCTGAAATAAACTCTTCCTTCCTTCCGTCTGTAAAAGAAAAGGAAAAGAAAAGAGTGGCACAAGCTAGTAAGCAGCTTAGGTCTAAATAGATACTTTTTTGAGACAAGGTCTCCCTGTTAGCTCTACCTGGCCTGGAAATTATTATGTAGACCAGGCTGCCCTGATCTCACAGAGATCTGCCTGCCTCTGCCTCCCAGGTGCTGGGATTAAAGGGTATGCCATCTTGCCTGGCTTAAATAGACATTTTTAATTTTAAAAATTAAAATGTGTGTATATTTATTTAGTAAATTATCTGTGTATGAGTGTGTACATGTAAGTAGACCCATGTGTGCAATACCCACAGAGGTCAGAAGAGGGAACTGGATCCCCTGGAACTGGAGTTCCAGCTGGTTGTTAGCTGCCATGTGGATGCTGGGAACCAAACCCAGGTCTCTTAACTCTCTTAACTGCTGAGCCATCTGTGCAGCCCTCTAGACATTTTTTAAAAAGACATACAAGCAGCCAAGAGGTACACTGAAAAAGTTACTCCCAACACCACTAATGATCCAGGACATGCAAATCAAACCCACAATGAGATGTTACTCACCCCACTAAGAATGATTATCAAGAAGGCTAAAAATAGGGGCTGGAGAGATGACTCAGTGGTTAAGAGCACTGGATGCTCTTACAGAAGACCCGGGTTCAGATCCCAGCACTCACATGGTGGCTAACAACCATCCATGACTCCAGCTCAAGGGGATCAACGCCCTCTTCTGCCCTCCATGGGCATTGCATGACATGGGTGCACTTACATACATGCAGGCAAAACACTCATACACATAGAATAAAAATAATAAATAAAGTGGCTGGAGAGATGGCTCAGAAGTTAAGAGCACTGGTTGCTCTTGCGGAGGACTGGGGTCCAATTCCCAGCACCCACATGGTGGCTAACAACTGTCTGTACCTCCAGTTCCAGTTACATTGTCCTCTTCTGACCTCCGTGGGCTTTGCATGATTTGGGTGCACTTACATACATGCAGGCAATACACTCATGCACAAAAAATAAAAATCATAAATATTTTTAAAAGTAATATTTTTTAAAAGACTAAAATTGAATTGTTGATGAGGATGCAGAGAAAAGGGAACACTTGTACACTGTTGATCAAATGTAAGTTAATACAGCTGTTGTAACAGTATGGCGGTTACCTCAGAAAGTTAAAAAAAAGAGCTACTCTCTGATATAGTCACATCATCAGTGGGCATATATACAAAAAAAAATGAAGTCAGTATGTTGAAGGGACTCTGAACTCCCATGTTTGTTGCAATACTATTTATAATGGTCAAGACATGGTAATAACCTAAGTGTCCATCAACTGATGAATGGATAAAGTAATATTATTCAGTCATAAAAAAGAATGAAATCTCGTTATTTGTGACAATATGGATGTAACTGGAAATGGCAGCTGAAACAATCTGGGCACTTAAGACAAACACTGTATGACTGCACCTATATGTAGACTCTAAAACACGTTGATTTTGTAGAAGTTTAGGGTAGAATGGTGACTACCAGAGTCGGGAGAGAGGAGGGGAGGGACAGATGGGAAGGCTGAACAGGACACTAAGCTATAGTCAGAAAGGAACAAGCAACTCTGTTGTGCACAGTCTGATGGCTCTACATAAAGGTCATATCTATACATCACAAAAAGCCAGAAAGAAGGATTTTTGGTTTCATCCTGAAGAAATAATGTGTAGATCTACCCTGATTTAAATGTGATGTAATGTATTCAGGCATCAAAACATTACATGATATTCTATTAACACACACAAACTACCATATCTGGAGCTATAGATGCGGCCCAGTTGGTGGGGTGCTTCGTAGCATGGACGAAGCCCTGGGCTAGACGGCCAGTACTGCATAAATCAGGTGTAGTACCTGTCATCTGAGCACCTGGCTAGTGGAAACAGGATCAGGAGTTGAAGGCGGTCCTCAGTTACATAGGGACTTCAGGTTGGCCTGGACTACATGGGGCCCTATCGACTAATTTCTTGGATCCGTTCTTGTTTTTAAATCCTTTGATTTAAAATGGCCTTTAGCATCTCATAGGCCAGTGAAATAAACGCAACCAATACTGAGTGTTCCGTTCTCCTGTCCGGCATCGGTCACACATCTTAGCCTGTGGGGGAGCGGGAGGGGGAGGGTAAGGCTGGTGGGTGGAAGAGAAGGGGCGGGAGGGGGAGGAGGGGCTGGTGGAAGCAGTGCTCAGCAAGGGCGGGCCGGGAGGCCAGGCCTGGGTGGAGAATGGAGTCAGCCAAGCAGCATCTGAACTTCGCGCCTTCGGATCTCGGCCTATAGAAAGAGCCCTTGTGCCCGGCAACGAAGACGGTCCAAACTGATTGGATGCTGCAGCAGCCAATACGAGGCTGCGTCTCGCGCGGGCCGGCGGCGCGCTTCGGCCGTTGCCTGGACACGGCGTAAACACCCGAGCGCGCGCTGACGCTGCTGTCCCCATGGGCAGTGTCTGCAGCTGCGGCCGGAGACTGACCGGACTGACCAGCTGGGATGGTGAGCTGCTGACGGGGACCCAAACTGCTTGTTTATTAACTACAATCGAGAGCTCGCCACCTCCGAAATAGACTTTGAAGTGCTTAACAGAGTTCAGGGGGAACGGATGTTCTGGAGAGCTCTAGGCTGTAGCAGCCTTTCTGCATCGCCCCCCTGCCTCACGTACATCTTTAAATCTGCGTGGGCGACCGCTGCGCAAGCCGATAGAATTAAAGGAGAGAGAGAGAGAGAGAGAGAGAGAGAGAGAGAGAGAGAGAGAGAGAGAGTGGAGAGAGAGGGGGGTGAGAGGAGAGAGAGAGA
>NW_008330486.1:1804284-1817663 GCF_000622305.1 Nannospalax galili
TCCAGTGTGTGTGTGTGTGTGTGTGTGTGTGTGTGTGTGTGTAGAGAGGAGAGAGAGGAGAGAGAGAAGAGAGAGAGAGGAGAGAGGAAAGAGAGAGACCTGACCAGCTGGTGGACGGCGCTCTGTGGCCTTGGGTGGCGGTAGAGGTGGAGGAGAGGGCAGCTCCCTGGGTGGTGGCCAGAAGGTACCTTTGGATGTTCCTGCTGCTGCTGTTGAATCTTGAGTTAAGCTACTCTGACTTTTCATGTCTCACCAACAAAATAAGGAATATTAGTACCTATTTAATCACAAAACTGTTAATCCACCTTGTTTAATCTTAGGTATACTCTGAATTCAGGAAGGGAGCCAACGACACTTCGGACCTATGATTTTTAAGTGTTGTCTTGAACAAATAGCAGCTGGTGGGCGATCTGTAACATTTTAAATGTACCCTTTATTTTTATATGTTTGAGTGTTATGACTGCTTGTAAGTGCACCATGTGCATGCAGTGACCGCCGAGGCCAGAAGAGGTGATCACATCCCCAGGAACTAGAGCTATGGATAGTTGTGAACCACCATGTGGGTGCTGGGAACTGAACTTGGATCCTCAGCAAGAGCAGCCAGCGCTCTCAACCACAGAGCCATTTTTTATATTACTTGTTATAGGGTTTTGGCATTAAAGTACCTGGAAAGGGAGACTTGGAATACTGAAGATGTGTACTTTTTCCTCCCTCAAAGGCTTCCAAAAGGAGAGTTTTGAGCTTTAGTGAAAGGCACCAGAAGTTAGTCGATGAAAACTACCGAAAAGCCTTGCATGTCCAAGCACTAAAGAAATTAGAGAGTCAAGCTAGGAACCAGGCAGTGCAGAATGAAAGCGATGAGCGGGTTGAGCGCAAAAGATTCCTCAGAGTGCTGCAGAACGAGCAGTTTGAGTTGGATATGGAAGAAGCCATCCGAAAGGTAAGCTTCAGTATTCGTTAAGTTTTCTTCACTGGTACCTTGGGAATTTTGAAAGAGTCTTGGAGTCAAGTGGATGCCGAACAGCAGCAGGTGATTAGTGGCGAGGCACTGGCGTTTGAGACTAGATGGAGTCTTTCAGAGTGTTGATGTATTTTAGCTGGGGAGCTTTGGAGACGTTGTGTACTTTTTAGGCTTCATCTGTGAAACTGGAATAATATTATCTCCTACTTAGGACTGCTTTAATAACTAGTAAATGTAAAGCCTACCTTAGTCTGTGATAATATGCATTCACAGTAACAGCTTTTTCATGTAAATACAATTGAGTTGCTTTCTATAAATTTCTGATGACAAAACTTTAAAGTTCCTTTTAAAAACTTACTGAACTTAAGCATACACATTATTAAGTGATAGAAAATGGACACATATGTCAGGTATTCATATTTTTATTTATTTTAAATATTTTATTTATTAGTTTTAATTTTATGTGTATGAGTATATTGCTTGCATGTGTGTAAGTGCACCTGTGTCGTACAATGCCAGTAGAGGTCAGAAGAGGGTGTCAAATTCCCCTGGAACTGGAGTTACAGATAGTTGTTAGCCACCATCATGGTGTTAGGAGTTGAACCTGGGTTCCCTGCAAGAGCAGCCAGTGCAGCTCTTAACCACTGAGCCATCTCTCCAGCCCCCTCATATTTTTATTTTTGAAATGCTGCCTTGAAAATTTCATGCACCAGATACATGGGTTTAGTTCCTGATGTATGGTGATAACCTTTCAAAGGTATTTCTAAATTTTTAGGGGACTGTAGTACAAAAAAGGAAACAGGAAGTAAGATATATGAAAAATGAGCCCTCACAAATGTGAAATATGTTCTCATATTTTGCTACCTTTTGAGCATAGCATGCTGTATGTCCAGCCTCTTGCAGGGCAGAGTGGAGAACAGCAAAATGAAGGCTTGGGAAGGCTGGCTCTCCTTCCGCGTTCTAGTTCCAGTAGTTTAGACACCACCTTTTAAAAACTCTGAGCAAGCAAACCCTGGCCGTTCTTTTTTCCCTATTCTTTTTATTCTTGCTTCGCCTTTAAAGAAAATCCCAGGTACACCAACTCTCTCCAGCAAACTAGAGTATGCATCTAATAAAATAGACTGTTTTCTCTCACAGACTGCCATGATGTCACCTTCTCCCTGAGAGATCCCTTAAAGTTCCACATTGGGTGGAAATCTACCTTTGGTAATTGGCTTGTTTTCATTCGGACCCAGCAAAGTTGATACAGCATATTTATATTTTGTGTCTGAGCCCTGCTAATCTAAAACAGCCCCTCTTCAATCCTTGTTAATAATGTTTTTAACTTTTTTAACTTGTTGAAAATATGGAGCCAGTTGTCTTATAGAATATTCCATATTTTTTATCTGTTTGGCTTCTTAATTTGTGCCTTTATCTCTTTGTCTCCTCTAAAGGAAACTAGCTAGAAGGACATGATTTGGATTGAGGTCCAACTCTTGTGAAGTTATTTGCCCTTACTGAAAAGGAATATAAATATATTTTAATGTGGATGAGTGTTTTGCCTGCATGTAAGTGCACCCATGCATGCAATACCCTGAGAGGCCAGAAGAGGGTGTCAGATCCCCTGGAACTGGAGTTACAGATGGTTGTTAGCTGCCATGTGGATGCTGGGAACTGAATCCAGGTCCTCTGTAAGAACTTCCAGTGCTGTTAACTACTGAGCCATCTCTCCAGTCCCCCTTTATTTTATAAGAAAATTTAAATTATATTTATTTATTGTGTGTGTGTTGGTGTGCATGTGTGTGCGTGTGCACGCACGCACTATGGTGCATGTATAGAAGTCAGAGGACCACTTGCAAAGTTTCCTTTTTAAACCATGTGAATCTCAAGGACTGAACTCAGGTCTTAGGTCTCAGTGACAAGTACCTTTATCTGCTGAGCCATCTCACCAGACCCTTGTTACATCTTTCGGGTTTTTTAAAAAATCTTTTTGAAACAGTGTCTCCCTGTAGCCCCAGCTGACCTGGCACTTGCTATGTAGACCAGGCTGGCCTCTATTTCACAGAGACCCACCTGCCTCTGCCTCCTGAATACTGGGACTAAAGGTGTGCACCACCACGCCTGGCCTGTTAATGTCTTTTGATTCTGAAATTGTCCTGTCCTTGGCCAATGGATGCTCTTTTACATTGCTTCTGTGTTCTTTTGGCAAGACACACTGGTCTTAATATCTTCTTGCTTTCTATTTGAACAAAATATCTTATAATGGTTAGTTTTATGTGTCAACTGAACTGGTCCGTCAGATAACATTATTCTAGGTGTTTGAGAATAAGAGTAACATTTCAATCAGTATGTTCAGAAAGCAGTCAGCCCTCCCTAGTGAGGATGGATCTTATCCAGTCAGTTGAAGACTTGAACAGAACAAAAGGGCTGGTAAACAACAGAATTCTTGGAGCTGTGGACTGCTTTCAAATTGAGACATCTATTTTTTATGCCTTGGACTCAAGCTGAAATATTGGCTCTTCCAGGACCTTAAGTCTGTTGGTGTGCAGACAGCCTGTGCCTCTTCCAGGACCTTAGGTCTGCTTGTGTTCAGCCAGCACGTTATGGCATCTACTGGCTTTCCTCAGACTCAGAACAGAATGACACTGTTGGCGCTTCAGGTTGTCAGCTCACCCCCAGATCCTGGGACTTATGTGCTTCCAGAATGACTTCCTCTAGAGAACCCTGGCTAATGCAAGGCTCAACTTGTAAATGTCTTGTCACATGCCTGAAATTAGTTGTTGTGCCAAGGTGCCCTATTACCACTCAGTGGTAGAAGTGGTATTCAGAGGAAAGGTAAGTGCAAGGTCTGATCATTATTCCCAGGACTTTTTGGTGGATATAACTCAGAAATAGGCATATTTTCACTTTTTACTTTGAAGTCAGATCAGATTTATGAGTTCAAAAGCAGAACAGAGACTGTTCTTTCACCTAACTTTATTAATATTGTTACAAGCTGGGCGAGGTGGCAAACGCCTTTAGTCCCAGTACTCAGAAGGCAGAGGCAGGTGGATCTCTGTGAGTTCAAGTCCAGCCTGGTCTACATAGTGAGTTCCAGCCAGCTGGCACTACAGGGAAACTGTCTCAAAAAAAAAATCTTACTATTACATAGAAGATGAATATTCTGGAATTATCAGTTCAGTTCTTTTAATTAAACTATAGGATTTATTCAGATGGAAGTTACTTTTCTCTAGAGTCATTTTTTTCTATTCTAGGATCACAAGTTCTATTTAATGTCATGTCTCCTGTATCTCCCCCAATCTCACTCTTAATCTCACTCTTCCTGTCTGTGAGAATTCCTTTTGTGAGCTTGACAGTTTTGAAGAGTACAGTTTGATTGTGTGTTTTTTTCCTTTAAAAATATTTTATTTATTTTTATGTGTATGAGTGTATTGCCTGCACGTATGTAAGTGCACCATATGTGAGGCAGTGCTCACAGAGGCCAGAAGATAGCATCATATTCCCCTGGAGCTGGCGTTATGGATGGTTGTTAGCTGCCATGTGGGTGCTGGGAACTGACCCTGGGTCCTCTGCAAGAGCAGCCAATGCTCTTAACTGCTGAGCCATCTCTCCAGTCCCTGGTTGTGTGGTTTTCTATTGTGTAATAAATTACCACAAACAGCAGCTTAAATGTGGAATTAAGGCATTGGTGAGACGCATTCTCACCTAGAGTTGCGGTCCTCTTTGAAACTTGCTTAAGTTATTGGCAGTTCATTCTGTAGTTGTTATACTGAGGCCGTCCTGCCCAGCAGGTCACTGATGTTCTCTGGCCCTGTACAGTTTGCTTCTCTAAGGTCCATGGGCAGTGACTGCAGCTGCTCCTGTCATTGTTAGCATTCAGCTAACCAAGTTGGGCCCATTCCCGGAAATCTCTCTTTTTATGAACTCAAACCCACTATGGACCTTTTCTATGTATGGACTCAAAAGATAGATAATGTCTATAAGTCTTTTTCTTTTGGATCTTATGTTCTTCATTTTTTTTCAAAGAGGTTCCTATTACGTTGCACAGATTGGCCTTGAACTTGAGATCCTCCTGCTTCAGTTTCCAGAGTACTGGAATTACATACATGCACAACTACACCTGGTAATATTTTTTTTAAAGACAGGGTCTTACTCTGGAGCCCTGGCTGGCCTAGAACTCACAGAGATCTGCCTGCTTCTACCTCCTGGGTGCTGGGATTAAAGGCATATGCCACCACTCCAAGCCCTGGCCATATTCATGATCAAACTTGAATTACTTGATTAGGGCAGGGTCTACATACAAGCCAATTGTGCTCAGCACTGTACTGTCACCACAGCATGGATGCACTGTGGTCCTCTTCTGTGGCACTACTGTTTGTCACTTTATTTATTTATTTATTTATTTTTTGGTCTTTTTGAGACAGGGTCTCCCTGTAGCCCCAGGGGTCCTGGAACTCACTATGTAGACAGGCTGGCCTTGAACTCACAGAGATCCGCCTGCCTCTGCCTCCCAAGTGCTGGGATTAAAGGCATGTGCCACCACGCCCGGCATGTCACTTTATTTTTTACTGAGTATTTTGAAGGAGACACTTTTAGGGTATGAATGTCCTATTTCTATTTAACTTTTTCTCATTAATGTTAGCAGTCATTGGTGAATCTTGATTTCAATAATTTCTGTGAAGCTCTAATAATAAATTTCTCTGTCTTGTTTCTGCTCACTAGTTGGAGTCTATGAGACATCACTTCCCTTCACGTTTATTCTATTATTTACACCATAAGTATGAACTAATTGAATTTGTTTTATCCTTAAAAGATTTATATATTTTTATTTTATGTGTATGAGTGTTTACATATGGGTACCATGTGTCTGGTGCTCTCAGAGGCCAGAAGATGGTTGTCAGATCCTCTGGAACAGGTGGCTGTGGGTGCTGGGAACTGAACCTGGGTCCTCTGCAAGAGCTAAAAAGCTCTTAACCACTGAGCCATCTCTCCAGCCCCAAATTTATTTTGTTCTTATATAATTTTATTCTTTTTGTCAATCCAATACTATGTTATTTATTTGTGTTCAAGTTGTTCAAAGTTTGGGCTTTGGAAACTCTTCTGACTTCCTCATCTTTTTTTCTAATATTTATTATTTTTATGTGTATGCGTGTATTGCCTGTATATAGGTAAGTGCACCCATGTAGTGCAATGCCCGCAGAAGACAGAAGAGGCTATTGGATTCCCTGGAACCGGAGTTACAGACAGTTGTTACCTGCCATGTGGGTGCTGGGATTTGAACCTGGGTCTTCTACAAGAACAGTCAGTGTTCTTAACCGCTGAGCCATCTCTCCAGCCCCCTTCCTCATCTTTTTAAAGAATATTTTTATTGAGTTTTTGTACATTGCATACAATAGTTCTTAATCATATTTAGATCCCTTCCCCCATCCATGCCCCCACAAACACCCCACTGCACAGACTTCATACATTTTGTCATATATTTTAAGTCCCATCTGGTCAAGCATTTGTATCCAGATATCCTTTGGTACAAGTTTATCCACTGGAATCTAGTCAGCCTATCTAGAGATCGTAAGGAAAATCTACTCTCCCTCACCCAGCAGTAATCAGTTGCCAGTAGTTCCCAGGCTAGGACCAGTCGCCGCCCATTTCCCTTGCTCCTTGCTGGGCCCTTGTCTCATTGAGTCAGCATGAGTCTTTTGCACAATGCCACCATTACTGCAAAGCTCACATGAGCAAGCTTCCAGTCTCCTGAAAACCTGTTTCTCTATGTTCATGGACCAATCCTGGCTCTTACAATCTCCCCCTGCCCCTTTTGCAATGGTCCCTGAGCTGTGGGTGGGTGAGGTTTAATATAGGAGTCCTATCCTCATCTTTTAAGTATATATTTGCTTTCTGGTTCCACAAGGTGTTCTGGGCTCAGTGTGCCCTGTCCTTGTCTTGGATCAGCCTTTTCCTAAGGAAGAACTGGTTCTTTTTATTATAAAGTAGTACTTAGAGACTAAATATAACTAAGTTTGCTCTTTACTGAAGTTTTTCTACCACTGGTCCCCCTCAGGTGGAAAGGATTAAAAGATACAGGTACATCAGCCAGTGCCATGCACTGGTATGTTTGCTTTAATACCCGTCTGTGTGTATATATATATATATGAACAAGAAACAAGTCTCCCTCCAGTCCTGCTGACGCTGGCCAGGCATCACAGGAGGCATTTTAGCTTTCCTCTCTCCTTCTAAGTAACTGTCCTCTCAGCGTAAAGGGCACTGGCTCTCCCTACCAGTAGTGCCTTTGCTTACTCATTCACTCCAGCATACACACCCAAGTTAAGACCTGCCATCCTGCACTGCTCTGAGAAGCCAACTTCTGTGGTATGGCTTGCTGTGCGGTTCTTTTGGTTTTAGCCTTACAGTATCTAGTCCAGTGCTGTTCTCCTCTGTTGCGGCTGTGATCTTTTTAAGGCAGTTACTTGGTCACAGCCTGCACTTCATCGTTCTCCCCACGTCTGTTGCTTTCATTTTCTTTTAACTTTTTGTGTTGAGTAATTACAAGTTCTCAGGCACTTGTGAAGAGTGTATAAACAGGTTGACTGTGCCTTTGGCCAGTTCTTCACATGGTTGCGTCTTACATGACTGTAGTACAGTATCAAACCCTGGAAAATGGCGTTGGTGCAATATGTATCCACACATCCTTGTCATTTCATTATAGGTGTAGTTTGTGTAGCCACCACCTCAATCCAGATACAAACCCATCACCACAACGAGATCTTATGTATGTCCCTCCGTTTATAGCAACATATGTTCTCTTCGGCCCCACTATACCTGACAAGCCCCACTTTGTTCTCCATCTCTATATTTCTTCATTTCAAGAATGTTATATAAATAAAATGATTCGTGTGATTCTCTGCACCTATGGACTTAAGTCTGACCTTTTCAGTAGGCTTTCCTTTCCACACAGCATGATGTGTTGAAGATCTGTCAGGGTTGTGGCATCGGTAATCTATTCTTTTTACTGCTGAGTAGTGTTGTGTGGTAGGATGGACTGGATAATTTCATTTTAATGTGCACATTGCAAAATCCATTCTTTGTGTATTTTGTAAAACTTTGTCAGTTATGTAAACTGACAAATGCACAGATTACTGGTTCCATCATTACAATACTTCCACTCTATAATCTCTCTTCACACTGCCTCTTTGTAGCTAACCCCCACCCCCAGTCCTCAGAGACTGTTTCTTTTTGTCTCAATCTTTTTGCCTTTTCCATAGTGTCACGTAAATAGAATTGTGCAGAATGTTGCCGCTGACTCTGGCTGCTTTTACGTTGCAAAACAAATTTATGATTCCTTGTTGACATGCAAATTGTTTTTAGTTTTCATTATATTTGCTTATAGACCTGTGTATGTATATGAGTTTTTTTCCTTGCTTCAGAACTATACAGTTTAAAAATTTTTATTTATACTATTTTTTTATAATTTCACATACACACTCTTTGCACACTGACCACTCCCATCTCCCATTCTCTCTCACCCCTGTCCTCCTCTACCCTTCCCACAAATCTCTCCCTTGAATTCATGGTCATAAATTTTTATTTCACTTGGGTAGATATCTGGGAAGCATGACTGAGCCATGTGGCAAGTATATATTTCGTCTTAAAAGAAACTGTCAAGGCCTGAGAGAGCCTGGATCCAGCCTCCACATGCTCATGAGCTTCCCCAAATCAATCTGTGCCCAAACCCCTACATTGGGAAAACATGTGGCCCCTCCCACTGTGCCAGGGCTAGGCTTCTCTTCCATTCAGATGGGGCCCAGACCTTAGCAGACTGCCTGAGAGGGCCTAGATCCCACCTCTGTGTGGCGGTGAGCTTCCCTGAATCATGCAGTACCCATCCCCCTACATTGGGATCACCTGCAGTCCATCCCACCACCCCAGGTCTAGACTTCTCTGCCCTTTAGTAGGGGACCAGACCTTTATAGACTTCCTGAGAGCACCTAACTCAGGCCTCTCCTTAGCGAGCTTCCCAGATTATTCTGTGACTGCTCGCAAGTTGGGGACCAGACCTTAGCAGGAAGCCAGGGAGCACCTGATTATTGCCTGACTTGGACCTCTTTGGAGGCTCCTGAGTACCTGGACTGAAGCCATCTGGTCCCTCCAATATAAAATCTGAGAGAACCCGAAGCCTAGATCAACCAGCTTTATATACCCAATAAGAAAACAACCAAGGCACACCAATAATAAAACAGAAGCAGATTTCAATTCAACAGAGGTAGGCTTGAGTTTCATACCAGGATCACAAACAACAAAAGAAATCCACATGCCAAAATCACAGCAGAAAAATAATATGGAAAACCAAAGCAGTATGTTCCCACCAAACGCCAGCAGTCCTATAGAAGACTTCTACAAGGAGAACTCCCTAGAGATAATCAAGGACACAAAATTTAAAATAACAATCATAAACATGATAAAAAATCAACAAATTTAAAGAACACATGAACAAATCAAAGAACTAGAAGAAGATATGGAGAGACTTCTGACTGAATTCACAAAAGACATAAAAATACTGAAGAAAATTTGGGCTGAAATGAAGAAGGAAGTGAAAAAAATTAGTAAACCCATTTGAAACAACAGGAGAGAGCTTCACCAATAGAATTAATGAATTAGAAAACAGAATACCAAAACTGGAAAATAAAGTTGAAGAACTGGACTGCTCAAGCAGATTATGAAACATCTTTAAAAACACAGGAATGGAATATGTAGAAAATGTGGGACACCGTGAAAAGACCAAATTTATGCATCATGGGCATAAAGGAAGGAAAAGAATTACAGGTTAATGGTATTGACTAGATCTTAAACAGGATTGTAGAAGAGAATTTCCCAAAGTTAAGGAAAGAAATCCCCATAAAAATACAAGAAGCACAGAACACCAAATAGACAAGACCAGAAAAGAAACTCCCCATGACATATCACAGTAAAAACACTAAATGTACAGAACAAAGAGAGAGTACTGAACACTGCAAAACAAAAACAACAACTCACATATAAGGGAAAACCCATCAGAATTACAGCTGACTTGTCAATGCAAACTATGAAACCCAAAAGATCCTGGACCAAAGTATTCCCAGTTCTAATGACCATAAGTGCTAACCCAGAATACTCTACCCATCAAAAATGTCTATTATAGTTGAAGGAGAAAGAAAAATCTTCCATGATATACAAATAGGCTGAAAGAATACATGTCCACAAAACCAGCCATTCAGAGAATACTTGAAGCAACACAAAGAATGGAAAACAGAACAACTATACCCAGGGAGCAACAAAAAGAAACTAAATGAAGGTATAATTGTGAAAACACAAAATTAGACCAAGAATGCAAACAAATTAAAATGATGGCAACCAATACACATCTTTCAATAATAATTTTAAATATCAATTGACTGAACTCCCCAGTTAAAAGATACATTCTAGCTTAATGGAGTAAGAAACAAAATCCATCCTTTTGTTGTCTGCAAGAAACCCTTCAAGGACAGACTACCTTAAGGTGAGAGGATGGAAAAAAATATTCTAAGCAAATGGCACTAAGAAACAAGCAGGGGTTGTAATTCTAATATCTGATAAAATAGACTTCAAACTAAACTAATCAGAAGAGATAGTCACTTCATTCTGATCAAAGGAATATTGACCAAGAAGATATTACGATCATGAACATATATGCACCAAATTCTGGTGCACCCAATTTCATAAAAACAGTACTACAGGACTTTAAGACTCAGATTAAGACTCAGTATTAGGGGACTTCAATACCCCTCTGTCTCCATTAGACAGGTCAACCAGACAGAGAGACAGCTGAATTAAGTGATATCATACATCAAATAGATCTAACAGACATCTACAGAATATTCCACTGAAGCACCAAAGAATACACTTTCTATACAGAACCCCATGGAACTTCTCTAAATTTGACCACATACGGGGGCACAAAATAAACCTCAACAAAAACAAAAAAAAAATTGAAATAATTCCATGTATTCTATCAGACCACAATGCAAAAATCTTAAAATCATCACTGAAAGAAGCCCTCCTAAGTACATGAACTCATGGACATTAAACAACACTCTCCTGAATCATGAATGGGTCAAAGAATAAAAGTATTGCTGGAACTAAACAAAAAGGATACTACAACACAACAAAACCTCTGGGACACTTTAAAAGCAGTCCTAAGAGGGAGCTCTAAGTGCCTACATTAAAAAATCAGAAAGAGCACATGTAAATGACTTGACAGTACAACTCAAGACTCTGGAAAGGTGAAAATAAACCCAAACTCAGAAGACGAGAAGAAATAGCAAAAATCGGAACAGAAATTAATGAAATAGAAACAAACAACAACAACAACAAAACAATACAAAGAATCAATGAACCTAAGAGCTGGTTCTTTGGAAAGCTAAACAAGATATACAGACCCTTAACTCAGTTAACCAAAATAAAGAGCAAATTCAAGCCAACAAAATCAGAGGTGAATGGGGAAACATCACAGCAGACACCAAAAAGATCCAGAACATTATGAGAATACTTTAAACATCTATACTCTATTAAATTTGAAAACTTAAAAGAAATGGATGTATATCTAAAATCATGGGAACCACCAAAGCTAAACCAAGAAGAGATCAAGATCAGCAGTTTAAACAGACCCCTAATATATAAGGAAATTGAAACAGTAATTTTAAAAACCTCCCAACTAAAAAAGTCCCAGGCTCAGATGGATTTACAGCAGAATTCTACCAGACATTTAAAGAAGATCTACAATCAGTACTACTTAAATTATTTAAAAGGAGGCGGGGCGTGGTGGTGCATGCCTTTAGTCCCAGCACTCAGGAGGCAGAGGCAGGTGGATCTCTGTGGGTTCAAGGCCAGCCTGGTATATATAGTGAGTTCCAGGACAGCTGGGGCTACAGGGAGACCCTGTCTCAAAAAGACAACAACAACAAATTATTCAAAAGGATAGAAGCAGAGGGAGAACTCCCAAATTCTTTCTATGAAACGAGCATCACTCTAATACCCAAACCGGGTAAAGACACAACCAAAATAGAAAACTATAGACCCATATCCTTAATGAACGTAGATGCAAAAATTCTTAACAAAATACTTGCAAACTGCATACAGACACATCAAAAAGATCATCCCTCACAATCAAGTAGGCTTTATTCCAGAGATACAAGGATGGTTCAATATACAGTAACATCATACAATAAACATCATAAATCATATAAATGGACTCAAAGACGGAAACAACATCATTATCTCAATAGATTCAGAAAAGGCCTTTGACAAAATTCAGTATGCATTCATGATAACAGTCCTAAAGGAAATTGGAGTGGAGGAAACATACCTCAACATAATTAAAGCTATATACAACAAACCCACAGCCAACATCATTCTAAATGGAAAAAAGCTGGAAGCATTCCCATTAAAATCAGGAACCAGACAAGGCTGTCCACTGTCTCCACTCCTTTTCAATATAGTGCTTGAAACTCTTGCTAGAGTAATAAGACAAGATTAGAGGAGTACTAATTGGAAAAGAAGAGGTCAAATGATCCCTTTTTGCAGATGATATGATACTATACCTAAGAGATCCCAAAAATTCCATCAGAAAACTCCTAGAACTGATTAACACTTTCAGTAAAGTGGTAGTTTACAGAATTAATCTACAAAAATCAGAAGCTTTTCTATATTCCAATAACAAGCAATCAGAGAAAGAGTACAGGGAAACCCTCCCATTCATAATAGCCTCAAAAAATATCTTGGAATAAACCTGCCCAAAGACATCAAAGGTCTCTACAATGAAAATTTTGAATCTTTAAAGGAGATTGAGGAAGACACCAGAATATGGAAAGACCTCCCATGCTCATGGATTGGGAGAATTAATATTGTGAAAATTACCATCCTACCAAAAGCAATATATAGATTCAATGCAGTCCCTATCAAAATCCCCATGATATACTTAACAGAATTAGAAAGAAACATCCTAAAATTCGTATGGAAGCACAAAAGACCCTGGATAGCCAAAGCAACCCTGAGCACAAAGAGCAATGCTGGGGGGATTACTATACCAGATCTCAAACAGAATGGTACTGGCACAAAAATAGATCATAGATCAATGGAACATAATTGAGAACCCAAACATGAGTATGAGCAATTTCAGCCACCTGATATTTGACAAAGGTGCCAAGAACACACAATGGAGGAAAGACAGCATCTTCAACAAATGGCACCAGCAAAACTGGATTTCCACCTGTGGAAGAATGAAGCTAGGCCTTTATCTTTCACCTTTACAAAAGTCAACTCTAAATAGTCAAAGACCTCAATGTGAAACTTGAAACTCTGAAACTGTTAGAAGAAAACAATGGCAGTAACCAAGAAGAAACAGGTATAGAAAAGGATTTTTTAAATCAGACAT
>NW_008330486.1:1817825-1818200 GCF_000622305.1 Nannospalax galili
CAGACTAAAAAAAGACCCCAAAAAAAAAAAAAAAGACTCAAGAAAACAAATAACCCAATTAAAAGATGGTGGCTAAAGATCCAAACAGAGAGTTCTCAAAACAAGAAATAAGAGTGGCTAAGAAATTTCTTAAAAAGTAGTCAACATCATTAGTAATTAGGGAAATGCAAACTAAAACCACCCTAAGATTTCATCTTACCTGAGTCAGACTGGCTAAGATCAAGAGAACAAATGATGCCAAATGTTGGAGAGGATGTGGGGAAAGGGGAACACTCATCCACTGCTGTTGGGGCTGCCAACTTGTTCAACCCCTATGGAAAGCAATGTAGAGAACTCCTAAAAAACTAAAAATGAACCTACCATATGACCTGGTTA
>NW_008330486.1:1818285-1871884 GCF_000622305.1 Nannospalax galili
GCTAAGAGATGGAAGCAACCTAAGTGTCCCTCAACTGACAAGTGGATAATGAAAATGTGGTATATTTACACAATATAGTTCTACTCAGTGGTAAAGAAAGATGAAATCATGAAATTTGCAGGTAAATGGATGGAACTATAAACTGTTATACTAAGTGAAGTAACACAGACTCAGAAAAACAAAAGATGTATTTGTGAATCTTTGCATCAAATCCTTATATGTGCGTAGCTATCCTGATGTAACTGCAGGAACCAGGAAAATGGAAGAGAACCAGAACGTGAAGGTAAGACCCTATTGCTAAAGACAGGGTATACATTGGACACAGGATTTGGAGCAATGGAGCTGGACCTGACCTGGAAGCCATCTCCCCTGAAGGCTAGCTAACTAGTTTTGGAGCACACTATGCAAACTGGTAAGGGAGAACATCAATTGATGGTCCTACCCCAGCTTCAAGTCCTAAAAACCACATCAGTGACCAGCACAGCAAATGACGTTGGTGAAGTAGTAGCAGTTTGATCTTGGGAGTAATCAACAGCTACCTAATCAGAGTTAAAGCCCACTCAATGGGAGGGAACTTATATGTGGTACTGTAAACCTAGCCAGATACACATAGCTGGAGAGGTCATAGATCTTAGTGAAAACCCCAAGACATTCCTAGGCAAATGTAATTTCTTACTATGTGCAAAATATGGATCCTTAAATTACAGACAAGTGTCTCAGTCACCACCCATTAAAGAACCTTCTTTTTCAACAGACAAAGATTATTACAGAGTTCCACAACTGGCCACACACTGAGATTGTCTGTGAATTGCCCAAGCCTAAGTGGCACATCTAGGATGCAACCTCTGAACCTAAGACTCAAGGAACATAGAACAAGGGATGAAGAGAACACTAGTGCATCTTTCAGTTCTCATCAATGAAGCTCCCTCAAGCAACAGAGGGCCAGGAACACAAAAGGTCACAAATGGCCAAAACAGAGAATAAGAGTCTGCAGAGCGTGGGTCCTTGGACAGGACTCCTATATTAAACTTCACCCACCCAGGGCTTACAGACCATTGTGGAAAGGGGGCGGAAAGATTGTAAGAGCCAGGGAGGAGGTGCAGGACCATACGGAACTAGTCCTATGACACCTGGGACCCTTCTCATACAAACCTACAGCAATGGTGTCAGCATGCACAAGACCCATGCAAACTCAAGCAGACAAAACCCAGCACAGAACTGTGGAAATGAACAACAAGCCCCAATCTTAGTTGAAGAATTATTGGCAGCTGATTACTGCTGGGTGAGGAAGAGCTGATCTTAAAGAGAGGGATTCTAGATAAGCCGAGTAGACCTCAGTGGATGAACTTGCACCGACGGATGTCTGGGGACACTAACACATGATAGACCTTAACACAAATGACAGAATGTATGAATTCCACTGGGGGGGGCTCTGGGAGGGGGCCAATGGGGAAGGGATATAAAGATGATTAAGATGTTCTGTATAAAATACACAAAAATTCAATAAAATTTTTTTTAAGAAACTTTGAAATCATTGCTGAACTATTTGCATTTCTAAAAGTAAAGATAAGAATTCCAGTTATTTTGTCTCCTCACCATCAATAGAGGTTTGTTTTTTAAGTTAAAACTACAGTTAGAATAACCAGTACATATGTGGTTTTAAGAAATTCAGAGGTCTGTCCACCTGCTCCACGGTCTCTCTGCATCTTGGAAACTGGTGGAGATCATAGGCACAGGCTCTGCAGGGCCTCAGCCTCCCAGTCTCTCATCTAGGCTTCCTGTGGTTGCTTCTGTTTGTGTTTAATTCTGTATAACTTGTCATATTATCATGTATATCAGATACCACAGTAAAAATATACAATAGTCCCATGATTTTAAGGGTTCCTTTGCTTTTCTTTCCTTTTTCTGAATGTACCTGCATCTTCCACGTCTTCCCTGTCAACCCCATCCCAGCCCTGACCGAGGTAACCACAGAGCTCTTCATTCCTATAATTTTGTCACTTTACAAATGTCATATGTACAACTCAACAATAAAAGAATAAAACTCAGAAGATTTCCATAGCTGTCTCCTCAGAGATAGACAACTGCGCCATGAGCACAAATGATGTTATGAGAGAAATGCAAAGGAGAGCCAGGAGATACCACTTCAGCCTGCCAGAGCTGCTGCAAAAACAACATGGAGTAACATTGAAAGAGGAGAGGGACCTTGTGCATTGCAGATGGAAGTAGAGAGCTCTGAGGTGGGCATGGAGAATTGTTTGAGGGTTCCTCCAAAAGTTGACCCGACTGCTGCATTACTCAGCAGTTCTGCCTTCAGCACATGCCCAAGAGAACTAAAGCCTAGGCTCTCTGCACAAAAACTTGTATGTGACTGCCCATGGCAGCGTCAGCCATGAGGTCCTCAGAGTTGAGACTACTCAGATGTCGAGCAGCTGATGAACGTCTAAGCATAATGGTTTTATCTGTATAGTTCAACATGGGAAAGCCACCAAGATCTGCTGCAGGCTGCAAGGCCAAGCCTTACAAACGTGACATGGAAGGAGTCAGACACAACAGGCCACATGCTGTGTGATTTCATGTCTATGAAATGTCCAGAGCTGGCAAATCCACAAGGGTAGAAAGACTCGTCGACACTAGGGATTGAAGAAGGAGTGAGGGGAATGGGGATTGACCATTGGCAGGTCGAGATTTCATTTTGGAGCAATGAAAAATTCTGGTATGTTGAAAATATGCTCACACCAAACTCTACCCAGATGGGATATATCACATCTACCTGCACCCCTCTCTCTTTCTCTCACACATCACTTTCTCTACTTGCGCCTCTCTCTCTCTCTCTTTCTCTCTCTGTCTCTCTCTCTCACACACACACATATGCATGCACACATGTATCATATTTGTGTATATATGTATTGTCTACAATGTATGGCACACATAAATTGTTTAATTCATAAATTCCCAAACTTGGGAATGACTAAGATGTCCTTCAGTAGGTAAGTGGAGAAATCAACTGATATAACCCAACAATGGAATATTAGTCAGCACTGAAGAGATGAGCTAGCCAATCATGAAAAGACATCGAGGAACATAAATGCACACTACTAAGTGAATGAAACCAGTCAGTAAAGGCTACATTCTGTATAATTTCAGCTGTGTAACATTCTAAGAAAGGCAAAACCGAGATGATCAGTAGGCCCAGGGGTTGGGGAAAGGAAGATGGAATGAGAAGTGACGTTATTCTGCAGGATACTGGAATGGTGGGTAGGGGTTACTACATGTTTTTCAAAACCCACACAGTGCACAATAGCAAGAGTCAACCTCAGTGTGATCCAGGCACTGTGGGTTGTAGTGATGCACAGCTTTAGAGAATATACATGCAGAGTTGTTGGTTGTAGTGAACATATACTCCACTGAGGAAGGGGGTAATGAGGGAAGCTGGGTATGTCAAAAGTTACTGTAATTCCTGCTCAATAAGTTCCCAACTAGACAATGATGATGACGATACAACATTGAAAAGAAGCAACTTTGTGAAAGGTAAATTTTATACTGTGTCGTTTTGTGTCAGTTTTTCCAGAAGAACACATTCCAAGAATGGAAGCTCTGTGGTCATAGCAAGTCCCCTGCTAGGGCCTGGCTCTTTTCATCACTAGACAAATTCCTGGAGATGCCACCAAGGTGCTGGCATATTAGTTCTTACTGCTTCTTCCCACTTTATTGCCGAGCGGTGTTGTGCCGTTTGGATGTACTACAGTTTACTGGGCCCCAACTTGGTGACGAATGCCCAGGGTCTTTCCAATACTGGATAGTATAAATATCTTTGGTTTAGATATTTTGGTGTAGGTTTTTAGAAAATGGTTTCCTTTTCCTGGGATAAATGCTTAAGATTGCAGTTGCTTTATTATTTGGTAATTGCATGTCAGCTTTATAACAAAATTACCAGGCTGGTTTCCAGAGTGTCTGTGCTGGTTTACACTCCCACCCAGCAGTGTATTAGAGGTACAGTTTGTCACTATTTGGTGTCACTACTTTTTAAAAACCATTCCAGTAGGTTTGTGATGGTGGCTCAGTGTAATTGTAATCTACAGTTCTTGATGCTAATGATGTTGAACATTTATAAATATTTATTTTTTTCCTATTTTGTTGTTTGTGTTTTGGTTTTTTTTTTTTTGGTTTGTTTGATTGAGGCAGTCTTCCTATGTAGCCTTGGCTGGCTGTGGACTCACCATGTAGACCAGACAGGCCTCAAATGTACAGTGATTTTCTTGCTTCTTCCTGAGTTCTGGGGTACAGGTATGTACTGCCATGTCCTTCCTAACTGCAGAAGTCCATCAAGCCTCTAGATATGTCTCCAGTTCCATAGAAAATACAAAAGAGAAACAAGTGATATCCTGAGAGAGCACCCAGAGAATGTGGGGCAATGCAGTAGGATATAGGTTGTAATTACTACAGATCAGTGGCTTGGGAAAAAAGTGTTTATATCTGTGTGAGGGGTGCCTATTGTAGGAAATAAAGGAGACTTGAGAGAAATAAGTAGCTACAACATGTGGACCTTGTTTGAATTTGAGAAAAGCATCTTAGAGAGAGTTGAGGAACGAGTGTGTGCAAGACCTTAGATGTCACTTAAGAAATATTGTTAATTTATGACATGGCTATGAAAAAGAAATTCCTGCCAGGTAGAATTCCATATTAGACTATTTTTATAGTGAGTGCCAGACATTATATCTAGGATTTGTGGGACTGGAGTGATGACTCAGCAGTTCTGCAGAGGACCTGAGTTAGACTCCCAGCACGCACATCAGATGGCTCACAGCTGTTTGTAACTCCAGTTCCAGGGGATCCAACACCCTTCTCTGGCTTCTGGGGGGCCCTGGCATGCATATAAATTCATGAAGGCACACACAAACATACATATAAAAATAAATCTTAAAATACTTTGTTGGAGACTCTAGAGAATATGAATACAGGGAAATGGTAGATGAGAAGAAAAAGGCAAAATGTTGATAAATTGTGAAAAGATGGATGATGGGTATATATATTTTAATATTCTTTATTCAAAAAATTTTTTGATTGAAATTTTGTGATTTTTAGACAATTTGATGGTATTTAGATCCCTCCCCCCACCCAATTCAGTGTACTCCACTATATATACAGTACAGCCTGTAGAGTCTGATTTGTGTCCCCATATGTCCCTCAATTTGGTTCCATCCACTGGAACCTGGTCAGCCTACCTAGAGTCCCATCCCTGTAAGAGACTCTGTCACCCACTACATACATTATGTGTATGTGTGTATTGGAATTACAGATGGTTGTTAGTGGTCATGTGGGTGCTGGGAATTGAACCTGTGTCCTCTGCAAGAGCAGCCAGTGCTCTTAACCACTGAGCCATCTCTCCAGCCCCTGTAATATTTTAATATTCTCCACAGTATTGGTAATATTTGAAATGTTTCTATTATGTAGTCCCAGCACTTGGGAGGCAGAGGCAGGTGGATCTCTGTGAGTTTGAGGCCAGCCTAGTCTACATAGTGAGTTCCAGGATAGCTGGGGCTACAGGGAGACCCTGCTTCAAAAAGACAAAAAAAAATATTTGTTCAAATTGTTTTCAATTTTAAAATAAAACTTAAATGATTGGCCATCACTCACTCGTAGGGCCCTTAGCTCTCTATCAGGTACATGTAACTGCAATGAGGAGTCTGATGCTAGAGGACAAGTAGCTGCAGTCTCCCTTTTCTATTCAGGAGGAGGAGAACAAGAGGCTGCAAGAACGACAGCTGGAACAAGAAGAAAGGCTCGCCACGGAGCTGGCCAGACTGAAGCACGACAGCCTCAAGGACGAGAAGATGAGGCAGCAAGTGAGAGAGAACAGGTGTCTGGGTTTCCGCAGTTCCCTGCCGGTGCTCGACCACTGCGTTGTTAACGTTATCCTTAGCACCTGGACGTGAAAGTTCTTTATTATCTTTGCATTTATACTTAATTCTTTGCCTGGAAATACCACATTAGGCTTAAAAACACTCTTGAATGACTTTGTTTTGTTGTGGCGCTGGGCATTGAACCAGTTCCCGCACGTGCTAGGCAAGCGTTCTACCATAAATCATAGCCTCTGCCCACAGAAACATTTGAGAAAATCTGCTGCATCAATAAAGTGTGAATGTTTATAGTGAAAATTATCAGTTCCTTCTACCCTTTCTTTTAAGCATAAGTTTGTAGAGTCCTAGAATAGTGTTTGTTTTTGTTTTATTTATTGTTTGTTTGTTTTCCTGAAGATAGTTTCACTATGTAGCCCTTGACGTCCTGGAACTCCTTTATGTAGACCAGGCTGGACTCAAACTCATAGAGATCCACCTATCTCTGCCTTTGGAGTGCTGGGATTAAAGGTGTTGTCACCAAGCCTGGCCCTAGAATAGATTTTTTTTCCTTGTTGCTGTTGTTCTTTTTTTTTTTTTTTTTTTTTTTTTTTTTTTTTTTTTTTGTCTTTTTTGTCTTTTTGTTGGTTGTTTTTTAACAGGGTCTCTCTAGTCAGAAAAGAGCTTTGGATCCCCTGGAACTGGAGTTACAGATGGTTGTTAGCTTCCATATGGGTGCTGGGAATCGAACCTGGGTCCTCTACAAGAGCAGCCAGTGCTTTTAACTGCAGAGCCATTTCTCCAGCCCACTCTCTTTTTGTAATTTTTTTTCTTTTTGTCTTTTTGAGACAGGGTCTACCTGTAGTCCCAGCTGACCTGAACTCACTATGTAGACCAGGCTGGCCTTGAACTCACAAAGATCCACCTGCCTCTGCCTCCCAAGTGCTGGGATTAAAGGTGTGGGCCACCACACCCAGCTTTTTTTTTTTTTCCTAATTTTTAAAAATATTTTATTATTTTTATTATGTGTATGTGTGTATTGCCTGCATGTATGTAAGTGCATCCATGTCGTGCAATGCCCACAGAGGTCAGAAGAGGGTATTGGATTCCCCTGAAACTGGAGTTATGGGTGGTTGTTAACTGCCATGAGGGTGCTGGGACCCAAACCCAGGTCCTCTGTAAGAACAGCCAGTGCCCTTCACCACTGAGCCATCTCTCCAATCCCTAGAATAGATTTCTTAATGCTTCCCAAAATCGAATGTAGGGGCAATCATGCCGTTTTGTCACTCAAAACTTAGGACCAAATAAATTGGCAGGACTGGAAATGCAAAGCATCAAGAATTGCTTAGACTTTTTGTTTGAAGAAGCCAGCCAAAAGTAGAGACTAATACTTCTCGAGGATATGAACATTTATAATCTGTGATAGTTAAGATAGTTTAATACTGACATAGAGTAAACAGATAGATGAATGAGAAAAGAGCCATCCTGGACCAAAAGGTAAAGTCATCTCCCACCAAGCCTGAAGACCTGAGTTCAGTGCCTGGGATCCACATGGTTGGAAGGCGAGAACACATTCCTGCAAGTTGTCCTCTGACTTCCACACAAGTGTTGTAGCATCACCTCCCCTAACACACACACACACACACACACACACACACACACAAATAAGTGTAAAAGAAAATTAAATCAGAAAGGAACGATCCTTCTCAACCAGAAAATTAAGTCCCAACACTTTATCCACCAAATGTGATGAATTAAGGTATTTTTCCTGTGGACATAAAATGATACCAGTTGTTTACAGTCCTTGAGAAAATGAAAATATATCGTCTCCTGTAAAGTTTCTTTCTCTTGTTGTTCTCAAATTTAAAGTTGTATTTTTCCACAGCACTGAGCTCAGAGAATTGGAGCAGAAATTGAAAGCAGCCTACATGAATAAAGAAAGGGCAGCACAGATTGCGGAGAGGGACGCCATCAAATACGAGCAAATGGTAAAGCTGTTTCCTGTCACCACGATGCTGTGTGCTTTAGCTCCCTTAGAAACCAAACACAGGCCAGGTGTGGGGAATTGTTGCATTCTGTGAAGAATTTACACCGCTTGATTTCTCAAATCCTTGTGTAATTTTCAGACCCGAAAGGTATCAAAACTGTCAAGTGATTTCATGTGAGCCTTTTGTAACTCAACACTTAGCACTCTGACCAGCCCAGGTACCTCGACTTTTTCTGTGTTCTCCAACTCATTACTTCCTGACAGACTAACAGAGTACAGTCAGTATTCTAAAACATAATTATGCTTTAAAGCATTTTATTTTTAAAACATTTTATTTTATTTTTCTTGTAAGAGTATATTACCTGCATGTATGTAAATACACCCATGTCATGTAATGCCTGTGGAGGCCAGAAGATTCCCCTGGAACTCGAGTTCCAGGGGGTCCTCGGCAAGAGTACCCAGTGCTCTTAACCACTGAGCCATCTCTCCAACCCCTAGCTTTTTATTTTTACATGCTTATGATTTGACCATTTTACGTAGAAAACCTCCGTTTTATGAAAGCAGTCTCTTCCCGTTTTTCTGTTTTTTCCCCTTTTCTGACTCTCTAGGGCAAGGGTTACTCTAAGGTAAAGGGGTCTCACACACACTCAGCCGCAGTGCCATGCAGTACTGTGCAAGGTCTGCTGAGCGAGCACTTAAACCAGGGTGCACATCCTCATTTGAGCTCATTTTCACATAGAAAGGCCAGACAATTACATAGGAATTTATGTGTTCATATATGTGTATTGCGAATATCAACAAATATGTTTACTCACATGATTATAGAGCTGATATCCAAACATTTAATCAGTGTAGTGAAACATAAGAATTCATTGGGAATAGATGCAGGCTGCAGAAAGCACACATGTCTGTGTACATTCTCAGCACTGTAGCAGGTGTCTGGAGGATTCTGTAGTGTGCTGTTAAATGCCATTAGGAAGACAGGGAGACCACAGTTTATAAACTGTCTAGTTCTGTCCGGTCCTTGCAACAATGAAATAGAACAGAATGTACTGTTTAATGTTCAGTGGTTTGTAGTTGAGGTTGTTCTCGGCTATTAAATATGTCTTAATCCTAAAAAAATTGCTATTTTATAAATTTAAATTGACTTGAAAAATTAGAGCCAAATACTCTTAACACTTCACTAAATGGAAGGGTATCCTTGTACTGGTTAGTTTTCTTATCTGTGAAGTTAGAACATTGTGTTTCTATAAGCCTGTGTCAATCAATACATACTTTTTGCTATTTTATATATTTTTAGAAGAACTTAGTACAACATATGCAAAAAGAGGTTTTGGTTAAGACATAGTAATAGGGCAAATATATCAGTTACACAGGAATGACATCTTTTAATCTGTTAGCTGCTAACTCTTCCTTGCATTTGGGATGTGATCATTCAGACAACGGGTAGTCGAAGCATTGCTCCAGTATGTTTAAAATTTACTTTGTTAAGTGATTTGAAATATGCTGAAAAGAACTAAGGGGTTTAATTTATCCAAGGAAACAACTGTCTATACCTCAGTGGGAATGACATTGAGTAACTGAATTAAAAATGTCAGAAAACAGGGCTGGGTATATTTCAATCCCAGATGCAGAGGCAGGCAGATCTCTATGAGATGGAGGCCAGTTTGGTGTACATAGTGAATTCCAGGCCAGCTGGAGCTACAGGGAGATCCTGTCTCAAAAAACTAAACATAAATAAATCAAAAGTGAGAAAACAGGCAGAGTAACATGATCTTTTAAGGAGAAATGGTCAAAAAGAGCTTTTAGTAAACAGAAAAGAGAAATGAAAGGATGAAAGAAAGCCTCAGTTGATAGAAACGTGCACTGATAAACAGTGGAGCTAGACACAGGGCTACTGTACGCATCAACTTCTAAACAGAAGAAGCCGTGCCCACCCTCGCTCCCGGTTACTGATACTCAGAACTCTGCTCTCTAGTTTTCTGATTGCAGACTTTATTGTCCTCGGCTGGTGTTGCCCTGCAAGCTTCAGGAAGGAGTAAGAATGACTAGGTCTGACTCATCAGTCACACTCTTTGGATCACAAAGACTTACTCTTGCTTTTTACCTAATAGCTAAAAAATATTTACCCAACAGGCTTTCTCATATGCAGCTGTGTCTATAATATTCTGTCAAACTGTAAAGATCTGAAAATGGAAAGGCAAATTCTATTTTAATATTAGAAACGTGATGCTGAAATAGCCAGAATCATGATGGAAGAGCATGAGCGACTCAGGAAGGAGGAGGATGCTGCAGAAGGCCAGCGGAACAGGGAGAAGGTACAGTACCACCTGGACCTGGAGAAACAGATGGAAGACCAAGAACGGAGGAAGCAGGAGGCATACGAGCAGCTGCTGAAGGAGAAGCTCATGATCGACGAAATTGTGAGGAAGATCTATGAGGAAGACCAGCTGTGAGTGTGCCCAACCTCACCTGCCCACTCTTCACTGTGGGTGGTCGTGGGTTTGCTGGGAGGACATAAAGCTCATGGGGCAGTGTCTGGACTGGGCACAGACACTTATTCACCTTTGTCAGAATGAATATTGATAAATTATTTGATCAATAATAAGTGTGCCTAAGTGGCTAACTGATCTATACCTCTGTGTTCTTAAATTTGTCCATATTATATGCCAGAGGATATTCTGATGGATCTTGTTGGGTACACAACTTAAGGGCAGTGTTTATTCTGACGACTGTAACTTTTCTAAAATGAGATGCATAAAAAATTCTTTAGGGGGCTGGAGAAAGGGTTCTGCAGTTAAGAGCACTTGCTCTTGCAGAGGACCCAGGTTCGGTTCCCAGCACCCACATGGTGACTCACAACTGTAACTCCAGTTCCAGAGGATCTGACATCCTCTTCTGACCTCCATGGGCACCAGGCATGCACATGGTACACTTAAATGCAAGTAAAACACTCATATACATAACATAAAATTTTAAAAATTTTCCTTATTACATTAGAATGGAAGCATGGTAGTATTTTCTGAGAGAGAACTTGTACCTGGAACTATATTTAGTAGCAAAGAGAAGACATTCAGACTGTTTGCTGCATTAATGAATTAACAGACTATAAATAGGAAAGCTGTTTTATTCCCCATATTATTATCAACAGAAAGAAATTCCTCTTTTTGGTATTTTTTAAATATCTTATTTATTATTTTTATTTTATGTATTTGAGTGTATTTCTTGTGTGTAGGTAGGTGCACCCATGTTGTGCAATGCCCATGGAAGTCAGAAGAGGGCATCAGATCCCCTGGAACTGGAGTTATGGATGGTTGTTAGCCACCATATGGATACTGGGAACTGAACCTGAGTCCTCTGCAAGAGCAGCCAGTGCTCTTAACCACGGAGACACCTCTCCAGCCCCAGTATTATTATTTCTATAACTATAAAACCATTCCCCCAATTGCTTTTTAGGGAAAGACAACAAAAATTAGAAAAAATGTATGCAACTCGGAAGCAAATCGAAGAGTTTGAGAGACAGCAGGCTCTCTGGAGACAAAAGAAGCAAGAGGAGATGGAGGAGGAAAACAGGAAAATTGCAGAGTTTGCCAATTTACAGCAGCAAAGAGAAGAGGAGCGAATGGCCAGGGTTCAAAAGATCGAGGAAAAGCGGCTCCAGCTTCAGAATATGGTATTAAAAGAACCACTTTTAAAGATGTTGAAGTTCTAAAACCGTTACTCAGCTTGGATATATAAACATTTGTGTTTTTTAAAAATTTGATAGCTGACTCAGAGGTTGGAAGAAATGCTGCGGCAGCGTGATGATTTGGAACAAGTGCGACAAGAGCTGTACCAGGAGGAGCAAGCCGAGATCATGGAGAGGAAACTAAAAGTAAGTTTCAGGAATGGGAAGATTCATGTAGAGAAGACTTCTGAGGTGAAGCAGTAGAAAGAGCGGAGGTTGATTCAACCATATTAGTAATTATGTTATATAAATGGAATACATACTGCAGTTAAAAGACTAAGATTGTCAATCTGGATAAAAATGCTGGGCTCAGGCAGCAGTGTACAAAGTGCATCATAAAGGGCAAGGTGCAGCTATGTTGTTCACAGCTTAGCTGTGACTCCACATGTAGTTTCAAAGCAGAAGGACCAAGGAAGACATAACATGCAGGCAATTAAAAGCATACTGGAGTGCATATACTAATAAGAGACAAATCCAATTTGGGGACAAGCAGTTTTTTAATCAGAATTAAATTCATCCAAGTACACATGAAAGTCCTAAGGAGTAGGAACCTAAACAGTACAGCTTCACAATACATGAGGCACAAGTGACAGGAGTGAAAGGGGAATCAGACTGAGCCTTCGTCAGAGTAGATCTCAGCATTACTGCATTATTAATATATGTGAGTGCTCAGAAACACAGAGTAGAGTTCCAAACCACGGTATCAAACAGCTTGCCTAACAGATGTTACAGAAGACTTCACCCGGCAACAGAATACGAATTCCATTTAAGTACACACAGAACATGCCTGGACAGTTCATATTCTAGGGCATAAAGCAAGTGTCAATAAATTCACAAGGTTTTAAGTCACACCAGGTCTATTTTCTTAACTATAGTGGAATTAAGTGAGAAATCCATAATGTGAAATACCTGCACATTCCCTAAGTGTGTTATAGTGAAACCGTGTATTTCTAGATAAGCCATGAGCAAAGGAAACATACTTCAAGTTGACTAGCAATAAAAAAACAATGTACCAAAAATGTGGAGTACAGCTAGAGCAGGGGTCGATGGGAAATTTACATCTTTAAGTGCAGTCTAAGAAGAATGGTTAAAAAGCAGTGACCTTGGGCTGGTGAGATGACTCAGTGGTTAAAAGCACTCTTGCAGAGGACCTGGGTTCTGTTTCCAGCACCCACAACTGTCTCTAACTGCAGTTCGGGGGATCTGGCACTCTATTCTGGCCTCAATTGGCATTGTACACATGAGTGCACTTATATACAAACAGGCAGAACACTCATACACATAAAATAAAAATAAGTCAAAAAATATTTAATCAATGATCTTAGAGTTATACACATATTTGTACACATATGTTCATAGCATTATTTGTCTTTTTTTTTTTCCGGAGCTGAGGACCGAACCCAGGGC
Organism: Nannospalax galili; assembly: GCF_000622305.1. Lineage (NCBI taxonomy): Eukaryota > Metazoa > Chordata > Mammalia > Rodentia > Spalacidae > Nannospalax > Nannospalax galili. The sequence goes on from NW_008330486.1 coordinate 1,831,244, forward strand.
CTAGGCAAGCGCTCTACCACTGAGCTAAATCCCCAACCCCCTATAGCATTATTTATAATAATAGATAAAATATGAGAATAGAACACATGTCCATCAGCTGATGGGTGTGTAAACAAAATGTAGTGTGTGAACCTTTAGCTGTATTCTAAGAAAATACCCAGGAATGTTCTGTGGATGGATGGAACTGTGCAGAACCTTGTGAGATCAGCTGCTTTCCTGATGCAGAATTCCCTGGACATTCATTCATGTTGTTGCTTATATCCATACGCGGTTCCCTTTGGGGACAGCTAAAGAGTACATGTGTGAGAGCTTAGATAAACTGTGCTGGTAGCTTCCCAGCGTGGATGTGAGTGGCAGCAGAGAGCTGACCTCTCTGCCTATCCCTAACCAACTGGACAACCTGTGATGGGTGATGGCTCCTTCTGACCTTCCTGAAAAGGCTGAGCCCCGGCATCCACAGTGTAACCAGCTCAGCAGCGTGTTGGCTTATCTTCCCTCCCTGCTCCACTCTGCTTGTTTCTCACTGCCAGCTGGACTGTTTCTCAGGCATAAAATATCTATACAAAAGCCCTGGTTGAAGTCTGTGTCCTCACCTCCTCTGATACCGGAGGACAGTCCCGAATGGGCTATCTCCTGAAAGTCACTGCGGTCAGAGTGATTGCACAGGGAGCTATTTCAGGGTTTCAGTGAATAGCTATTTCTAAAACTACATAATGGGTTTTAGAATACAGGGAAGGATAGGAAATCAGCAGCTTATACCATACAATCAGCACAGCCCTTATCCAGACCTAGTTGAGAGATGGGAATGCTTTTACAGTTGAAAAATACTTTGTTTGGTCAAACATTTCTCAGTGTGTTGAATTAAATTAAAATTTTCTATTGAAGGTAGATTCTCAGAACTACCAATGGTATGATTGTTTTAAATTTAGCTCCACATACAGTATATCAATATGCTCAGGTATACAAAAATAAATTTCATATTAGCTCTTTTCAAAGTAGTTGTATGTTGACTCTGAGCTCAGAAACAAGATGGTAGATACATACAGATTAAATGTTGAAAGTAAATGCTGGAAAGCCATGCTAAAGACATGCCATTGTGTTCAGATTGTTTTACAAGAATGGGACAAAGTATTATCATGAAAAGTCTTAAGTTTTTGGTTTGTATGATTTCATAGCATAATACTCATTGTAACCAAACTCTGTCCTAGTCATTTGATTTTTTTAAATATTTTATTTATTATTTTTATTTTATGTGTATGAGTACATTGTCTGCATGTATGTGAGTGCACCCGTGTTGTGCAAGGCCGCAGAGGTCAGAAGAGGGCTTCAGATTCCCCTGGAACTGGAGTTAAGGACGGTTTGTAGCTGCCATGTGGGTTCTGGGAATTGAACCCAGGTCCTCTGCAAGAGCAGTCAGTGCTCTTAACCGCTGAGCCATCTCTCCAGCCCCTGATTTGATTGCTTGTTTTCTGAGACAGCATCTCTTTGTAGCCCAGGCTGGCCTCAAGCTTGTGAATCCCCATACTTCTGCCTCCTGAGTACTGGGTTACCTTCTTTTCTAAATGTGATGTAAGGACATGGCCACCAAGTTAACTTCTAACGTCATCATTTTTTTCAGGAAGAAGCAGAGCAGAAGCTGAGAAAGAAGAAAGAAATGAAGCAAGACTTTGAAGACCAAATGGCCTTGAAGGAAATAATACTTCAGGCAGCCAGAGAGGAAGAGGAGAGCTTTAGAAAAGCTATGCTAGCCAAGCTTGCTGAAGACGATCGACTAGAACTAATGAATGCCCAGAAACAACGAATGAAGCAGCTAGAACACAAAAGGGCAGTGGAGAAACTCATCGAAGAGCGTCACAACCAGTTCCTTGCAGACAAAGTAAGGAAAAGATTGGGGATTTTTGTTGTTGTTGTTATCATTGGACAGAAACTTGTGTATTCATCACTAAGCATTTACTGGCAGCCTTTGTGTACACACACACACACGTGTGTGTGTGTGTGTCTCTCTGTGTGTGTGTGTGTGTGTGTGTGCATGCCCCTGTGCGCACATGAGTGCATAGTGTGGGTGTGGAGGTAGAGCACACCTGGGTATCAGGCCTCTCCTTCACCTTGTTTGACCCAGGGTTGGTCTGTTGTTCTCTGTATATGCACTCCAGGCTACCTTCCGTCAGGCTCCTGGGATTCTCCTGCCCCCATCTCCCATCTTGCCATAGCAACCCTGCAATTACAGGTGCACACCTGTCTTTACGTGGGTTCTGGGGATCCAAACTTACACAGCAAACACTGCCCATGGAGCCGTCTCTCCAGCCTTCCTGAGAACCTTTCATGTGTCAAACAATGTTAGATATTTGTTTTCCAGTCATATGATCTACAAAGTTACTGAGGACCATTTATTAAGACATCAGGAAACTTTATTTTATTTATTTTAATTTTATGTGTATGAGTGTATTGCCTGCATGTATGTAAGTGCATCCATGTCATGCAATGCCCACGGAAGTCAGAAGAAGGCATTGGATCCCCTGGAACTTGAGTTAGAGATGGGTTGTTAGCCACCATGTGGGTGCTGGGATTCGAACCCGGGTCCTCTGCAAGAACAGTCAGGGCCGCTGAGCCATCTCTCTAGCCCCAGGAAACTGTTTATTAATGCTTCCTATGTGCTAAATGCTGGTTGATGTTGAAAACATAAAGATTACTAAGTCCTTGTTACCTGTGAATTTATACTCTTGGTTGAGAAAAATACAAAAATTAAAGATACTTCATATGTGATAATAAAGATTTGATATGTTGGTATATCAGAGAAGAATTACAGCTTATTAACACCCTGTACATTAAGAAGGTGAATTTTTTTCCCAAGAGGAACCACTGAAGAATTAGGGAAACTATGTGATAAGATTGGATTTTGAAAGACCATTCAAGTAGCAACATTGCTACTTGGAAGGAGGAAGGCTGGAGGTAGGGAGGCCAGTACGGAGCACATATATCCCAGTAATCAGTTGGACACATGCGAATGGAGGGCTCACCTCAGAGATGATGATCATGCACAGTGGATGATGTTGGGGGCCACAGAGATCTAGAGAAGACTTAAGGCAACTAGTGATTACAAATACTGTTACTTCTATCTTCAGTGAATGGACCATGTCCTAAAGAAAGGTAGACTTTGAAGGAATATATAATTCCATTTTATTCATATTAATTTTGTGGCTGAAAGTGAATATCTATTCTTGGAAATGTGGATTTAAGAGTTGGAGAGGGTCAGCTTGTGACTCTGGCACAATAGAGTTACGTATTTATGTTTCATTGATCAAACTGAAGGAATCCTCAAATAATGTGTGTCGCTGAATGGCTGTGTTTGAAGACCCAAATGTGGTCGGTCATGGGTAAGTGCTTTGAAAAGATGAATAGCTCTAGATGTGGGGCGCACAGTCTCCTAGGCAGACGGCCGGCATCATTAGTAATAGAGGGTGGTCAGAATTTTTATGGGCTAAAAACAGCAATAGGAGGTGAAAAAGAATTTAAATTTCATCCTTTTTAGATAAACGAGACAGTATGATTTTTAGCATATAAGGTAGAGTAAGGAAGGAACAAAAATAATTGAAAGGTCTCAAATAAGAGAACCCAAGGAATATACACACTATTGTGTTTTGAGTTGGAGCTGGAAGATCATGACTTCTGTTTTAGGCGTGTTGAGTTTGAACCAGAAATGCAAGGTGAAGGTACCCTGAAGTCAGTCAAGCAGAAGAGTGAAATGTGGGCTGGTTTCTGATTCCTGCTTACCTGGAATTAAGCAGGATTCAGAGAAATTAAAAAAGAGATGGTACCTCCAAAGAATATGTTATAATGAAAAACAATCAGGGGACCTAGGATTGAGTCCTGGTGGACAGGTTAGCTTAAAATGGAGCAGGAGGAAGAAAAAAAAAAACAAAAAATGTTCAAAAAGCTGAGAGAACCTACGTGGTATAGTCACAGAAAATCAGGTCAGTGGTCTCTGCCAGCCCCCTAAAAATTCTAACTGGTCTCCTTGTAACTTTAGTCAACCTACCACAAGCCAAGGACTTTTAAAAAGTCTCATCATGTCCTTTTCATGTGTAAACCTCACTTGACTCTCACAAATAAACCTCAGTTCCTTAGGCTTGACATAAATCAGTCATGACCCGAATCTAGCCCTTAGGAGAGATAAATATCTATAAAGTGCAATTTGCCTGACACCTGGTAATACTTTATAAATGTTGAATTAATGAAGGCAGTAACTATTGGCACAGTGATCAGGGAAGCAGAAAATTAGGAGACTTTTGGAATTTCCCATAAAGCTTTGACTACTTACTCCCTGTCTGTAAAAGGGTAGGACCAGTGGTAGACTGGGCTTGCTCAGGGAAACAGAGTAAGTCAAGATGTGTACAGATGGGAATCAGATAAAACCGCCTAAGGACACACGTACACAATTCATGTGTTAGTTTTTTTTATCATAAACATTTCTGGTATGAAGTGGGCTTAGCTTTAAATGTGGTAAGATGCGGCCACAGTTTTGTTCTGACTCCAGGACAATGTGGATCTTCTTAACAATAGAACTTAGTAATTGATGTCATTGAACAATCCTAAGGCACTAACCCTGCTTTTTATATTTCAGATATGGTTCTAAGTAGCTATCTATAATTGTCCACTGCTAAAAATTTGTATGGTTTAGACAGTCCTACAAATTTCCCTAGGGACGTTTCCTACCACCAGAGCTATTCAGAATTTGGCCAGCATATGCAGACTGATTCTATGCCCTTCTAAACCATTTATAGTAACTTACTATAGACTTCACAGTACACATTTAGTGTGATTTAGCACATCTTAAGAAGGGAAATCCTGTATTAGGCTCAAATTTGAATGTCTACATCATCACATAAAAATCCAGTACTGTGAGGCCCTGGGTTCAGTCCCCACTACTGCAGATCCTATTCAGCAGTCATTTGGATAGAGTTGTGAGTCCTTTAGGGCCCTCAGTATGATAATGACATCATGTTTGTATTATATGACACAGAGTATTCAGAGAATTCTGAATTCTTTCCAGAGAAACAGCAGTTCCTTTGCTGGAGCTCTAACCCCTACCCTTGTGCTCTGTTCATTAGGGTTTTTTGTGTTTTTTTTTTGGTCTTGCACTGTCCACTGTTTTGAGTACATGGTATATGGTGAGAATTCCATAAATATTTGTTAAAATTATTAGGAGATACTCCTTTGAATGCTTTTTTCCCTTAGGATCAAAGATTTCCCTAAAAATATGTACTTGCCTCCCTAAAAATTGTAGTTATGAGGGGTATAGTTGTAACTCAGTGGTAGAGTGCTTGCCCAGCAAGTACAAGGCCCTGGGTTCAATCCCCAGTACCAAAAACCAAAGCATAATAACTGTGTTATGATGCCATACCTGTCGTTCTTAAAAGTTTAAAGGAATATAAAAGGATTATAAAAATATAGAGGTATATGTATTTGTTTAATATATGTAAAAGACATAGATGTACCAGTATCTTTTGAACGTCTGATCCATCAATCTTATCATCTAGTTCACTGTGAGAACAGTGTATTTGGAAACTTCATGAGAGATTACTGTGCTTTGCGGAGTTAGACCATTTGATTTGCATTTCCAGCAACGTGAGCTGGAAGAGTGGCAGCTGCAGCAGAAACAGCAGGGCTGCATTAACACGATCATCGAGGAAGAAAGGCTGAGACTCCTCAAAGAACATGCTGCAAAACTGCTCGGATATCTCCCCAAAGTAAGTGAGGCTTGCACCTCAGGGTGTGATCTTCATGACCTCTAATCATGGGGAGAAATCAGCCTGGTTCTAGAACACTGGTGGGTGAAGATTTGATGCACTTCTTGGCTCTGTTTGGAAGCAGCAGTGACTCTCAGCCAAGTGCTGAACCTCTCTGGTCCCATTTAAACACCTCTGTAGTGAATACAGTTGGTCTTGGCATGTTATTAGAGATCTGAGCCGGATTTACTGAACTTCTCTCTTTTTCAAATTTAATTTTTGAAACAGGGTCTAGCCCAGGCTGGCCTGGAACTCCCTGAGAACCTGAGAATGATCTTGAATTTCTCCTCCAGGTTTATGCAGTGCTTAGAATTGAATCCAAAGCCTTATGCACGTTAGGCAAGCACCCTATGAAGTGAGCTATATCCCTAGCCCCGGAACTGATATTTCAGACTTTTTGATCTCCTTTCTGCATAGGCAACCTAAAAATAAACTACCTTAGACCAGCTATAAAACTAAAAACACATGATGATAAACATGATGATAATTGGTAATGCAATAGCGGGCACCTGCTTGATCTGATTCAGAAGAGTCTGCTCTGTAGGTGATCATGTTATAACTAGGACTGGGCAACCTTAGTTTCTAAGAGTAATTCCAAAAGGTAGTGCATTTTCATATGTATCTGAGACATGTGGTTACTAATGAGCTTCATAGTCTGCAGAAACTTCTGCATTTATATTTTTACTGAGTGTAGAAGCAAGTGTGTGTTTGTGTTCAGTATATGACCAGTGCAAGTAGGAGAAAAGACTTAAAGTATTAAGATCACATGACTAATTGATGGCCTGACCACAGGGTCTTATAGTCTAATTGATTAGGTAGATGGACTACAACATGATAAACTGAGGATAAAATCCATATGTAATTGATATTTTAAATAAATGAATGATAAGAAAATCTTTGGATTTCGATATTTCAGTGGAGGAAATGATTATGGCAGCCAAAGGAAAAGTTATTCTAATAGATTTGATGTCCCCAAATGGCCATTAACCTTTAGGTCCTAGCTGCCCCAAGTAACCTTAGCTGTCCTTTGAATCTTTTAGCGTTCAAGATAAACCTTTCAGCTTAGTATGGTTTTAAAAGAACGAAGTGTTTCCAAAGGCTTGCTTAAATGCTTTAGCTCCAAACCTGCCCTGTTTTCTGCCAGATGGATAGTTGCTGATGAGCCCGTGAGGCAGTTAAGATGAATCCCATGCATGAATCTCACAAAAGTTAGTCTCTCCGCCTTTGATCCCCTCGTATCATGCGACAACTATTTTAAATCAAGGGGAGAGCACAAAAGGTGTCAAGTTCTGTTACTTCCAGGCAGTGTAATAGTGTAATAGTTGAAAAGCAGAGTTTTCTGGCACAGCCTTCTGCTCTGAAGGTGATGAATCAAGACACGGAGGCAGCTCAGGAATGTTCACAGTATGCCTGAAGTTATAATGTTTGGAAATTAGTGATTTTTAAAAATCTTTTCTTAAACCTGTTGAATAGATTTCATTGTCTTGGATAACTTTATTAACCTCATGTGAACTTCATTAACCTTATGCTAGTTTTAAGAGTATTTAGTGATACTGTCATGTTCCAAAGTAATCAATAAAATGTTTTTCTTGTAGGGAGTATTTAAAAAAGAGGATGATATTGATATGCTTGGTGAAGAGTTTAGGAAAGTATATCAGAAGAGGAGTGAAGTTTGTGAAGAGAAGTGACGGACGTCGGCAAGATTTGATAAAACCTGAAGTTTTTGTGTGCAACCACTAGATGTCAGCGGAACTTTTATTTTACTGTCAGTGGCAGCAGACATCTAGCATTTATTTGCATATTCTAAAACAACCATATTTCATCATTTATAAACAATTAGACAAAATTAAACACATTAACACTAACTGCAAAACTAGCCACTGTCATTTACTCTGAATTCTGCGACACCACATGTCATAGAATTCCAGGTGTGTATATAAGTAATGTATGCCAAGCACAAGCTAACTTCTCAACATCTCTAGTACTCCTGTGGGGGTGGGAGAGCTGAGGGGTTGCTGATTGCCCTGGAGTCTGGGTTCTTCCCAGAGGTGGACAAAGAATTGAACTCCCAGGGATGAGGTAGAGACTGTGAGAACAAGCATTGGTTGAAGCAGAAAACAGAGTAAGTAAAGAGCAAAGAGCAGAGATGCTGCCAAGGGCAGGGTCTCCAGAGCTGGCAGACGATGCACCAGGTAACTGCTGGGCTGGTTTTGTTATAGGGTCAGGGTCCCCAAGTCTTTCTCTCCCCCCGCCCGCCTTTTTTTACTTGTTTTTATTTTATGTGTATGAGTGTTTTACCTGCATGTATGTAAGCACACCTGTGTTGTGCAATGGCCATGGAGGCCAGATTCCCCTGGAACTGGAGTTAAAGACAGTTGTTAGCTTCCATATGGATGTTGGGAACCAAACCAGGTCCTCTGCAAGAGCAGCAAGTGCTCTTAACCACTGAGCTGTCTCTCCAGCTCCTCTTTCTCTCCTTTGATCCCTCATCCCACCCTGTCTTTTGGCCCAGTCAGCCCCATCCAGGATAGAGATAACTAAGAGAAGTGTCCTTGCCTGACAGATGGCCTTGTCAAGCCTGGAGTCTCATTTTTTTTGGTGAATGGCTTTGTTTTGACACATTCCAGCAGTTAAGTGGGAATATTTTTCCTTTCCTCCTTTCAACCTGTTCCCTAACAGCCTACTCTTAGCTAATTGCCAACATTCCCTGCCTCAAACTTCTGTCTTCTTCAGGATGGATGGGATCAGTGTTAGGGGTCCTGAGAAGTAGGCTGCTCTAAACGTTGATTGATGCCAACTATGATTCTTCTGGCTGATCCAGGCAAAGGATCCTGGGTGGATGAATGCTCAAGGCCAATCTGGTGTGCTTCGATAAAATTCAAATGATGGTGTGGATTCGGACAAAGGACAGCCATCTGATGAAGTGAGTTCTTACCATATGCTATGTAGGTGCAATAACATCTGTAACATAGAAGAAGCAAGATTATGAGACCAACTGTAATTCCTGTTGACAGAGAGTGCTGGACCAGCATTGCCTTAATTGGCAGAGGAAAATAGGCAAGAAATCCATCCAAAGAATCCGTAGGGCTGGAGAGATGGCTCAGGGGTTAAGAGCACTGGCAACTCTTGCAGAGGACCCTGGTTTGATGCCTAACATCCACATGATGTCTAACAACCATCCATAATTCCAGTTCCAAGAGAATCCAATGCCTTCTGACCTCCGTGGGCATTATAAGACATGGGTGCAATTACATGTAGGCAATACACTCATACATGTAAAGTAAAAATAAAAAATATATATATAAAAACATGGCATACCTGGTCATAAGCATTGACAGGGGTCATGACATCCTTTCCACCCTTACCTGTGTTTGTTGAGTGTGGTGAAGAACACTTAGTTTGGTCTAGGAGACCAAGGAGTTTCTTATTGGTCAGTTCAAAATATATAGCTGGCAATTAGATTTCTATTATATTAATCTCATGAGGAGCCTTAAAGGACAATGTTAAGAGAACTGTTCCGCATTGTTATTAATAGGCATTTTATTTAAGGAAGCAAGGTGTAGCTGTGCAGTTGGCTGGATGGTGCAACAAAGTCCTGTGTAAGGCAGCTGGTAGTTAGGGTACACATGAAAAGTCAGTGAGAGGTACCCTCCCAACAACCAATGCCCCGTCCATATGCCAGATGTAGTTCTTAGTGGGGTACACATTAAGGGCCAAGTTTGAGCGAAGTCGGGGTTCCAGTGTTGCTGTGAGCACAAAGTCCATTTTCTTTTTTGTTTAACTTTAAAAAAAATAACTTTATTGAGAATTTCACACATGCATATAAGGTGTTTTGATCAAATCCACGCCCACTCCCTCCCCTCCAACACCTCCCATATTTCCCCATCTCTTTTTTTCTGACAACTTCATGTACTCTTTCTTTCTTTTCCTTTTTAAAAATGGGGCCCCTCTAAAGAGGTAACCCTAAAATCTTTTAGGGATTAGATATGAGCTCCCAAATACTTTTATCATTTTTGGCCTTTGGAACAGAGTATGTTGCTAAAAGACCCAAGGACATTTTGACTTTTAGCCAAGAAACTGGCTACTTTTCTTTGGGGTCTTTTTACCCTTAACGGCCTAGCCAATTCCTACCTCCTATTCTTGTCACGCCATCCTCTGAAGAGGTTACCCAAATTGCCAATAGGCAATCAGGATACAGACTGCTCTGGCTTCTTCCATGCTGAACAGGGATACACGGTGAGCAATTGGGGTACAGTTGGGATTGCATTAAATCTATATATTGCTTTTGGTAGGATGGTCATTTTCACAATATTAATTCTTCCAATCCATGAGCATGGGGGTGTCTTCCTCAATCTCTTTAACGATTTAAAATTTTCATTGTAGAGATCTTTGGTGTCTTTGGTCAGATTTATTCCAAGGTTTTTTTTTCTTTTTCTTTTTCTTTTTTTTCCAGCAATTGTGAATGTGAGCATTTCCCTGTATTCTTTCTCCAATGGCTTGTTATTGGTATATACAAAGGCTACTGATTTTTGTAGATTGGTTTTATTATCTGCCACTACACTGAAAGTGTTGATCAGTTCTAGAAGTTTTCTGGTGGAACTTTGGGGATCTCTTTAGTATCATATGATCTGCAAAAAGTGATAGTTTGACCTCTTCTTTTCCAATTAGTGCTCCTTTAATTTCCTTCTCCTGTCTTATTGCTGTAGCAAGAGTTTCAAGCACTGTGTTGAAAAGGATGGAGATAGTGGACAGCCTTGTCTGGTTCATGATTTCAATGGGAATGCTTCCAGTTTTTCTCCATTTAGATGATGTTGGCTGTGGGTTTGTTGTATATAGCTTTAATTATGAGGTATGTTCCCTCCAGTCCAATTCCCTCTAGGACTTTGAATGTAAATGCATGCTGAATTTTGTCAAAAGCCTTTTCTGCATCTATTGAGATGACAATGTGGTTTTTGTCTTTGAGTCCATTTATATGATTAATTACACGTATTGATTTGTGTATATTGAACCAGCCCTGCATCTCTAGGATAAAGCCTACTTGATCATGGTGAATGGTCTTTTCGATGTACATCTGTATGCAGTTTGTATTTTGTTCAGAATTTTTGCATCTATGTTCATTAAGGATATGGGTCTATTGTTTTCTTTTTTGGTTGTGTCTTTACCCAGTTTGGGTATTAGAGTGATGCTGGCTTCATAGAAGGAATTTGGGAGTTCTCTCTCTGTTTCTATCATTTTGAATAATTTAAGTAGTATCGGTTGGAGGTCTTCTTTAAATGCCTGGTGGAATTCTCCTGTTTCAAAAATTGACTACATACTGGGCCACAAAACAAACCTCAACAAATACATGGGATTATTTCAATATTTTTGTATTTGTTGAGATTTGTTTTGTGGCCCAGTATGTGATCAGTTTTTGAAAACGTTCCATGGGGTGCTGAGTAGAAAGTGTATTCTTTGGTGCTTGGGAGGAATATTCAAAAGGTGTCTGTTAGGTCCATTTGATGTATAGTATCATTTATTTCAGATGTCTCCCTGTTTATTCTTTGTCCGGTTGACCTGTCTAATGGAGACAGTGGGGTACTGAAGTCCCCTACTATTACTGAGCTGGGGTTAATATGTGTCTTAAAGTCCTGTAGTGTTGTTTTTATGAATTTGGGTGTACCAGAGTTTGGTACATATATGGTAAGAATTGTAATACCTTCTTGATTAATTTTTCATTTGATCAGAATGAAGTGACACTCCTTATCTCTTCTGGTTAGTTTTACTTTGAAGCCTATTTTGTCAGATATTAGAATTGTAACCCCTGCTTGATTCTTAGTGCCAATTGCTTGGAATATTCTTTTCCATCCTTTTACCTTAAGGTAGTGCCTATCCTTGAAGGTGAGATGGGTTTCTTGCAGACAGCAAAGAGATGGATTTTATTTCTTTTTCTTTCTTTCTTTTTTTGTCTTTTTGAAGCAGGGTCTCCCTATAGCCCCAGCTGTCCTGAAACTCACTATGTAGATCAGGCTGGCCTTGAACTCACAGAGATCTGCCTGCCTCTGCCTCCCAAGTGCTGGGACTACAGGTGTGCACCTTAGCCTGTGTCTTTTGACTGGGGAGTTCAGTCCATTGATATTTAAGGTTATTATTGAAAGGTGTGTATTGGTTGCTGTCATTTTGATTGCTGTTTGTGTTCTCTGTCTAATTCTGTGTTTCCTCAATTATACCTTTATTTAATTTCTTTTGTTGCCCTAGGGTACAGTTGTTTCTCTCTTTGCTCTCTGTATTGCTTCAAGTATTCTTTGGAGGGCTGGTTTTGTGGACATGTGTTCTTTCGGGCTATTCGTGTCATGGAAGATTTTTCTTTCCCCCTCAACTATAATAGACATTTTTGCTGGGTAAAATATTCTGATCTGACATCTGTTGTCATGTAGAGCTGGAAATATCTTGGTCCAGGTTTTTCTGGCTTTCATAGTTTGCATTGATAAGTCAGCTGTAATTCTGATGGGCTTTCCTTTGTATGTGACTTAATGTTTTTCTTTTGCTGCTTTCAGTATTCTCTCTTTGTTCTGTACATTAGTGTTTTTACTGTGATATGTCATGGGGAGTTTCTTTTCTGATCCTATTTGGTGTTCTATGTGCTTCCTGTATTTGTATGGGGATGTCTTTCCTTAATTTCAGGAAATTCTCTTCTACAATCCTGTTTAAGATCTGGTCAACACCATTAACCTGAAATTCTTCTCTTTCCTCTACTCCTATGATCTGTAGATTTGGTCTTTTCATGGTATCCCACATCCCTTGCATATTCCATTCTTGTGCTTTTAAATTTTTTCCATAATCTTTGCTTGAGTGGTCCAGTTCTTCAACTTTATCCTCCAGTGTTGATATTCTGTTTTCCATTTCATTCATTCTAGTGGTGAGGCTTTCCCCTGTTGTTTCAAGTTGGCTTATTGAGTTTTGCACTTCCTTCTTCATTTCTGCCTGAGTATTCTTCAATATTTCTATCTCTTTTGCGAATTCATTCAGAAGTTTATCCCTATCTTCTTTCAGTTCTTTGATTTGTTTGTTCATGTGTTCTTTAAATTTGTTGAATTCCTTGATCATGTTCATGATTGTTCTTTTAAATTTAGTGTCCTGGGTTATCTCTAGGGGGTTTTCCTTGTGGAATTCTTCTACAGGACTGGTGGAGTTTAGTGAGGACATAGTGTTTTGGCTTTCCATTTTATTATTTTATTGTGATTTGGCATGCAAATTTCTTTTTTTATTTATGATTCTGATATGAATTATTGTATTATTGGGGTGCCTAGGTATTTCCTTATTGGTTATATAAAGCTGATTGGTAAAAGTTTCAGGTTCTCTCAGGTTTTATTTTGGAGGGAACTGATCACTTCAAATCAGCTATTCAGGAGAACCCACAGAAGCCCAAGTCAGGTTCCAGTCAGGTACATTCAGGCTTCTTTCTAAGGTTTGGACCCCATTAGCAGAAACCCAGAGAAAATTTGGGAAATTCCCTAAGGGAGGGGGGCAACTTTGGGACTCTCAGTTGGACTGCTGTGTTCTCAGCCCCTATCCCAGAGGGAAGCCAGAATCCGGCACTCTCTAGCTTTCTGCCACTACACCAATGGAGGTCAGAACCCACCCTCAGGCTGTCTGCTAGGGTCTCAGCCTTAGCCTACCAAAGTCAGGTCTGCCCTGGGGCCTTGGGAGGTGCCTCAAAAAATCCCATGAAGGGGGATGGGTATGGCACAATTAGGGGAAGCTCACTACCACATGGAGGCAGAATCTGGGTGCTCTCAGGCAGTCCCCTTTGGTCTCAGCCTCTATGCCAGAGGGAGGCCAGAACCCAGCACTCTCTGGTGGTCTGCTGAGAGCACAGAAGCTACACAAATGGAGGTTAGAGCCCACTCTCTCAGCCTGTCTGCTAGGATCTCAGCCTTAGCCTCGCAAAGTCCATTTTCTCTAATTGACAGTATTCGTGGGAAATATAAGCCCACTGAGTGTGGTTTTGTAAGATTGCCCAGTGATGTCCTATAGGCACTACTCTAGAGCTATTAATAATTCTTCCCAGGCCTATGAATTTAACAACAGGAGATTTGGTAGCCTCAGTTAGTTGGGGAGCATGGACCTTTAAGACACAAGAAGACATATCACAATGATGTGAGGTTATCTTCCAAAGAGAGGGAATCCATCCCATAATTAGAAAAGATTATTTTAAAATATTTTTGTTTTTTAATTTTATATGTATGAATGTTTTGCCTGGATTTTTGTCACATATGTACCCATATCATGCAATGTCCATGAAGGTGAGAAGAGGGTGTCAGATTCCCTGGAACTGGTGCTATAGATGGTTGTTAGCTACCGTGTGGGTGCTGGGAACTAATCCCAGGTCTTCTGCAAGAGCAGCCAGTTGTGCTCTTTTTTTTTTTTTTTTCCAACCAGTGCTCTTAATGGCTGAACTATCTCTTCAGTCTCAGAAAAGATAATTTTTAGATGTAGCTTCAGCATTTAAGAGTGTAGGCCATTGGCCCATAGCTAGTTTGGAGCCCATCTCAGTCAACAAGGTTGATAAACCTTGCTGGGTATGAATACAAGCTCTTTGTCTTGAGAGGATGGAAGCATGTTTTTAAAGAATGGACCTGGTAGGCTACATGCATTCTTTGAAGCCTGAGCTTTCTTTTGCTATGCTATTCCATCCCTTCCCTTCTGTTTGGAACAAGAGGCCAACTTTCCAACCTATTTGGGAGAGGGAATCCTTTTCCTGGGAGTTCCTCTCCTCTGTATTGGCCCAATCTAGTTGTCCCACAACTCCCAGGTCTGTGTCTATTCCCCCAAGAAAGTCTCTCTTGTTTCTGTGGGGAAGATCGTCCTTTAGGTTTTTGTATAAGGTAATAAGGGCCCTAGTTTTCTCATGCCAGATTTGGGACAACCACTCAGTAAATTGACTTTGATGTAAGGTCATGGCTTGGGCACAGTTGTGATAGAAATGATGAATCTAAAACCAGTAGAGAGCCCATTGAAGAGTTAATGTGGTGGGGATGGTCCCCAGGTATGCGAGGGTTTGAGTATGCCAAAGTGGTTCCTGATTCCATTCAACCCATAGAGTAAGGGCAATCTTAGAGGGATCATGAACCCACCAGGTTACTCCTAGTAATTGAGAAATTCCATAATCAGTCCACATGTACAGGGCAAGGAGTTCTGGGGGGCATTGTTTTCTATTACAGTGAACTCCATGTTGCATCTCAGGCTTAACACTCCAACATCTACCTCCTAATAAGGAGTAGCCTTTACAACCAGGAAGTTGTTCTTGAGGGGAATCCCTACTATATTGATGATGATACAGGCTAGGGCCTGACAGCTGTTATTTTTCAAAATGTATCAGCCAGGACGGGATTGAACAGGATGGTCCTAATGGAGTCCTGGTCAAGATATAGGAGTCTCTCTGAAAAGTACACCCCTCTGTAAAGATGTAACACAGTTTTGTTCCAGTGTAAGGCAAAGGGCTTTCCCATAGGTGGGGGAGAGAAGTAATGAACCTGTACATGTCTCACATCTGGTATTAGCAGTAGTAGTGTTCAAATAATGATGTTATTAGAGTTTGGTGCACACTGAATTTCATTTTGATCCATCCATTCTCTGGATTCCGGTTCAAAGCAAGCTGGCTATCAGGGTGCAGAATATAAAAGAAGGCATATTGTAACTCCAAGACAGAGTGGAAATTGCCCCCTGTGGGATCTGAGTCCAAAAAGTATAAGGATTGGGCAGTACAGGGTGAAGAGAGTCTACAGTCTCATTAATTAGCCAGAGATCTTGTACCAGCCTCCATTTGTTAGGTCCTTTAAGATAGGGGAATCATAGGGCCTGGAGCACTCTCTCAGAGCCCCTGCCTTTTAAGAGTTAGGATGATTGGCTTGAGTCCCTCTGTTTCTTCAGGTTTGAGTGAGTATTGTTTCTGGTAGGGAAAATATGTGGTGTCCTTTGGATGTATTTGAACAAGTGTGTAGTTGTAGCAGGACCCACAGTCTTTCCAACTGCCCATATGGCGGGATCCACATTAGTCTAAGAAGTAAGCACAGACTTCCTCCAAGGGGGAGGATAAGTTCTACTTGGCAAAAGGAAAGAAAATCCTTTCCTAGTAGAAACATTGGTGCTTCTGGTACTATAAGGAAGGAGTGGTAAGAGGTAGCCTCCCAATGAACAGGCCAGAGGCTCAGGGAAATACCTTTTTAGGGGTTGGCTTGATAAAGCACTGAAGATCTTACTCCTGTGTCTCTTAAGAAGTCCATAGTATTCTTTGCCAACTGTAAGGTTACCTGGGGCTCCTCAAGTTGGACCAGTGTCATGGGAGCCTGTAGAGATGGCCTGGGAACGAGCAATGCTCCATAGGAGGAGATGGCCTCTGGGGCTTGTACGACATCTGGCTTTCCACTGGTTGCCTTGACATGCCGGGCAAGCAGGGGCTAGGACTTTTGCCTCAGGATCTCCTCCCATTTGGGACATTCCTTCTTTAAATGTCCCTTCTGTTTACCAAGGAAGCTTGCCTCAGTGGGACCTTTCAGGATGGTCCCCCATAGATCTCCTTAGCACTCTTACCCTTTTTTCTCCCCTTCTCCAGGTCTCGATTATCTTTTTCTATTTCCCCATTACAGTAGACTGACACAGTGGTCTGGACCAACTGATCCAAACCCTTGTCTGATTCAGTCACCAGTTTTTGTAGTTTTCTATAGCTATCTGGCACTGACGGGGTGAGAAATTTGTTCTTTAGAAGGACCTCCTCCTCCGTGGACTCTGCAGTCATATTAGTATGCTCCAGATTGCCTCCTTCATTCTCTGGACAAGTGGGAGGCTCTTGGTCCCCCTGGAGAACAGCAGCCAATTGAGCATAATTGAGAGGCTTTATTTCAGCCTTATGAAGGCCTTCTTCAAAAGACCACATAAAATGTCTACAATTCCATGCCCCTTTATCTTCCTTCCCCTATGCCCCAACCAGGTTCCACGGGGCGGGGGGGGGGGTGGTGGCCTGTTTCCCCAAAGGGATTATAGTTTGGGATCTTGGCAAATGTAATTCAAAATAATCATTGCCAATGTTCACTGCCTGTTCAATTATTGTCTTTCTATAAAGGTCAGGATTTGATCCAGAAAGAGCATAACATCCCTCCAAACCATGTCATGGGGATTATCAGGGTTTTCAGGAAAGCTGCCTGGTTCCTTTATAATGTCTTTGAGCTCAGCAAGAGAAAAAAGGCAGATGGGCCTCAGGAGACCCAAATTCTCCTAAAAAATCTTATAGAGGAAACATCTCAAGAGGGAGAGGAGGAACTCCCAGGAACCCTGGGTGGGAGTCTTTCTGACTCTTCAGGATAAAGCAGACAAGCTCCTGAAGGGGGAAAGTTACCAGGTTGGGACACAAAGGCTTCAGAGGTGCTGGTTCTGGGTACTGAGTGTCTGGAGGGGGTACCTTCAGGAGTGCTGCCTCTGAGGACTGAATGTCCTTTGGGGGACCAGAGTCATGGGGATTGGATTCCCAGATTCACTTCATGAGCAGACTGGCCCACAGACACCCATAAATACAGCCAGAGTAGTCTATCTGGCAGCCTTTAGTCACTTCTGGGTGGCCCCAAAGATTGAAAAAAAAGATACGTAAGGGATCTCAACTATCTTCCCTGTTCCCTAATAAGTCTAGCTGGAGAATACTATTATAATTAAGGCTCCCCTTTGATGGCCATCTTTCTACATCCTCCAGGGGGATATTGAGGCAAAGCCTCCTGGCAGAAAAAAATTAGACTCTTTCTGAAGATTTTTGGGTCTAATTTTATACAGAGTTTAAGTAGGCATCTGAGTGACAATTTAGGAGAGATCTTGGAGCCAGCTTTTCCCATCTATAACCAGATTGAGGAGAAAAAAAGAGACATCACATGTCGGGTTTTCCCTTTTCCCTCCACATTCTCTAGATTAACTAGAAGAGGACCTCCAGGCTGCCTAGGGGAGCAGCTAGTATGGTCTGTCATGTTCTGGAGAGATCTGGTCTGAGTTTTGGGAATTCTGCACTTACCCATGTCCTGGTTCCACCTACTTTTCACTTCCTCCTGTTTCTGGATCATTTTAGAGGACTTTTTTCCTTTTCCCTCATTCCTGCCAGTGGGAATGTGGGTCCTGTCCCTGTACTCTTATATCCTATATCTGTGAAATCGCCATTCTTCAAAACAATGTACCTGCTATTTTATTTCCTATAACAAGGGTTCAGGGAGGCAGCAAAAAGCTAATAAACAAGGGGGAGTCGGGGCACCTTGAGGAGTGAGTAGAAACCCAGTAGTCAGGACATATTCAAATAAGACATGGCCACGATCCCAGGCCCATTTCAAGGGGAAAAGGGGCCAAAATGGACACAGTAGGTATCTTCAGAGATGCATTAGCCACTGTGATAGTTAAGTCCTCCTTACACCTTAGTTCCTATGGTCGGGCCTGCTAAAAATGGGACCATGTCTGCAGATAGCATCCCAAGTGGTAGATATAGGCTGGGAAAAATGGGAGATTGGTGATAAAAAATAATAATAATAATGGTGTCTGGAAGGGTCAGACAGTCAAATCTAGGAGTAAGCTGTCAGGACCAGTGGAGAGGACTGCCTCAGAGTTGTTTTGACACATTTCAGCAGTTATGTGGGAATGTTATTTCTTTCCCACCTTCCCACATTTCCCCTCACTGCCTACCCTTAGCTAGCTCCTGACAGCACTACTGAGATCTGTCTGCATCCCCATCAGTGCAGTCTCTTCAGCACAGTAATTTCATTTTCTGTACATATCTTCCCAATAATGGAGGGGTTACTGTTAGTTTTATGAGGAGCCCAGCACTGGCTCTGCTGCTCCTGGCAGTGGGTATGTGCATCCTGTAGTTGGTAAGGGTTCCTTCCAATCCTTTTGTCTTTTGTACAATAGCTGTTTTAATTGGGCTGAAGTGCTACCTCATTGTGTTTTTTTGTTTCCCTAAGATTTATTGTATTATTTTTATGTGTTTGAATCTGTTGCTTGCATGTGTGTAAGTGCATCCATGTCGTGCAATGCCCAAGGAGGTCAAAAGAGGGTGCTGGATTCCCTGGAACTGGAATTATGGCTGTTAGCCACCATGTGGGTGCTGGGAACCAAACCCAGCTCCTCTGCAAGAGCAGCCAGTGCTCTTAACTGCTGAGCCACCTTTCCAGCCCCCTCATTGTGATGTTTAGTAATGTTGAACCTTTTCTTCTCCTTCTTGTTGGCTAGCTTCAAGAAATGTCTATGTAGGTCTTTTGTCCCGCCTTCCCTATTTTTCTTCCTGTTGAGTCCCTTACACGATTTGGATATTGACTTACCAGATGCGTACTTTGAAAACCTTGTTTTTAAACTACTCTGTTGTTGCTTTCTCACTCTGTTTCTTTGCTGTGCAGCTTTTTAGTCTTGACTTGTGCTTTTGTGCCCTGTATATTTATGGTCATATCTAAATATAAGTTACTGCCCAGACCAGTATCATGGAGTTTTTCTGATGTTTAATTCTAGTACCATGCCCTCCCCTCAAAACACACACCCTGCTTTTTGTTGGTTAAGTCTTGTAACTTGTTGAAATCAGGTGGTATTTTGTCTGTTCTTATCCTCAAGGTCACTGTGGCTATGTGGGGTCTTCTGGGTTCATGTGAATTACAGGATTGTGCTTTCTACTTCTGAAGAATGCACTGAGTGTTTCCATAGGAATTGCAGAGTCCATGGGCCTCTTTGGGTAGTATGTATAAAGATACCTATCTAATTCATGAACATGGAATGTATTTTTGTCTTTAGTTTCCTTCAATAGTTTATAGTTTTCAATACAGGACTTTTCAATCTCACTAGTTAAATATTTAGTCTTAAGTGTTTTGTTAGCTATTATAAATAGGATTACTTTAATTTTTTTCTCATACTTTACCCTTGGCAAATGATTGTGTGTGTGTGTGTGTGTGTGTGTGTGTGTGTGTGTGTGTGTTGTGTTGTGTTAGGGAGGGACCTAGGATCTCACATGCAAGGTAAGTACTCTACCAGTGAGGTATAATCCCAGTCTCTAATTTTTGTTAATACGGCTACTGAATTTTATGTTGATTTTGTATCCTGTAGATTTACTAAATTGATTTAATGTTAAAGAACTTTCCTGTCTGTACACAGGAACAATTTGTTCAACCTTTTCCATTCTAGTTTCTACCAATATCTACCTCTCTTCTTACCTCTTTCTTGTAGGTTCACTCTGGCTTGCACAACTTTTTTGATTTTAAACACAGGGTAAAGCTGGGTGTGGTGGCGCCTGCCATTGGTCACAGCACTCAGGAGGCAGAGGTAGGTGGACCTTTGTGAGTTCAAGGCTAGCCTGGTCTACATAGTGAGTTCCAGGACAGCCAGAGCTACAGGGAGACCCCGGCACAAAAAGAAGACAAAAAACAAAAACAAAACACAGGGCAAAAATATCCTTCCTTCATTCCAGGTCTTGCAGGTGTGTCCAGCCACTTGCATGTGGCCAGAAAAGCTATGAATCAAGCAAATAGCAAACTTCCTTAAGCATTGTGAGATTGTAATTCTCTCACGCAGTTCTCGAGCAACTATTCAGAATATACCCAACGTTGTAATTTTTGGAATACTGAATTTTTAAAAATTAAATAAAATAAATTATTGCATTATCTTAGATAACATTAACCTGATGTCTATGTATGTTAGTCTTAAGAGCAGTTAGCGATACTCTCTTCAAAAGTAACCAATACAGTGTCAACTTTGGAGATGCCTATAAGGAAAAGCTTCAACTTCTTCCTGCTTAGTGTTGTTAGTTGTGCTTTTGTCATTTGTGGCTTTCAGCATGTTGAAGGACACTCCTTCTGTAGTCTACTTGCTGGCACTTTATCATGAAGCTTCAATCTTGTGCTTTTTCTACTCCATTGAAGTTAATTTTGGTCCTTCATTGTGCTAATGTGCTATCACATTTGTAGATTTGAATGTTGAATTATGCTTATGTATCCTGAAACCCACTTACGGTGAATGCTCTTGTTAACTTACCTTGGTTGAGCTTGTTTGCTGTTGTTATGGTGAGCATTCCTGCATCTAAGTTGATCAGGGCTTCTTCTAGTTTGCCTTCAATTGCTGTGACAAATCACTCTGACCAATACCAACTTGGGGATGAAAGCATTTATTTGGCTTTCATCTCCCAGGTCACAGTTCATCAGGGAGCCCAAGGTAGGAACTCAAGCCAGGAACCTGGAGGCAGGAGCTGAAGCACAGGCCATAGAGGAATGCTGCTTACTGGCTTGCTCCCCTGGCCCATACTCAGCCTTCTTTCTTATACAATACAGAACCACCTGCCCAGGGGTAGCACTGTCCACAGTGGGCCAGGTCATCCCACATCACTCAAAAATGAAGAAAATACCCCACAAACATGGCCACAGGCCAGTTCAATGGAGGCAATTACCCAATTGGGGCTCCCTCTACCCAGGTGTGTTGACAACTAAAGCTATTCAGTACAGGGCTGCTGGGATGGAGGGCTTTCTGCTTGTTTGATGCTCTGCTCTTGCTTGGTTTGGATATCAGGGTCATGCTACTCAAGTGAAATGATTTGGGAAAAAAATATCAATTTCAATGTTTTGAAGTAGTTTCAAATGAACTGCTATGCTTTAAATGTTTGATAGACTCCAACAGTGAAGCCATCAGATCCTGGGCTTTTTTCTTTTCTTTGATGGAACTTCAAGAGAGTGTGTGTCTATGTATACATGAGTGCAGGTGCCCTTGGTGGCCAGGGGCATTGGGTTTCCAGGAGCTGGAGTTACAGGTGGTTGTGAGCTGCCTGATGTGGGTGCTGGGAACTGAACTTGGGTTCTCTGCTAGAACAGTCTGCTTTTCACTGCTGAGCATCTCTCCAGTTCCTGGTGGGACTTTTATTATGGAGGGGACTTTCTCATTATGGATCTGAACACAAAAATTCATTCATTCATCTATTTGTTTGCTTGTATGTTGAGCCAGTGTCTCAAGAGCCCACACTGTGCAGCAGGGTGTGACCTTGAACTCCTGATCCTCCTGCTGGGAGGATCCACCTAAGTGCTGGGATTACAGGTGTGCATTACTATGCCCAGCTATCTTTTTTTTTTTTTAAAGATATGACATGCAGTTTTAAATTTTTACTTTTATTATTTGTATGTGGAGGGTGCATGGTTGCCACAGCGAACCTCTGGAGGTCAAAGGACAATCTGTGGGAGTTGGTGCTTTCCTTCTGTCTTGTGAGTCTGGGGGATTGAACTCAGTTCATCATGTGTGGTGGCAGGCACCCTTACCTATTGAGCTATCCCACAGGCCCTCATATTTTACATGTACTTTATACACATACTCTGAAGGTGATTTTATACGTACATGTGGTGAACCTGTTTTGCTCGCAGCCTGTCACATTGAAAGCAGGTGTGGTATCTCCACTTGTGTCACATCGGTGACAAAACATTTCAGATTTGGAGGATTTAGGACTTGACATTTTTAGACTGGGGCTACCTGACCTGCACTGCTCTTCAATTTATCTTGTTTGATCTTTACTGCTTCTTTTCTTGGACTAACTTTGGGTTTAATTTGGTTTGGATACAGCGCTAGGATTTTTATTTTATTTTTTTATAAAACAGGCATTTACTGCTACAAATTTCTCTTAAAATGCTTTTATTATATTGAATATATTATGTTCACATTTCTGTTTAAAAATTTTTATTTGTCCTTTTTTCATGAAGTCACTGGTTGTTGGGAAACATGTTTAATTTGCATGTATTTGTAAATTTTCTCTTTATAATCTCTAGTTTTATACTATTACAAGTCAAACAAGATTCCTGGTATATTTTTAGTCTTCTTAAGTTTAAGGCACATGATTTATCCTGGAGGAAATGTTTATATACACTTAGGAGGATGCATATTCTGTTGGAAATATATGTCTTGGTCAACATGTAATTCAAGTCCAGTGAGTTTGTTCTCTTTCTAGGGAGACGAAGTCTCATGTACCCCAGGCTGGCCTTGAACTTGCTATTTAGCTGAGGATGATCTGAATTTTTTTTTAACAGCAATTCTTTAATTATATTTATGTACAGAAAACTCAGTAGTGTACGTTTAACCCAGTTTGGTGGCAAGTTCTTTGGCCTTTTGCCTTTTCTAGCTTGTCAATATGAGCCACAGATTTTGGACCCAGGATGTTGTCTCCCCAGTGATGCTGAAATCTCATCACATCTGTCATTGTAATTGGGCCTGATGGCTTCCACCACCTTGGCCAGAGCACCTTTGTCTTCCCAGGTGACCTGTCGGAAGGCCACAGTAGCGCTCATCTTCCTATGGACCAGCCACCCCAGCCTGGCCTTCCCCTTGATGATGCAGTAGGGGACCCCCATCTTGCAACACAGGGCAGGCAGGAAGACGACTAGCTCGATGGGGTCCATGTCCTGTGTGTGAGACCACCAGCTGAGCCTTCTTGTTCTCCACCAAGGTGGTGATTGTTGACCCCTGCCTGCAGGACAGGGGGTTGCTTGGTGGGGACCGTCCCCTTTGCCAGCAGTCTGTTTCTGCTTTGTCTCTGACCGGCACTTGTGTGCAAGCTTGAGCAGCTGGGTAGCTGTTTGACAGTCCAGGGACTGGGTGACCTGGCTGATCGCAGAGGGCACTTCCAGCTGCTTATAGATGATAGCCCTTTGTCGCTGTAGCCGAATGTATCAGGGCCATTTGACGAAGCGGGTGAGGTCTCTTTTGGGCTGGATGTCCTGAGAAACAAAGGGTGACAGCACAAAGGAGGCTTCACCTCTGTGTCAGGCCGCACCTGAGGGCACTCCGAAGGGCGTTGGTGAATTCTTGTCCTCCTGCCTCTGACCCATGAGTGCTGGGATTTCAGGCGAGCACCACCACACTGGGTTTATGAGCTAGGGGATGTTCATGCTAGGTAAAAACTCCATCAACTGAGCTAGCTCCATAGCTAAGTCCAATGTTTCTTTTGATTTTTCTGATTGTTGTTGAATGTAGAGTTTAGAGGTCTTCTACCATTGTAACATTGGAGTGTCTTTCCCTTCAGATCCTCATGAATTTAGGAGCTGTGTTGTTGGGGAATGTTTGCCTCTGTGGTATACTCTTTACTTAATCCTTTTACCATTATGTAATGTCCCCTTTGCATCTTTTTATAGTTTTTGACCTAACATCTATCTTAAGTATAATTACTCTTTCTAGATTTCTATGTTCATAGAATATCTTTTTGTCATCTCTTCATTTTCAATGTGTCCTTAATGTCAAATGAGTCTCTCACAGACATCATATGGTTAGAATTTGCTTAGCCATTCTTTTAAATGGAAAGCTTAATCTTATAGTCAAGGTTAAGTGCTAACAGGTCACCATCACTTTGGCTACTGTTTTGTTTACTGTTTTCTGATTGCTTTGTTGACCATGCCCTCCTATTACTTTCTGTGTGATTAGGAGATTTTTCTCTAATAGTGTGTTTGGTTCCTTGCTTTTTTATTTTTTATGTATCTGTCACAGGTTCTTTGTGGTTACAGAAAACAGGTTATTTCAGGCTGATAACTTTGATCAAAGAAAATGGTATTTTTACTCTACACTTTCATTTTGTGATATCACAATTTACATCTTTTTATATTGTATACATTCCTGAACTGTCACTTTAAATTTTTTTTATTTTATGTTTACAAATGTTTTGCCTGTAAGTGTACCCAAGCATGCAGTGCCCTCAGAGTCCAGAAGAGGGCAACAGATTTCCTAGAACTGGAGTTTCAGATGGTTTTGAGCTGCTGTGTGGGTGCTGGGAACCAAATCTGAGTCCCCTGCAAGAGCAGGCAGTGCTCTTAACCTCAGAGCATCTGCTCAGCTCCACTTCTGTTTTTAATGCCTATTTTAACTTTACTAAAGAGGAAGTAAAGTTAATGTCTTCATCACAATGTTGGAGCATGCTCCGTTTGACTGTATTCTGTATCAGTGAGTTGTGCTCTCCTTGCCAATTAGCATCCTTTCTTTCAGGTTGAAGGATTCCTTTGAATGTTATTTGTTAAGGCAGGTCTCACAGTAATGACCTCATGTGGTTTGGGAAAGTCTTTGTCCATCTCTGAAGGACAGCTTCGCTGGGTCCGCTGTTCTTGGCAGGTTTTTGGTTTTTTTTTCTTTTCAGAGCTCTGAACGTATCATTCCACTGTGACTGTGTTTCAGGTTTCTGCAGACATCCACTGCCAGGCATGCAATACCTCCCAATGTGATTTGCTTCCTTTTCTCTTGGTGCATCTATGGTTCTGTCTTTGATGAGCTGATACTATGTCCACGGGTAGTCCTACTTGGATCAAATCACTAGAGACCCGTGACCTTCCTGTACCTGGATAGTTTATGTTCCAGCTTGGAAAGTTTCCGGTCTGTAATCTCTACCCTTCTCTTTCCCTCTGCCAGTTTCTCCTACGCTTAACTCTTCTGATGCTCTCCCATGAATCCCCCAAGCGTTCTCATTTGTTTCTCCTGTTTCTAAGACATTCTTCAAGTTGATAAGATTCTTCTGTCAATGCTCTATGGCATTTTTTATTCTGTTCATTGGATTTTCATTTGTAAGTAACTTAAATCTCTTATATTCATCAATGTTTTTCATGAAATTCATTCATTCTTTTTTTTTTTTTTTTTAATTTTGGTCTTTTTGAGACAGGGTCTCTCTGTAGCCCCAGCTGGCTTGGAACTCACTATGTAGACCAGGCTGGCCTTGAACTTAGATATCTGCCTGCCTCTGCCTCCCTAGTGCTAGGATTAAAGGCATGTGCCACCACACCCAGCTCAATGAATTTTTTTTAAATAGCTATTTTGAATTGTCAGGCAGTTCATAGATCTTCATTTCCTTAGAGTCAGTCACTGGCAACTCAGCTTATTTGGTGATACTGTATTTCCCTGGTTCTTTTTATCTGGTATGTATCTAAGTGTATAAGCACTATGTGCATGCAGTGCCTGGTGAGGCCAGAAGGGGGCATCAGATCCCCTGGAATTATAGGTGGTTGTTAGCCATCATGTGGGTGCTGGGAACCGGGTCCTCTGCAGGAGCTCCTAGCTGCTGAGTCATCTGTTCAGCCCCCTGCCTGGTTTTCTTAACCCTGTGGATATGCATACCTGTCTAGGCACTCACTCCAGTCTGGCTTTTCTTAGACTGTCCTTCAGACACTCTTATCAGGCCATCTTCAGGTCTAAGTCAGGGGTCAGTGCAGCACTACCAGGTGCCTTAAGCCCAAGATCATCACAGCTGGTTCACTGTTGGCTAGAATCCTATGGCCTTATGCAGGTACAGTACTAGGGATAGTGTCAGGGCTGGCAAGGGTAGCACAGGCACCAGAAGCCCACAGCAGAGCCCTACCTGCATGGGAGGTCTGCACACGATAC
This sequence comes from Nannospalax galili, assembly GCF_000622305.1. Classification (NCBI taxonomy): domain Eukaryota; kingdom Metazoa; phylum Chordata; class Mammalia; order Rodentia; family Spalacidae; genus Nannospalax; species Nannospalax galili. Next base: position 1,857,391 of record NW_008330486.1, read on the forward strand.
AAGGTGTGCAGTCTGGAATGTGACTCTATCTTGTAGGGACCGTGGGTTCCTGTTTGGCAGCAGGGTAGGCATATTTACCTGTCTGGAGTTGGGCCAAGAGGCTGCTGGGTTCTAGTGCCATGGACCCAGTGTTGGTGACCAATGCAAAGTCATCTACTTTTCAGGGCCTCTCTCCACTGTTGTGCTGCCTAGGGTTTGGGGAGGGACGCTGTCCTCACCCTTTCGATACAGTTTTTCTTTTGCTATAACTAGGTATTGCGATTTCTTATCGAGTTTCCTTATCTCTTGTGGAAGTATTTCTCGGTGTGGATAGCTACTCAAGGTGATGTTTCTGACAGCCCCAAACTCCAAATGAGAACATACGGCCCCTTCAAGCCAGATGCAAGTCCCAACCTGCACTGCTGCTGTCTGTATGTAACCCAAGTTGTGACATTCAATCCAGCAGATGTCACCAGCTGCAGTCTTGTTCTGCCATCTTGCTCTGTCCTTGCCCGGGTTGTAAAAGAGAATTAAAAGTCAAATTCTTGTTTATTTATAAAAAAATCCTTTCTCATTAATAATTATGTATATAAAACCAGTTTTGCAGTCTGGCTTTGCTGTAGAATGTTCTTCCAAACATCCTGGTCATTTAAACAGGGTATTATTTGAACATTTTATTTCACAAATTTTTTCATTACTTATGGACAGTAAAGAATAACCTGAAGCCGGGTGTGGTGGCACATGCCTTTAATTCCAGCACTCTGGAGGCAGAGGCAGGCAGATCTCTGTGAGTTCAAGTCCAGCCTGGTCTACATAGTGAGTTCCAGGACATCTGGGGCTACAGGGAGATCCTGTCTAAAAATGACCAAAAAAAAAAAAAAAAAAGAATAACTTGAACCATTGTAACTATTCGTGTTAAACAAATGACCACATACTATCATAAAACTGAAATAGATCACTTATGATTTGCCCCATTCAAGTGCCTTCATAAATTCCTCTTCACTGAAAGACAGCATCCTGGCAGCTTCAATATGCATCTGAGTTTTTTAAAAAACAAAACAAAACAAAAACAAATATTGTCTGATAAATAAGAGTAAACCATAAAACAATAGGAATTTATAAGTTTATGTGGATAATATGCTACCAAAATATAAACTGTTATTTTAACACACATTCTAATTGCAGTAAGTATGATATGTCAAGTGGTTGTTCAAGAACCAAACCTACTGCTAAAAGAATGACTTAAAACAACTGGAAAGAGCCGGGTGTGGTAGCGTAGGCCTTTAATCCCAGCACTCGGGAGGCAGAGGCAGGTCAGGTGGATCTCTGTGAGTTCAAGGCCAGCCTGGTCTCCATTGTGAATCCAGGACAGCTAGGGCTACAGGGAGACCCTGTCTCAAAAAGACCAAAACAAACAAACAAACAAACAAAAACAACTGAAAAGAAAGCAGGAGAGTTGAATGTCTACATTTTTATCACGTTTCAATAAAGGAGCAATACTCTTTGGAATTACTGCTCAATGTTTAAGGTTTGAAAAGGAAAATCATTAAAATAAGTCACTCGTGTGTGGTACTTTCTGTAGCTGGGAAACACCCATATTATATATATATATTTTATCAATCCCATTTTCTACATTATTAATTTATTTACATGAGAATATCTATTTGCTTGGACAACTCACTGCATATTACACAGGTTAGATTTCCCATGTATAGTGAACTTTAGATTAAAAATTAAACAAGAATTCCGAAATGTTTTAGTGGGAAGGTCCAGAGTCTGCCTGATAAAGCCTTTTTGTTACTCACCTTTTGCCTTTTTAAAACATCAATTAGTTTTAATTGCTTCTTGAAACCAATCATTAATTCTCCCTTTTGCTTTTCTAGCTTCCTGTTTTCTGTTTTTAACGCTTCAATTTTTTGATGTTCTTCATTTGCTACATCCTGAAAAAGAAAATCATTAACATTTAACTGAAATACAAAATTTTAGTACATAAAAATGTCTCCATGCTACGAAATAGCAGGTTTTAAACATAGATCTCATTTTTTTTTTTTGGTCTTTTTGAGACAGGGTCTCCCTGTAGCCCCAGCTGTCCTGAACTCACTATGTAGACCAGGCTGGCCTTGAACTCACAGAGATCCACCTACCTCTGCCTCCCGAGTGCTGGGATCAAAGGCGTGTGCCACCACACCTAGCATAGATCTCATTTTTTAAAATATCAAAACATCTAAAAACTCACTTCTAAGAAATCTAAACTTGACACAACTTAAAAAATATATAAATTATCAATGTAGAATCTGGATGTGAGATGATCCTTGAATAAACAAAGGCACATTGGGTAAGAGAGAGCTACATTAAACTAGCTTTTCCTAAGAGCACTTTCCAGTTTATGGGTTTATAGACCTCAAATAAAAGGCAGTCTTACTGGATTGAGGAACAGAACTGGGAAGGTATTGCAAATTTGTATGTGTGAAATTCTGGAAAGAGCCCTCAAAAACTGAACATTTTCCTGAAACTATAGGCAGACACATAATCCACAGCAGAGTCCCAGGAGCTTATAAAAGGCATATTCTAAAGAGCCCAAAGAACTCACCTACCACGAAGACAAGGACAAACATGGGCTCTCTATAAAAACTGGCTGGGTAGGATTTGCCACAAATTGGGCATTGCAGAAGAAGGCTCAGTGAACATTTAAAGATGGTCAGTAGAAGAACATAAGAACTGTACCTCTAATGATGAAGGAAGGCTTTCACAAAAGGAGTGGACAATGCTGGGAGTGATGACACATGGCTGTAATTCCAGCACTCAGAAGGCAGAGACAGGTAAATCTCTGAGATCAAGGCCAGCCTGGGATGGTCTACACAGTGAGACCCTGTCTCAAAAACCAAACAGAGACAAAACAAACAAAAAACACACACACACCACACACACACACACACACACACACACACACACACACACACACTACACACATAAGAGAAAATGAGAGGCAAAAATCAGACAGACAGAAAACAACAAGCAAAATGTCAATAGAAGCCCTTATCAGTCATTAACTGTAAAGGGGTAAACAGCTAAAACAAAATACATAGATTAGAAAAAAAAATGGATTAAAATATAATAGGAGCCAACTATATTATGCCTATAGGTGACTGATATTAGCTCTACAGACATGCACAGGTTAGATGCAAAAGAATATTGTATAGAAATCATAAACAAAAGAAATTAGGAGTGGCTATACCAGACAAAATGGCAAAGGAAGATTACATAATGACAGTTACAGGTGCATCCGACAGAACATAAGGCGAAAGGAGCATATTTAAGGGAGAATTTGCTCTACAATAGTAAAATTTATAGGGTGGCACTTATGAACAGTGCTGCCAGAGAGATCAATTCGGAAATGGGGACCTCAACACCATAGTTGAATCAGAGCTAAGAGACACACAATACTCCTCTTAGCAGTAGCAGAATAGTTTTCTCAAGTTCATCTAGGACATTTTGGTAGACCAAGAGTCTTAAAGAATTTAAGAAGATGAAAACCATGCAAAGTATCTAATAGTAGGGTGAAGTTAGAAATTAAAGATGTACAAACTTAGCAACATACCCTACCAGATGGCTTTCTGTCACTGTAACCAAATAACTGAAGTAATCAACTTAAAAGACAAGAAGGCTTATTTTCACTCAGAGTTTCAGAAGTCTCAGTCTATAATCATTTGGCCATGTTTCTGGGCCTGTGGCAGTCCAGTAATCAAGGTCAGAGCAGATGTCAGAGGAGGACTCTAAAGCTTATGGCAGCTAGGAAGCAAAAAGAGAGAGGAAAGGGAAATTCCCAAGAGTCCCGTCTAGGGTGCACTCCCAGTGACCTAACTTCCTTCCACCATTTCCCAAAGGTTCCACGACCCCCGCAAAAGAGCCAATGACAGGATCGAGCAAGCCTTCAACATAAGCTCTGGGGAACATTCAAGAACCAAAATATAATAATTCAAACTACTAGTGTTTCAAAGAACAGGTCACGGGGGTATCAGAAAGTTCTTCAAACAAATGAAAGCGAAGGTGGTGCACCAAAACGTATGAGAGAGGGGTAATGTGTTAGGTGGGACATTCACAGCTGTGGTATGTTTAAAAAGAATATATAGTAAACATAGTTTCATATATTAAAAGGAACAAAAATAAATATAACATTTTTTAAAAGGAACTAGCAAAGAAACAACTGAACCTGAATTTGAGAACACACCTTAGTGAACCTCAAGAATGAAAGAAAGAAACTAAATCAGAGTTGGTTCCTTACGAATATCAACCTTTAAGTAGACTAATAAAAGATGGGCAAATATGTAAAACTAGAAACCAGAGAGGGGCCATCGCCAACTGATTTTATAGAAATAAAAAGGGTTATAAGATTATTATGAACAACAAACTGTATTACCTAAATGAAATTAATTCCTAGAATCTCAACTTACAAAACTGAAAAATAAAAATTCTAAAGAGACTGGATTAGTAATCAAACTCCCAATGACAAAAAGCATAGAACCAAACAGCTTCAAGAGGTGAGTTCTAGCACATGCTTAAATAATTAACACCAATCCCTCACAAATACCAAAAAGTGAAGAAGACAGAACATTATTGTGTTAGTATTTTATTACTACAACAAACTTCTTGAGGCTGGGTAACTTTGTAAAGAAAAGTAGCTTATTTAGCTCACAGTTCTACAGATTCAAGGGCATGGGTCCAGCAACAATTCAGCTTTGGTGAGGACTTCATGGCACACAACCGTGGCAGGAATGTATGCAAGAGGAGGAGACAGGAGGGTCTCACGACCCCTTCTCAGGGCATACCCAGAAGGGAATACCCTCAGTCAACCTGATGATCTCCCTGTAGGTCCTACACCACTTCCCAACACCACCAAACTTGAGATCCAGCTTCTATTAATAATGCATGAGCCCTTGAGAAACAAGCAATCCACATCCAAACCACAATTTCTAAAGTCATTCGCAAGCAAGCATTAATCATAAACCAAAGTCAAATGAAGACTACAAGAAAACCTCAGATCCATATAATTGATGAAATTTAAGGCTAAAATCCTTTAAAAATTATAGGCAACCCAATTCAACAGCACATCATGAGATGCAGTACCCTGATGCACGGCCTAGAGCACCCAGGTGAACACCTTCTTGTCGCCTCACGTTCCTGGAGCGCCTCAGCCACTGCTTTCACACCTGCGCTTGCCTTTCATTCCTGGTTTTGTTTTTTAACCACACAGCCATTTTTGCACACTACCTCATTTGTCCAGCAGCTTCTCCCTTGGCACCTAATTTCTACAGATGATTTCAACCTTACTCTAGAATTCTATTTAGAAAACAAACACCTTTGTTCGACTACCCACTCAGAATATCACATTCCCTCCACAGCCTCTGCCTGATGGACTAACTCAAGGAGATGATTAGTTTTGTTGACTGATTACTTAAGCACCCATCTACGTTATATAAGTGCAAGGACCGCATTTGATTCTTATCTTCAATGCACAGCTTCCTAAAAAAGTCTGGGTGGTAAAATATCAAACAGGCCCTCAAAAATATTGCTGAATGAATTCATGAAGAATTAGAAATGATCTGTTCCTAAATGGAGGAACACGGGACTTTGGCTCCATATTTTTAACATTTCAAGCGCACATCTAATCAGAAGTTTCTAAGTAGTTCCAATGAAATCCCTCCTTTTATCAGTCTTTCCTCCAGTGGGTTTCAAAGACAATTGACTGTGCCAGGCACTGAGGACACAATAGTAAATTAGGCATTTGAGATAGTTAAGATAAGGGGGAGAAAGTAGAGATGGAGGGAAGGAGGAAGGGGAGGGAGGGAGGAGGAGGAGGGTGAAGAGTCGGGGGGAGAAGGAGGAAGAGTTGGAGACTGGGAAGATGGGTCATTGGATAATCGTGAGATGAGTTTGGATCCCCAGCACCCATGTAAAGGCTGTGCCCACCTGTAATCCTGGAGCAAGCCAGATGGCCAGACTAATGGAACCAGATACTTCTGGGTTCAGTGAGAGATCCTGCCTCAATGAGTAAGGTGGAGAGTGATCGAGAAAGACCCCCGAATCTAATGATAACCTCTGTCCTCCACATATATATGCACAAATATGGCCCCCCAGAGATTCTGTTCTCTTACAGCACTTGGTTTAAGCTGACTGACTTTGTTTCAAAAGTCACCCTTACTTTAAAGCCAGATTTCTTGTTTCCTAACCTCTGGAGAGTAAGTTCGCATGATTTTAAAAATTAGGTCTTTACCTATCAGATGACTGTCAGTAATCTTGTTCTCTTTTATGGAGCCCTATTTCTGCTTATTTTTCTGTTTGTTTTTTGAGACAAGGTCTCACTATGTATCCCTGGCTGGCCTGGAACTTGCTATGTTGACCAGGCTGACCTCAAACTCACAGAGATCCAACCTGCCTCTGCCTCTGTCTCTTGAGTGCTGGGATTAAAGATGTGTACCACTACACCCTGTCCCTGTCCCATTTTTCAAACATATAGACCCAGAACATTTTAACTGCTTACCTAACTATATGTCTAAGTGTATGAGAAGCAAGATACATAGGATTAAATGGAAAAATACCTACTCACAGAAGAAACTTACAAATTAGACTCTAAGAAACAACTACTGAACAGCCTAGAGACATCCCTCAAAGACAGATCTTAAAAATATACAAATAAGTAAAAATTCACAAATACGAGACAATAAGTAAAAATTCACAAATATGAGACACACACATAGTTTTTTCCTTTTCTGTTTGTGGTTTTGTGAGATGAGGTCTCACTATGCAGCCCAGGCTGGCCTGGAACCCAAGGCAATCACCCTACATCAGCCTTCAAGTCCTGTGATGAGAGATGTGACCAGTACACCTAGCTAGCACAGCTTTGTGAAAACCTAAAATAAGTTAAACTAATCACACTGGAACACGCCTAAGTTGTTTTTGTAGTGTTGACGGTTTACACAGAGTTGGTCACATACCAAGTCTTCATTACTTGAATTTTCAAGATGGATGTAGAAAATGAGAGTCATTTGCTGCCATGGAAACCAGTTTTTCTTCCTATTTTCCTAATGTGTGTGCTAATTCAGAGATCAGATCAACAATCAGAATTAGCACATCCCGATAGTTACTCTTTCTTTTAAGGCTTTTTATAATGCACTAAATTGGAAATAATCATCTAGCAGCATGCTAATTATTGGTAAGTGTGTGAAGATGACCTATTTTCAGTTACACCATCACTGATGGCCTCTGAGCATTGGAAACAGCTGGTCCTATGGCATGAGCTGCCTCAGACTGAATCGTTAAAACTTCCATCAGGATACCATGTACTTGCTTCTACTAAGTGATGGAGGACAAATCAAGGTCACCATATCTATTCTGTGTTACTAATAAAATCCAAAATGTACTGCCTATGAAATGAAGGTGGTGCCTAAGTTATTGTTAACTGGCAATATTGTCATAAGGGGATAAAGTCCAACGAATATCTACTTTTGCCACCAGGCTGATACAGAATTAAAAACTAATAGCTAAACTGACACAGCATTCAAAAGCTCTCCCACCAGTATCCATCTCCACTTACGCAGCAGATGCTCAAGACACAGAATGTTAATACCACATAAAAGGTCCAAGAGAACCGGGCATGGTGGCACACACCTTTAATCCCAGCACTTGAGAGGCAGAGGCTGGTGGACCTCCATAAGTTCAAGGCCAGCCTGGTCTACATAGTGAGTTCCAGGACAGCCGGGGCTACAGGGAGACCCTGTCTGAAAAAGACCAAAAAAAGGTCCAAGGGAATCGACTCCACACAGAGCTGTCCTCTGACCCGCTCTGACCCACACGTACACACGGTGGCATGCATGCCCACGCACACACATCAGGTACACACGAAAAACAGACTGTTGTTTCTGATGCTTACTCAGAGGATGTTCCCATGGGGGCGCACACCAGAGCTGGCCAGCCTGCATACCTTGTTGTTTTGCCGCAGCTTGCTCAGCTCGGTTTTATGCTTCTCCACTTCCTCCAGAGCGCGGTTCAAGCGGACCTCTATGGCACTCTGATTTGTGGCAGCCTGCTTTTGTAGTCTTTGTTTATTTTCTAATTCCTATGTAGTTAAAAAATATGAATATTATAATACCATGTGCTTCCATTTTTATAACACTTTCCCATTCCTTGCTTTCTCTCAAAATTTACACATACAGAGCTAGAGGCCAAGTGCCAAGTAATGGGATTCTCAGGGAAGTCTTGCCCCGAACTGGTATTAGAAGAAAAACATCCTTAAAAAAATGTAGCCATGCCAGGCGTGGTGGCGCACGCCTTTAGTCCCAGCACTCGGGAGGCAGAGGCAGGTGGATCTCTGTGAGTTCAAGGCCAGCCTGGTCTACATAGCGAGTTCCAGGACAGCTGGAGCTACAGGGAGACCCTGTCTCAAAAAAGACCCAAAAAAAAAAATGTAGCCATAAACACTGTTCTGTTTAGAGTTTTCTGTCTCTTTCTACTGACTTAAGACACTGTATACTTAGCTTACATATTTACGATCAACTTTTATACTTTTCTCAGAGACAGAATCTTGCTGGATGTGTAGTCCAAGCTGGCTGGAAATCACCATCATTCTGTCTCTGCCTCCTGAGTGATGTGACTGAGACATATGCCACTGAGTCCAGCTCACTGAAGTTCTTATTTAGACCCTCCCAAAAGACTGATGTCAGACACAGTCTCTCACAAATAGTGCTTTTGTGGAGAGCTGACAAAAGGTATCATGTGAGGAAACAATGATCACATCATATCCTGGGGGAGGACTGGATTTATATTTGTGCAAATATTCTAGGATATTTTGTGGCTGCAAGTGGACAGTCAACACTTGAGGAACCAAGAACCTGTCTGTCTGATAAACTGAGAACTCCATGATACCACCCCCCCACCCCCACCCCCCGCCAATCTATCAGTAAGAGCAGGGCTTGGATCTCTCCCGGAGAGTTTTCTGCTTCCAAGCCTTTGTTCATGTGCTTCCCGCCCTGATCCCTTCCAGTTTCCACTCTTCCTAACTAGTGCCTACTCATTTCAAGACTCTTAACTGGGTGTTCACTAGGGCTTAGCTCCTTCAGGACTGTTCTCTGTTCCTCACTATCCTCCCAGCACAGATTAGGTACCTTTCCCTCAAATCTTCTAGAACATCTAAGACAGGTTTAGCACGTCCCCTGCTGCACAGTACTGGAACCGCTCGCTCACTGCTTTGTTTCTCCCACTGCGCTGTAACCTTTTCTTAAAGATGTGGTTTTTATTGTGTGTGGTGTGTGTGTGTGTGTGCATACGCATGCTATGTGTATGCAGGTACCTGTGCAGGCCAGAAGAGTGTGTTGGATCCCCCAGAGCTGGAATTACAGATAGCTCTGAGTCATCTCTCCAGCCCCTATAATGTAAACTTTCTACGGCTATCAACTGTCTGAGTTTCTGCATTTCCAGCATTTCAGGGGCATGTAAAAGACACTAACCATATCTTTATTAAATTCTATTTATTTTGTAATATCAAACACACCTTCTTTGTGTCCCATACAACGTAAGGCCTGGCTGATTCAGAGCCTTAACAAAGCAGGTACTCAATAACGATTGTAGAACTGGAATACACTTTAAAATATGGTTGCATGGGGCTGGAGAGATGGCTCAGCGGTTAAGAACACTGGTTGTTCTTGCAGAAGACCCGGGTTCGAATCCCAGCACCCACATGGCAGCTAACAGCTGTCCTTCCAGTTCCAGGGGCTCCAACAGCCTCTTCTGACCTCCACGGGCATTGCACAACACGGGTGCGCTTACCTATATGCAGGCAATACACATATATATAAAATAAAAATAGTAAATAAAAAATTAAAAATATGGCTGCCTGTATTCCTTTTGAACATCTTTTTCTCTTGGCTGTATCACATCATCTTTGAATACTCATCTCTGTGGCTTTCAGTAATTAACGGAAAAACAAAACAAAACACATGCTGCTCTTTATGCGGGTTTCTAAACAAATCAAGCTGTGCGTGGTTACCATCTGTTGTCACAGCCTTCTTCAGTGTTGTGGGCGGCAGCTACACCAAGAGTATCTCACTGTTCACATGGGAAAGACTTACTAGTTCAAAGCCCACAGTGCTCACGCCTCACACCAGCCTCTCCTAAGAATAAAGAAACAAACCTTCTCTTTTGCTGGTGACTTTGTAACATTCTTCACAGAAAATTGAAAAGTACTATTCCACACACAGTACCGCTATCCTTAAATCAATACTGCCTCCTTCTTGGGACCATGAAAAAGACAACAGACAGCCAGGAGAAAGAACAGCAAAGGAACATATGAAGGTTTTCTACGTGAGCAAATCCACTAGAGAAAGGGAAAAACCAGTCAAAAACTTGAAAACATGTCTGTTTGTAATCACACACTGGGAACATTTACAGCATGTAGACAGGGCAGTGCTGCATCCTGAAAAAGTCAGATAAATGTACTGACACCCCCTCAAAAAAACTTCATATATTCCCAGACAAAACTTTTGTGGAAAATAAGTCCTAAATCTTACATTAGTTTTGAAAGAAAAAAGCTAAATTGTGTAAAGAAAATCCAGAAGTGTGTAGCCAGGTATACTGGCTCAGGCCTATAATCTAAGCCTGTAGGAAGCTGGGCCAGGAGGGTAGCTGCAGTCCAAAGACCAGTCTGGGCTACAGACTAGAACTGTTTCCCAAAACAAAACCAAACAACAAAAATAAAAATATAGGGGTTGGAGAGACAGCTCAGTTGTTAGGAACACTGACTGCTGTTGCAGAGGACCTGGGTTCAATTCCCAGTACCTATATGGCAGCTAACAACTATTCCTAACTCCAGTTCAAGGGAATCCAATGTCTTCTTGTGGCCTCTGAGGGCACTGTATTCATACTTATATACATGCAGGCAAAACACTCATACACATAAAAGAAAAATAAAATTTAAAAATCATTATGTTAAATAAAAGAAGTCAATCACAAAGGACCACATATTATTTGAGGCTATATATAAGAAAATTTTCTGAAAATATCTACTGAGATGGAAAACAGATTTGTGGTTACCCAGGTCTTGACTGGACTGAGAATGGAGATTTGGGATGTGGAGACAAAGGGGTTCAAAGCATCTTCCTGAGGCTATGATGTTCTTGCACGAGTCTATGGATATCCTGAAAGCCACCATACTGCATAGTTTACAAGGAGATGAAATGTGTGAATTGTATCTCAATAGTTGTTAAATTTTCTGTCTCTGAGGGGTTTTCAGGGTGTGCTAGTAATTGAAAAACCAAAAGTGGTGTGAACACAGACGTGCAGCTTGGTCTTGTCTCTGTCGTGGCCCTGGGTCAGGAGACTGCTGAGATATTTACCCTTTCTACTGTCGACAACTGCTGCTGCAGTCTGTCGCATTTCTTGTTTGCTTCTTCAAAAAGATTCTTATATTTTTCTAGTTGGGACTGTTGCATTGTAATTGTTCGCTGTTGTCGCGCACAATCTTCTTCAAAATTTTTCACTTGAGACTTTAAATCCTGAATTTCATCTTCCTATAATTAATGAAAATATCAATTATGTGAAAAACACACAGGATTTGGTATCGAAACAGCAGAAACAACAGAGCTCAGGTGGTCCTTAACTAAACATCTATACCCAGGTAAGAGAAGAAGGTTCATTCCATATTCATCATCAGAAATGGAGGTCAGCTACTTTGTATTTTAATAGTCTACCTGGTAAGTCTAAGATAGGGAACACTGATTTCAGTAAGTTTTATAAATTCTCAAGCTTTGTGATAATGCAGTATCACAAAATAAAGAGATATATATATAAGCTCTTCATATATCAATTCTGAATTCAACATTTAATTGTGGATTATATCTAAATATGACTAACCAAAATATAATTTAAACTGCCGCTTGCCATATCCAGTAGAAGAGTCTTCTGAGAGGCCATCCATACTTACCTTCTTACTGCATTCGCACACAACATTATCCAGTTCCTCCTGCATCACGTGGAGTTTGGCCTTTAGAAATCTGATCTGTGCCTCTGTGGATTCAAATGATTACATCTGATTACTTAGCTTTTTACTGAAGCTAAGTCATAATCAATTGGGAGACACACCCTATTTTTATGAGGAAAAACCGCTCAAATAGGCAGTCTAATGGGAGACCCTACCTATTAGGGAGCACTGCAAACATCAAATGCTCCCACTGTTAGGTAACAGAAAATAACAGAAACAGTGTTTGCATCTCACTATGGGGAGTGAGGAGAGACAGAGGGACAGGGACAGAAGCCCCTAAGAACCTGACCTACAAACTGGGCTCCTGTAAGTTACAGACTGAATTCACACCTACCACAGTGGTCCAGATATATCCTCCAGAATTTACAGTGGTCTGGGACTGGCCATGTCCAAGAGTTTGACAGAAACAAATTCTCTCAAGCAAAACGTAGATTTGGGCCTGACAGTCTGCACTCCCAAACTGCATCTAACTCTTTCCATCCCATGCATAGCGCTGCCCCCATCCCAAATTAGCATCTAAAGTAAGGGATGAAAGTTCTCCACAGACAGACGGACGGCCAAGCCCAGAACACCAAAGAGGGAAGATGCTGAGGAGGCGCAGTAGGAAAGAGGAGCACTTAAGGAAAAGCCTCTTGTCCTGGTGCTCTGCATCTGAAGGGCTGTGAGTGACTGCAGAAACACACATCCACACCACGCTTCCTGGAAGTCGACTTAAGAGTGACAACTGACTTCCTGCTTTGCTTATGTCCTCCTTCCACTACTCCCAAAAGGCTTGATTAGGTCAATAAATGCTTAAATGCACAAATTATTTCCCATGATCTCTTACTAGGGTATAGACCAAGCATCGGTACATAGATAACCTGTTAGGATTTTCCAGAGAATCAGAGGATGTTAAAGATAGATTAGACGAATAAATAAATAAACATCACCTAACAAACTGCTAAATTCCCAAATGAAGAAATTATCATCACAGAGGGGCTAAATGGCCAGCTGGAGGTCACAGCTAACCCTAACCATACTGCACACTGCACTAATTACTACACAGCCAAACTCAGTTAACAATCCACCATGAATTAAAGTTCCCAGGAAAAACCCTGCATCTTGGACTTAAATTCCTGCAAGGCTGACCAACTGATTAGCACTTCAGTGGCTGTGGAGAGTTTAGAATGCTGCAGATCCAATGCCTATTTACAGTTTATCTTGGGCCATCTTTAGCTCCTTGCCTACCCCTGTTTCTGACTTAACAACTTAACAACTGATAAAAAACTTTTAGGACTGTATTAACAAAGCCCAATGCCACAGATAGCATCTGAGCCTATAGCTGAGATTTCTCTTTTGCTGTATCCGCCTACTTACCATTTCCAACAATGCATTGAAAAGTGTCTTGATTTATTAATTTTTTTTGTTCTATTGCTATAAAAACTTCATGAAATTGCTTCCATGTTGGAACATAGAATTTGGGGTGACTTGAATCTGTGTTCCCTGGCCATGATCACTCATATTTGGCCCCAGGATAAACTATCTCTTATCTCCTTTGAGGCAAGAGCTGTGCTTTCTGTCAGTACCAATACACGCACATTCTCGATTGTCCGCTTTTCTGTTTCAATGGACAGGGGGCTCCTTGTAAATTTGGTAATTTTAGAGGCATTGCTGATAACTAATACAACTTTTAGATGAGCAAAACTAAGTACTTTTTTCTAATACTTCCAAAGGATGAGTTAATGAGAAAGAAAAAGTATATTCATTAAAAAACTCATTTGATCACTGTACCTGATGTTACAATTCATTTGTCCTTTTCCATATATTGATTTAATGCACACTAAACACAATATAATAAAAATAAATGAATTCAGAGAAACTTTATTTCAATAACAAGCTATGGGACATTTTAATGTCAGTTGAAAAGTTTAGTAAACTCAAACAATACTATCATCTTCAAGTTTTACTTTTTATAATACAAAATATCAAACAGATAAAAGTAGAGACAAATTCAGTGAACTCACAACTGCTGCCATGTTCAACAACTGATAGCCAATTTATTCAATCTATAATCCATTCATTCTTTCTATCACTACATCCTACTACATTATTCTGATACATATCCAAATACATAATGAATTTTTAAAGTTCCCAAAAATCTCTTTTCCTAGGCGACTGCAATGTAAAGAGAACAGCTACAAACAGAAGGAAACCTACCTGTTCCGATATCTTTACTAACGCCAGAGAAAATGTCATCGTCTATGTACTCTGGTAGCCCGTTCTCCTCCAGCTGCCCTTCAATTTTGCTAATTGTCTTTGTGAGAGAAAAGTCTGAGAAATCATCTGGAATGGCTACATCACTGGCCATCTGTACTTCGGGGTATTTCAGTTTAATGCTAAAAAGTAAAATACACATACATGCATAAACAGAAACAGACTGCTAGAAAGGACATGAGCTTTGCTCAAATAACACTGCAGACAAAACATATTATTTATTTATTTATATAT
>NW_008330486.1:1872127-1905408 GCF_000622305.1 Nannospalax galili
TTTGAGACAGGGTCTTCCTGTAGCCCCAGCTGTCCTGGAACTCACTATGTAGACCAGGCTGGCTTTGAACTCACAGAGATCTGCCTGCTTCTGCCTCCCGAGTGCTGGGATTAAAGGCATGCACCACCACACCCGGCAAAACATATTATATATTTTAAATTTATAAATGACCACCTTCTAAGAACCTCATGAAACTTTCAGCCATTATGATTTGAACAACCAGAGCTAAAAGCAGCAGCTTCCAAATCTGGATCAAGTTTGGACTTTGGCCTCAGGGGCATATGCAGCCTGAGGTTTCAGAGTTACACACTGTTGGAGCAGAATTGTGGCTGATATTGCCCTGCCATAATGTTGAAAACTGGAAAGACTCAAAAAATTACCAACAGGCATGGTGTCATACACCTTTGATCCCAGCACTTGGTAGAAGCAGGCAGATCTCTGTGAGATGGAGGCCAGCCTAGTCTACATGGTGAGTTCCAGGCCAGCTGTGGCTACAGGGAGATTTTGATAATAGTAATTCACAAGCATACTCACAATTCATTCATTATCTTTTGGGGAGGAATACAAACTAAGGTTTACAGGAAACAAGATCAAGTGCCCAGGTCACAAGACGTGAAAAGCACATGGTTTTTCTGGGGATAATTAAAAGCCATCAGTCCAGATTATACTCATTCATAAAAGTCATTCCTTCCATGGAGAAAGAAATAAAAAATAAAAAGTCAATTCCAAAGGTACTGAGGAATGGACCAGGGCAGGTTCTGAAAGCCTAGGTAACTTTTAACACAAAAGAAAATGGTTTGGAATTTCTGGAATAGCCTTCCATTAAAGTCAGTGTCTTGCAGAGGATGCAGGTTCAGTTCCCAACACCCACATGGCAGCTAACAACAATCTGTAACTCCAGTTCCAGGGGATCCGATGCTCCCTTTCTATCTCTGCCAGCACTGCACATGTGCATGAAACGATAACTTCACAGTGATGCATGTGATTCGGCCTAGTCTCTTCTTCAGTCTGTTTTATATTAATTTTCTCTTCCTACTCCTTCAACTCTTCTTCCCTTGTATCAAAAAACTAAAAAAAAAACTTTCTATGCAACTAAAGACATAAGAGTTAACAAAGACTTTCCCAGAATTATAATGTAATTAATTACCAACCTGGGTGGATCACAGACATGTAAATTTAATAACTTACTGGCTGGCACAATCCAGCTTGCCTCATTTTCCAAAAAATTTCTTATCCTCGACAGTCTCAAGGACCCCTTTTAAGTTTATAATACTAAGGACAGTCTTGAACTCATTCTCAAAACAAAAATAACAAATAAAAACAGTGAATATAAATGTAAATG
This sequence comes from Nannospalax galili, assembly GCF_000622305.1. NCBI lineage: Eukaryota > Metazoa > Chordata > Mammalia > Rodentia > Spalacidae > Nannospalax > Nannospalax galili. Next base: position 1,873,470 of record NW_008330486.1, read on the forward strand.
ACAACATGATCTAATTTACAGGGTGTCAAATCATTCTTATCTTACCAAACAAGCTGGCCTTTTGTCAAGTACTCATATTTAGTCTATTTGAGAGAACCTGGTGGAAGGACAAAATCCAGGTCCCAGTCCCAGCCAGTTTCAACAAAGTATCTCACTAAAAACCATGGCTCATTTTTTGAAAGGTAGTGATTTTGTTTAGAGAACACAAAATGTTTATCAACAAAATGTTTACAACATTTATGGACAGAAATGCTTTAAGTTACTGGATGTGGATGACATACAGTGTAGATATGGGAGGGAATAAAAAGATCTGGATCCTGGCCAGGCATGGTGGCCCACGCCTTTGATCCCAGCACTTAGGAGGCAGAGCCAGGCGGATCTCTGTGAGTTCAAGGCCACCCTGGTCTACATAGTGAGTTCCAGGGCAGCTGCGGCTACAGGGAGACCGTCTCAAAAAGACCAAAAACCAAAAAAAACACAAAGATCAGGATCCATAGAAAGCTTCTAGCTAAGAGGCTGATGCTGTGAACTGTAAAATCAGGAAGGAAGCCAAGCTTTTCAAACTGTACTATACCTTGAATTCGTTTTCCTTCCTTTATCTGCAGACTGATGTTTGTTTTCAACCTTGCTCACAGGACGACTGGTTTTGGTCTTTAGCTTCAAGAAAAGAATTAAAACCACCAATTAATTATAGAGTCTAATCATTTTTCCAACAAAAGCAACTTTGTGACATGCAAAATTTGATATTTTTATGGAATTAATTAAATTGCATTTCCAAGAACCAGAACTGCATTTCCAAAGACCCAGACATCAACTGGACCAAGAGATGCAGTAGTACAGAAAATAAGTCCTGAAGATGTGGTACATTCAGCCAGTGTGTGGTGTTAAACTGGGATGTTTTGATTCTCAGAATCTTTTCTCCTAAGGTGTATGTACACCTCCCTTGGCCTCCAAGAGCTTTGTGAGAGGACACTTAAAAAAGAGATCTCAGGATGCCCAGTACCTGGAAGGCTGATCTCAACCCTGGATTTACAAATGAACAAACCTTTTAACTCCTCTGCTTTGTAGATGAGGGTCTGTCTGTCTGTCTCTTTCTCTCTCAGATAATGATTTATAGAGAAGTATAGAGCCTCATGTTATAAACTCATTCCATTTAAAAATGTAGTCACAGGGCTGGAGAGATGGCTCAGTGGTTAAGAACACTGGCTGCTCTTGCAGAGGACTCAGGTTCAATTTGCACCCACATGGTGGCTAACAACAGTGTGTAACTCCAGTTCTAGGAGATCTGACACCCTCTTCTGACTTTCATGGGTACTTACGCATTTCCATACATGCAAGCAATACACTCATACATATAAAAATAAAAATAGCCGGGCTTGGTGGTGCATGCCTTTAATCCCAGCACTCAGGAGGCAGAGGCAGGTGGATCTCTGTGAGTTCAAGGCCAGCCTGGTCTACATAGCGAGTTCCAGGACAGCTGGGGCTACAGGGAGACCCTGTCTCAAAAAAGACCAAAATAAAATAAAATAAAAATAGTAGACAAAAATTTTTTTAAAAACTTATTCACTCTGCCTGGCATAGAGGCACATGCTTTTAATCCCAGCACTCAGGAGGCAGAGGCAGATGGATCTCTGTGAGATCAAGGCCAGCTGGGACAATAGGAAGACCCTGTCTCAAAAAGACAAAAACAAAAAACAAAGCTTATATGGACTCTCATATGAACATTTGAAAATTTCCATTCTGACTTTTTTCTAGTTCCCTGTCTAGAACTTGTAATGCTAATGACTCTTGCCTTTACTTCTCCTTCACAGCTCCTATTCGCAATTCAAGGACTTTTCTTTTCCCTTTAGAGATAAGAGTTATGTTATTTGGGAGTCTTTTAGATAGACCCACTGAAGGGGTACTCCAATTGCTTCACCCTGCGTCCCTGTTCAGCATGGAAAAAGCCAGAGCAGTCTGCATCCACACACACCTCTATAACTTTCAGCATGGAAGAAGCCAGAGCAGTCTGCTTCCCAATTCCCTACTGGCAATTTGGGTAACCTCTTCAGAGGATGGTGTGATAAGAATAGGAAGTAGGAACTGGCTAGGCATAGGGTAAAAAGACCTCAAAGAAAAGTATCCACTTTCTTGGCTAAAAGTCAAAATGTCCTTGGGCCTCTTAGCAACATACTCTGCTCCAAACTCCAAAGATGTCAGTAGAATTTGGGAGCTTGTATCTAATCCTTAAAAGATTTTAGGGTTACCTCTTCAGAGGGGGGAATGTTAGAGTAGCCAAAAGCCCCATAAAAATAAATCAAACAATCAAAGAAGAAGAAAGAGCACGTGAAGTTATCAGAAAAAAGTGATGGGGAGATACAGGAGGAGTTGGAGGGGAGCGAGTGGGCATGGATTTGATCAAAACACCTTATATGCACGTATGAAATTCTCAATAAATTATTTACTTATTTATTGATTTAATGATTTATTATTTTTATGTGTATGAGTGTATTGCCTGCATGTAGATAAGTGCACCCGTGTCGTGCAACACCAGCAAGTACAGAAGAGGCCGTCGGATCCCCTGGAACTGGAGTTACGGACAGTTGTTAGCTGCCATGTGGGTGCTGGGATTTGAACCCAGGTCTTCTGCAAAAACAACCAGTGTTCTTAACCACTGAGACATCTCCCCAGCCCTAAATTATTAAAAAAAAAATTCTTTTCTTAAAAAAAAAAACAAAAAGCAAAGCTTATTCACTGTACTTCAAATTATTCAGTGGAAATACGAGACAGTGATTCAGGTTCTTCATAAGCAGGGAACACTGCATGAATGCCCACATCTGAGCCTTAAGGCTTATATGTTATTTCTATTGAGTCCTACTCATCTTAAAAAGAAACAAAAACCAACCAAACAAACCCAAAACCTGGGGGCCTATGAGATGACTCAGTGGGTAAAGGGGCTTTTCTGCCAAGTGTCATGATCTGAGTTTGATCCCCTGAACCCACAGGTGGATGGACAGAACTGACTCCCAGAAGTTGTCTTCTGATCTACACACACACACACACACACACACATGCATATGCACACACACTCTCTCTCATAGACAGACAGACAGACAGACACACACACACACACACACACACACACAACAAATAAATGCAAAAATTAAAAATTAAACCCAGGGCTGGAGAGATGGCTTAGCAGTTAGAAAAAATGGCTGTTCTTGCAGAAGACCCAGGTTCGAATCCCAGCACCCACTAACAATTGTCTGAACTCCAGTTCTAGGGACTCCGATAACCTCTTCTATCCTGCGTGGGCATTACACGACACGGGTGCACTTACCTACATGCAGGCAATACACACATACACATAAAATAAAAATAAATAAAATATAAAAAAAAAAACTTAAGGGCTAGGGCTGGGCATGGTGGCACACGCCTTTAATCCTAGCAGTTGGGAGGCAGAGGCAGGAGGATCTCAATGTTTGGATTAAGAGGTCAAGCATTATGAAGTTGAAGATAGGATCAACTTCATCTGTAAAACAAGAAAGTTGGAATACAAGCTCTATGTTATTAACAGCTGTAAAAAAAAAAAAAACCCTAAATTTTACAGAATGTAATTATATTTATAGAATGTTTGATTTCATACCTTAGTTTCTGATTGTGAAAGAGTCATCCCTTCAGATAACAGATCTCTACAGACCAAAAATAAGTATCACATGTTAAAATAGACAACAATGAGACACAATGAAATTCCACAGTAATTATATTTTTAAAGGAAAAATATACAAGTATTGCTTTAGTTCCAGTTAATCACTTATTAGCTTGCCATCTATATGAATTATGAAAGTTGATTTCCATACAAATTATGTATAGATATACATGTCTATATTTAATAATTTTATATGTATATAGAATTATATTTCATTTTGAGTCTAGATACATGTTTATTTTAAATGGATTTCTTAAAAAAGTTAAATATTTCACTCTGAGAAGATATTTATTCCTTTAGGAAAATGTGGAATTGATTTTAATAAACAGAAAACCTAACAAGTGATAACTGGCTACCCAGAGGGACTATCCATTTTTAAAACAATTCAGGGAGGCTAAGAGATGGCTCAGAGTTTAAGAGCACTTGCTACTCTTGAAAAGGACCCAAGTTTGATCCCCAACACCTATATGGCAACTTACTCCAGTTCCATGGAGTCTGATGCCTTCTTCTGGACATTGCAGTACACACACACAGAGCACTTCCAAATATATATAGGTAAAACAGTCATTCACATAAAATAAAAATAAATCTTAAAAAAAAATAGTAAAGGGATTAAGGGCTAGTGAGATAGTTCGGTGGATAAAGGCACCTGCCAAGCCTGGCAGCCTGAATTCAATCTCTGGACCCACATGATATAAGGAGAGAACCAACTCCCATAGGTTGTCCTCTTACCTCCACAGTGTACACACATACACACACACACACACACACACACACACACACACACACACACACAAATGGCCCACTATTCTTTTGTGAGCACACTCAACACCACTATTCTTCTAATGCACTCAAGCATTTGGTTAGTGTCTGTTTTCATCATCCTATGAACTCATGAGGGTAGGGATCCAGCCTGCTTCCCCCACTGTGTTTCACACACAGACTCTTTTTTTTTGGTCTTTTTTTTGAAGCAGGGTCTCCCTGTGGCCCCAGCTGTCCTGGAACTCACTATGTAGACCAGGCTGGCCTTGAACTCACAGAGATCCGCCTGCCTCTGCCTCCCAAGTGCTGAGACTACAGGCATATGCCACCACGCCCGGCTTACACATACAGACTCTTAAACCGGCATCAAGTAGGTACACACTGAATGAGTGAATCTAATTTATATTTCATGTACATTTTAAATTTTCAAAATACGTTTGTAGTTTAAAATGAGTATTTGTGGGAGTCTGCACATGATGGCCCACAGACTGAGTCTACCCATGCCCATTCATTACTTAAGGCCTGTGTTGGTTTCACTCTATAATAGTAGAGTCAAATAGTTGTGACAGATACTGTACAGCCCACAATCCTAAAACATTTACTATGTAGCCCTTTCTATAAAAAGTTCACCCACCTAGAGCATTTGTATTAATATCTTAGAATACATACCACATTATTATCTATTCTTGTTAAAACAAACAAACAAACAAACAAACTCCACCCTCTTTCCTGGGAATGACTGACCAAAGTAGAGAACACACAAAATAAAATGGCCTTCTATAAGATGCCACCTACTAACCTGGTTATGCATGAGTTTTGTATACACCAAGATATCCTTAGAACATACCTGCCAGAAATACCTCTGGGAAGGAAAAGGGGCTTCCGAAGTATCTTAAATTTACAGACTATAATCACTCTTGCACATGGCACAAGGGTGTTTCTTAGAGTATCTTGAATCATTCTTCTTTCAGGTTAATGCCTGCCACTTCCTTGGCACATTTCCTGCTCCTTCTGCTCCATTCCACCCCACCCCACACATTTACATGTGGATCAGCCAAAAACATCTACCAGGGGCTGAAGAGATGGTTCAGCAGTACGAGTGTGTACTGCTCTTGCAGAGAACCCAAGTTCAGTTCCCAGCACCCACATGCTGGCTCACAACCACCTGTAACTCCAATTCTAGGACATCTGATGCCCATTTCTGACTTCTATAGGCACCTGAATTCACATGCACATATCCTCACCCCACACATAATTTAAAATAGTAAAAATAAAGACCTCTTAAGAAATGTCTAGCAGCTTCCTCTCACCACCCTCCGACCTGTACCCCAGTGTCCAGGGAAACACTCTGCTGGTGCACGTCCATGCCCAATGCACCACAGCACAGGGTTCTTAGTTCTGTTCAGCTTCTCAGGAAAGGACTGTTTGAACTATGGCTGAGATGATCTGGGTGGTAACACCTGCTGTATTAACTACACTTTAGGACACTAAAGTCTGGTTCTTCTACTGTAGTTTCTGACAGAGTAGCCATAGGTGTTGAGACCTATCATAACATGTACTACTGCCTGAATCCTAAGCTTTTCAGTGGATTATAACTGTTCCAACCTGGAATAGATGGCCTTTACAGAATTTACTTCCATCTTCAACAATTCCCAATAAACAAACAAATGTCATGTTTCACATGTAAATGCCACGGGTTCAAGAGCAGTATTAAAACTATAGTCTGGGGCTAGCAGGATGGCTCAATAGGTAGAGGCCCCTGCCACCAAGTCTGACAATCTGAGTTGAATCCCTGGGACCCATATGATGGAAGGAGAGAACTGACTCCCTCAGGTTATTCTTGGACTTCTACATGCTTACGTGCATATACACACACACACACACACACACACACACAGGTTATTCTTGGACTTCTACATGCTTACGTGCGTATACACACACACACACACACAGTAAATACAAAAAATAAATTCTAAGCCGGGCATGGTGGCGCACGCCTTTAATCCTAGCACTTGGGAGGCAGAGGCAGGCGGGTCTTTTTGAGGTTCGGGCCAGCCCCGGCTATATAGTGAGGTCCCGGGCAGCTGGGGGTACAGGGGGTCCCTGTCTCAAAAAGACAAAAAAAAAAAAAAAAAAAAAAAAAAATCTACCTGATCCAGTTTATTAAGTTTTCCTTAAATGCAAAGTGGTAATGATGCCTCTGTTTTCCTGGATCAGGTGGAATTTATGTTTGGGAAGTCAGTATCTTGCTTGCTTCAAAAGGAACTAGGGATCAGCTGCGGACACTCATTTCAATCCTTAAGTTTACAGGATGAAAGCCAGGCCTAACCTTTATTTGTAATCCAATTTTGGCATTTTGATAGCTATTAAATATCTTCTTTTATAAAATATTACCATCACGCATGTCACAGGTGATTAACCCTAATATAAACATATATACCTGCATCAATAATGACAAAATTGACTTTATCAATTTACAAAAAAAGGAAAAAACAACAGAGTAAGTATTAAGTTACAGAGAGGCCTCCTTAGTCACCAGTGCACTACCAGTAATCAGACCTGACCCTACTAGCCTTCCAATATTTTTTTCACATTTGCTAAGATAAAACTTACATATCAAGGAAGAAATGTGCACTGTGAACACGGGGAGCAAAGGAAAACAGGAAGTGTGAGATCATGAAGTGAGTGCGTCACTGTCTCAGGTACAGAGCTCAACAACTTTTAACCAACCTACATAATCAAAGAGCCAGCACAGAGAGTGTTTTCAATATCCCCAAAATTCCCCTGGGCCCCCTGGGAGTTGGTACACTAACCCTATCGACTACTAATTTGATTTCTGTCCTACAGTTTTGCCTTTTCCAGAGTGTCAAATGCAGTCAGGAACCTGTATCTTTTAGTCAGTGATGGATGGCATATACAACAGTACCACAGGACCTCAACGGAGCGGAAAAGTTTCTGCTACTTACTAAAGTCACACTACCAGGTTCACACAATGAACAGTGTGAGGCTAACAATGCCCTTCTCAGAACACATCCCCAGCATTAAATGGTGCGTGTCTATAAATGTTCGAGTCTGGCACCTTTCATTTAGTTGGACTTAACTACTGCTGTTGGTTCATTCTGATTACTGTTCATTTCTGATTACTGCTAAACTCAGCCGTCATGTGCACATACCACATCTGCATATCCATTCGCCATTTGATGAATGGGACAGTTATGAGTAAAATTTCTCTCAACATTTGCATGAAGACTTTTCTTCAGACATATGTCTTCATTTCTCTAGGGTAAATATCTAGGCTAGGAATTTCTGGGTTGTGTGAAGTAATTATTTCTCTGTTAATATTCCAGGATGTCTGGAATATATCTCGTAACTGCCACTTTGGCACACGCCTCCTTCATGTTGCTCAGCCCTGTAAGTTGTGAACATATCACACCCTCTTGGGGACAGGAGACCCTCAAAATCGGCCTCTGGATTTAGGAGACTGGGAGCCCACAGTTGTTCTAAGAGTTATACAGCCAATTTTTTTATTTATTATTTTTATTTTATGTGTATGTGTGTACTGCCTGCATGTAGGTAAGTGCACCTGGGTAGTGCAATGCCCGAGGAGGTCAGAAGAGGCTGTTGGATCCCCTGGGACTGGAGTTACGGGAAGTTGTTAGCTGCCATGTGGGTGCTGGGATTTGAACCCAGGTCTTCTGCAAGAACAACCGGTGTTTCTAACCGCTGAGCCATCTCTCCAGCCCCATACAGTCATAATTTTAATACACACTTTTTTTGCTGTGAAATTCTCTCCTATTGGATTCCAGGGAGCAATGTGTGCTGTTACTGTACCCACAGTTCCTTCCTAAGCTCATTCTTTACTCTATGGAGGACCCCGTGAACTCAGAAGACACATTCCCAGACTCTCCAGCAGATGCTTAAAACTATAACAGTATCAAGCCCTACATAAACCAAGTTTTTGTCCATATAGTCACAATTATGATGTGAAGTTTAATTGATAAACAAGGTATAAGAGATTAACAGGAACTAATAAAAAACAGACCACTTACAACATGCCGCATAAAGTGGACCTGGTGCCTCTTAAATGTGCTGTCATGCTGTATTCACCCTTCCTGTGACAATGTGAGTTGGCACATGCTATGCTGTGAAGTACACAGATGACAGTGGCATTGTGACATCACATCAGGTCACTACTGAAGCCTGGACAAAGCACCATGCTACAACACTGGTCAGCCTGATAACCAAAGCAGATACTAAGTACAGCACCGTAGAACCATGGACCTGCTGGACTAGGGTGACTCACATCCTAAGCAGATAGAGTATGAGACATCACAATGCTAGGATGGCAAGCAACTTAAAATTGATGAATGACTTATTTCTGGAATTTCCCACTGATAATTTCAAGACTTGGGATGTTTGGTGATCATCACTGCCTCTGCTGCATGAAGATTTTATAATTTTAATCACACAGATCCCATAAACTTGTTAAAGTTACTCCAAATATTTTTTTTTCATTTATTTATTTTATGTGTGTGTTTTGCCTATATACAATGCACCATGTTTGTGCAGTGCCTGTGGAGGCCAGAAGAGGGTGTCGGATCCCCTGGAACTGGAGTTATGGCCAGTCATTAGCCACCATGTGGGTGCTGGGAATTAAACCCATGTCCTCTCCAAGAGCAGTTAGTGCTCTTAACCACTGAACCAGCTCTCCAGCCCCAATTTACTCCAAATATTTGATGGTTGCCTAATTTCTTGACGTGTCAGAAATTTACATGAAGTCAAAGAACATATGGATATGTATCTTTACTCATTTTTAAAAGTTTATTTATTTATTTATTTGGTCTTTTTGAAACAGGGTCTCCCTGTAGTCCCAGCTGTCCTAGAACCCACTACATAAACCAGGCTTGCCTTGAACTCTCAGAAATCCGCCTGCCTCTGCCTCCCAAGTGCTGCGACTACAGGGGTGCGCCACCACGCCCAGCTCTAAAAGTTTATTTTTATTTTCTGTATACAAGTATTTTGCCTGCATGCATCTAAGTGCACCATGTGCATGCAATGCCTATGGAGGCCAGAAGAGGGCATCAGATTCCCTGAAACTGATTAGCTGGCATGTGGGTGCTGGAAACCAAACACAGGTCCTCTGCTAGAGCAGTAAGTGCTCTTAACTGCTGAGTCATCTCTCCAGCCCTTATCTTTACTAATTTATCTTTACCTAATCTTCACATAATTTCAAAAGAAAGGCAGTACAGTGTGTAAAAAAAGGCCTAGAATCAATCACATCACCATGGTTTGAAGCTCAGGGAAATGACCACTCTGTGGTTGCCCTTTGGCAAGCTACTGACTTCTCTAAGCTGCAGTTATGTCAAATGATGATAACAGTTATTTAAATAATGCTTTGAGAGTAACATGAGATAAAGCAGGTAAGAGTTTGCCTTGTATCTGACTAGTATAACTATATATCATTACATGCTTCTAAATTATACTTTAGAATGTGCATGCAAAAAGATATTATATGTTAAAGCTCTACACAGATCACAAGAAGTGAAGTGACTTACCTTGTACAGTAATCACCTTCCTCTTCCAATGATTTGATTTGTGCTGGACAAGGCCTAGATCGCTCTTCTTGTTGCTCTCTCTAGTTAAATAAATTAAGTCATAAATATTCAAGAAACCCCCTCAGAACTATAGCTAGTGTCTCTGAACATTCATCGCTTCAAAGCTGTCCCAGGTCTCGTTATGGTGTACAAGTACAGCCATGTCACTGTCTCACTTTTGGCTTTTGTTCAAGGGCAAAAAAAAGTCATTTAGAGTGGGCACAGTGGCACACATCTTTAATCCCTGCACTTGGGAGGTGGGGGGGGGCAGGGGCGGGGATCTGAGTCTGAGACCACCCTGGTCTACATAGTAAGTTCAAGGCCAGTGAGGGCTACATAGTGACACCCTGTCTCAAAAAAGAGTCAATTCGACAATTCTAATGGAAAAATCTAAGAGTGTTAAAGCCTTTACAGCCTTCCAAGTCCTACTTCCCCACCACAGTAGGAATTTCCATCTTATGTCGCCAGCAATACAGAAAGAGGTACAAGAAAGCCTGTTTAGTAGATAGAAAAATGTCTCAAATCGGCTAAGACATCAACGTTACAGATCATGAAGGAACTAAAATGAAACATCAGAGTGAGAACTTCTGGCGAGGAGATGTTAGGAATGAAAGAGAGCAGGCGGAAGCTGAAGACAGCAGAGGTTGGGTACAGTCAGCCTCTGGGGGGGGTACGCTTCCACTGTCCCAACCCTTCCTGGGGAGAAATAAAGGTTCTCTTCAGGGGCTCTTTAAGCAGAACACAAGCACCCCCACACCCCCATTTTGCTCTAATGTGGAGTCTTGGACAAGTGGTTTCTAGCTCTTTAGATACTGGTAAAACTGAAAAATGAAATTTAAAATTTCTAGTAGAAAGTTGAACTCTAAGTACAATGAACAGACCTGTAACCATTATGTACTACTTAAAATACTAGAGATGTGACATTTCTTATTCCTCAACTAACAATTATGAATTTGTATGAAGTAATAAAATAAAATATGTGGCTGGAGAGATGATCAGTGGTTAAGAGCACGGGCTGCTCTTGCAGAGGACAAGCTGGTTCCCAGGACCCACATTGGGCAGTTAAACAATCAATTGCTTGTAAATCCAGTTCCAAGGGATCCAGTAACAATGATCCACACAGGTACATGCACATACCCAATTAAAAGAGAAATAAGTTGTTTTTTTTTTAAAATACAGTATTACTAGAATTCCCTCTCTGCCTCCAACTCCATTTTAGGGACCAACAGAATTGAAGGAGAATCAGTGAAAGGCTGAAATATGGGTAAGAACCATGAAGGCTGAAGGCAGTCACTTGACCCTTGTGGGAGGGTGACTGCTTCCTGTCAATTGCCATGGTAACAATGCTGCTTACATAGGAATGCCCAATTTGGTACCAGGAAGGAGAACAATGCTTAGACACTTGGTCTGGTGATGTGGCCTCATAGCCTTCCCGGTCATGTGATTCTAGTCTAGCCCTAAGAATCAGTGTTAGAGCCATAAAGAGCACTATGTAGATGAGGATGGACTCAATCTCACAGAGATCTGCCTACCTCAGCCTCCCAAGTGCTGGGTTCAAAGGCATGTGCCACCATGCCCAGCTATCATTTGTTTCTTTTTTTTTTTAACCAAGAGTTAGGCTTTATTCATTCAATGCTATGCAACATCCTGTGAACCTTAATGTTTCTTACACACTCAGGTCTACTGCATTAGCATGTTAATTGACTATATAGCTACCTTCAAATATTTTGGTAATGGAGAAGATTATCAAAATTAATGTTCTTGCCGGGCATGGTGGCACACGCCTTTAATCCCAGGCAGGGAGGTGGATCTTTGTGCGTTCAAGGCTAGCCTGGTCTACATAGTGAGTTCTAGGACAGCTGGGGCTACAAGGAGACCCTGTCTCAAAAAGACAAAAAAAAAAATTAATGTTCTTATTGATCACATGATTGGAGCATCTAAATGGAAAATACTTTTATCACTATTTTTTTAATATTTTATTATTTTTATTTTATGTGTATGTGTGTATTGCCTGCATGTAGGTAAGTGCATCTGTGTCGTGCAATGAAGAGACTGTCGAATCCCCTGGAACTGGAGTTACGGACAGTTGTTAGCTACCATGTGGGTGCTGGGATTCAAACCCGGGTCTTCTGCAAGAACAGTCAGTGTTCTTAACCCCTGAGCCATCTCTCCAGCCCCCATATCACTGTTTTTTAGAAAAAGCAAACCTACCAAGAACACAAACACAGGAGCTGCACCTGAACATTCATGTTCAGTCTGTGTTCATTCACCGACCTGAAATCTGATGCTTTAAGCATTTTATTAATATATGTTATACATTGAATTTAAAAGTTAAAAAAGCATTTACATTGGGGATGGTGGTGGACGCCTGTGGTCCCAGCATTTGGGAGGCAGAGGCAGACAGATCTCTGTGAGTTCAAGGCCAGCCTGGTCTACATAGTGAGTTCCAGGACAGCTGGGGCTACAGGGAGACCCTGCTTCAAAAAGACAAAAAAAAAAAAAAAAAAAATTAGCATTTACATGGGAAAATTGCACATTTACTTACTATTACATCCTCAGCTTGTCGAACCAGGTTGGCTGTTTTTGCTTCCAATTCTGCATTTAAACGCCTAAAACATAAAATAAGTTAATACTTAGTATACATTCCAATTCTAGCAAAATAATCACATTTCAGCAATTACACTTTAATCAAGCAACGCCAAAACATACATGTTTTTAGTCTGAAATGAACATGGCTACTGGAACACATTGCTGGCTCCCTACTTCTCTCCCCCATCATGGTAGGAGCTCAAACACCGTCCTGCCATTCCAAGGCCCTTTATGCATGTCTTTGGTGAAGTGATTTGTCTGATTAATAAATCAGGCAAGAATGAACTGTGTGAGTTCTACTCAGTTCTAGGATGATCCTACCTGTGGAGAACACAAGTTCCAACCCTGCATCTAGAGAGATAGGCAGACTCTGCTGAGGACAGGAGTGGCCAGGGTGGGGAAGGCTGGCTTGGTATGGGTGTTGCTGTGTTTGGGGAGTTTAATAAGCAGATCCATGTGGCTCAAGACTCAGCTACACACTTTAATATTAGGTTCAACAGAAATATGGGACTAATTTGACCTCTACTTGCATTCTAGCAAAATGCAGGATAACGACTTACTTGGTCCAATGAAGACTGTTAGAATGATTACAAAGGAAAGGACAATTTTTTTTTTTTTGATCTTTTTGAGACAAGGTCTCCCTGTATCCCCAGCTGGCCTAGAACTCACTATGTAGACCAGGGTGGGTTCCATCTCACACAAATCCACTTGCCTCTGACTTATGAGTGCTGAGATTAAAGTCATGTACCATGATGCTGGCTTAGGAAAATGTTTTAAAAGAAAACAAATTATCTATAAGTCCATTACCATCATCCAAGCAGTTTATTTATTTTTTACATATATATTTCTTATTATTTTTATTTTTTTATTTTATGTGTATGCATGTATTGCATGATTGTAGGTAAGTGCACCTGTGTTGTGCAATGCCCACAGAGGACAGAAGAGGCTGTTGAATCCCCTGGGACTGGAGTTACAGACAGTTGCCATGTGGGTGCTGGGTTTCGAACCTGGGTCTTCTGCAAGAACAACCAGCGTTCTTAAACCGCTGAGCCATCTCTCCAGCCCTCCAAGCAGTTTATTTTTAATGTTCTGATTATCATCTGTAGCATACACACAACTTATACTGTACTTCCCTGGGAATGCCAAAGGGCTATACTTAGCTCCATTTGTTAGTTCCAGTCCAACTTTTTCCTTTAAAGATGAACACTATGCCTTCAAACAATACTGGCCTTTGTCCCCACTCTTGGTTACCTACATACTTGAGTTACAGAACAAACAAGGAGAAATCAAACTGGTTCTGACTTCAAAGACTCATCTCTACTGGCTAGCTTTCACAGTGATGGAAGGTGCTATGCATGCTATCTACAGAGAAAATTAACCATCAAACAGTTGTGAATTCTGCAAGCTATAGCAACAACCTGCCTGGCAAAGATATGACTACCTGTGCGATAGTGGCACAAATATTATGGGAGTAACACAACCACTTTTTAATTGGATTTAAGGTCCACTTTGTAGGATGGAACCCATACCTGACATTGATATCAGACCTGGGAACCTGAGGCTAGACATGTCACAGGGGAAGGACAAATACTAGCTTCTGCTGAATATATATAGCATTACACTGACTCCTAATGATTTTTTGTTACACACAAAGATTAATGCATCTCTCAACTCTTACCAGAAGTTTCCTTATGCAGCAGATGGTGATTAACACAGAAACCCACAACTGGTCAATGTACAGAGAACAAGAGGTTGCAGAGTGCTTATCCCTGAATAGGACACCTATATCAAACTTCTGCCTCCCCCTTCCCCCTGCAAGGCTCAGAGATCATTTCGGAAGAAGATGGAAAGATTTTAAGAGCCAGATGTAGTGACCACAAGGAAACAGAATTTTCCAGACAGCTGGTCAGTTACTTATACGACCTCACAGCGATGGTGACAGCATGCACAAGTCCCATGCACAAAATCCCAGCACAGAGGTAGGAAAGGGGGTAAGAAAACCCAACACTTGCTCAAGAACTATTGGCAATCTATGCTGCTGAGAGGTGGAGAGTCAGTCTTGTTTAAGAGTGAGAGAGACTCTGGGTAGGTTAATCAGGCTCCAGTGGCTGGAGGACTGAAAGACACACTGAAGGACATTTGGGGACACAAATTAGACTCTATTTTATATACATAATTTCCAGGTGATTCAATGCCCTCCTCTGGCCACTTGAGAATACAAACAGATCAGGACGACTAGTCACTTTTACCATTGAACTACTCTTACTAGAAGAGATTTTGAATGTTAAGCAGGACTAACGATTCCTAAGGACACACCCGAACCAGCTGCAAAACGTAGTCTCAAATAATCCCAGCAGCAGAAGGGTTGAGGCTGGAGGATCCCATTCAGCTTGAGATCAGCCTGGGCTACACAGTGAGATCCTGTCTAAAAAAATAACAAAAGCTGACAACACACCACAACAAAACCCAAAACCCCACAAATAGAAAACAAAGGGCTCCAGTACATAGATGGCAGAGCTGCCTTTGGAGAGCCGACTCCACGCTTCAGAACACTCCAGCTTCCTAACAGGCCGGTCAGAACTGAGTGCAGCTGTGGCAAGGCAGCACTGTCCACTACATGTAAAAACAACTCTCCAGTTTGGACTTTACGCTTTAATGTTAAATATGGATTATATGGTAACTTTAATCCTGAGGAAATGACAGACTGCTTCACAATTTCAAATGAGCTGCTTTTAAATTAAAGTTGTTAAAATGTACTTTTTTGCAAGGGTATATATAGGAGGGCAAAAAAAAAAAAAAAAAAAGACAATCTCTACCTCCTGGTGGCGTGTGGAGTCCAGTAGCGGCAAAATATAAACAAGTGCTAGTGTGTTTATTGTAATAAACTATGCTAAAAGCAAAAACTTGATTAAACATTAGGGGAGTCAGTTTTGCTTGGTGAAAGGCCCCTCTGGCCTTACAGGTGTGATTTCCAATAAGGAAAGAGGAGCGAGGTCAGGGAGGAGGCGGAGAGGTAAAAACAAAACGAAACGTGGGGGGTGGGGGGCGTAAGATTGAATGAAAGGGCTGGCGGGAGCCAGGTCTGCCAGAGCTTTTGGAAATGCAAAAACTAAAGAAACAAACAAAAGAATATTGTTTTAGCGTTTTAAGCAATGCAAATGAAAAGTCCGCTGGGCGCGCGAACCGACCAGGCGCGGAAAGGGCTGAGAAGGAGTCGAAGTGGAGGGGAAATCGGCCTCTCGCCTTCCAGCTCGGATTCGGAAAACCAGGGAGGGACCTGCGAGTCCGCGGGAAACTGCGGTCCGGCCGCACGCCTCGCCCTCCTGCTGACCCAGGCGCTTCGCCACTACATTTTCAACCCGGCCGAAGGCCTCAGATCCCAGCAGGCTGCTTGGTGAGGGCCCAGGTGCGGGGTCCTCGAGCCCCGCCAGCCCGCGGGAGAGGCGCGCAGACCCGGGGCGAGGATGCTCACTGGTACGCCTGCTCCCGGGCGAGGAGGTCCGGGGACGGCTGCGCGCGCGTCCGGGGCCCTGCGGCGCCACGTCTCTGCAGAGCGGTGTGCGGGGAGCTCAAGTTCCAGGGGGTCCGGCGTGCCGCCCGTCCGCAGCCCAGGGGCTGGCCGGGAGAACTCTCCCGGGCACCGGCACCTTGTCCCGCCATCTTTCCGGATCGCGATGCGGTTACCGGGGTAACAACGCGTCTTCCCGCGAGAGTGCCCAGGTCCCGGGCGGACTCCCGCGGGAGAGAAGTCGATCTCGGCCCTCCTCCTAAAGCATCTCCCGAGGGGCGGGGACCCCCCCCCAGCACGGGTGCGCGGTCGCACAGTCGGCTTCGGCAGGTGCAAACCCTGTGTCAGCCCAAGTTCAAGTCCTGACTTTGCCACGCACTAGTAAGACGGCCTTGGGCGTGTCATTTCTTATCGCAACGACTTCTGCGAAGCCGGGGTAAGAATACCGCCAACATCACAGTCACCGACGCGTAAAAGAGTTCCTGCTCAGAATCGTGCCAGACAAACATGTCGATTCCGAGTCTTTGGGGTTAAGACTGTGAGTCCGGAAATAAGCCTTCCCATTTATAATCACTTGGTCCACAAGGATGACAAGGGGCTGGTGCTCTGCAACATGGAAGACAGGTGGATGTGCACGTGGGAAAAACTAAAAAAAACCAACCCTCAACTCACACCATAAACAAATCGTAATTCAAACTGGACACAAGATCCGAACTAGAGGTAAATATAAAGCTATTCGTAAACACCATATATGCAAGGCTTAATGACCCTGAATTAATAGATTCTTTTATATGTTCCCAAGACAACAAAAATTAAACTGGATATCATCAAAATGAAAGTTGTTTCCTTCAAAAGATACCATAAACCAAAAATACAGATCACAAAAGGTGAACACTTTGATAATTATCTGATGAGACTTTTGTCCACAATATGTAAAGAGCTGTTAAAGTTCAAAAATAAAAAGGGTTTTACACAGGCATTTATTCAAAGAAAATGCACAACTGGAAAACATAAAAAGATGCTCAGTATAGTTAGCTTTCAGGAAACAGTGAGACACCATCTCACACCCAGGAAGATGATCATAGTAAAAGTGAGAAAGTAACAAGAGGGAAATGGGAGGTCTTTGAGCCCTTATATATTGCTAGAGGTGTGATATGAAAAAATGGGCGGTGCCTGGGAAAAACAGTCTGGCAATTCCTTGAAAGTTTATAGCATTGTACCATAATACAGCAGCTCACGCCGAGGTGTATACCTAAAATAAGGAAACACACCTGCCCAAAATTTACAGAAGTGTATAGAAACATTATTCATGAGGCTGGAGAGATGGATCAATGGTTAAGAGCACTTGCTGCTCTTGCAGAGGTCCCATTCCCAGCACTCATGAAGGGCAGCCCACAACCACTTGTAACTCCAGCTTCAGGGGATTAGACACCTTTTTCTGGTCTCTGTGGGAACTGTATTCATGTGTATATACATACACATATACACATAATTTTTTCCTTTTTAATTGAATTTTTGCAAACTTCATACAATATATTTTATCATATTTAGATCCTCTTCCATATCTGTACCCCCATGTACTCTAACATATACATATATTAGAGTATATATATATGTATGTATATATGTATGTATGTATAGGCTTATAAAGTCAAGTTTGTGTCCCCAAATACCCTTTGGTGTGGGTTCATTCTCTGGAGCCTGGTCAACCTACTCAGAGTCTCACCCTTAAACCAAGTTGACTCTCTCCCTTTCCCAGCAGATAGTGGTTGCCAATAGTTCCCCAGGTAATGTGGGGTTTTTTTTCTACTTCCTTTGTCCATGCTGGGATTTTCTGGTTTGAGCTTCATGGGCCTTGTGCACACTGTCACCATTGCTGTGAGTTCCTAAGAGCAGTAACTGACCAGCTGACTGGAAAACAGTTTCATGTGGTCTTCTGTTTCCTCCTCTGGCTCTTACAATCGTTCTGTCTCCTTTTCTGTGATGATCCCTGATTCTTGGAAGGCAGAGTTTGATACATGTGTCCTATTCAGGGATAAGTGCTCTGCAGTCTCTTTTTCTTGGCATGTTGGCTAGTTGTGCTTCTCTTTGTTCAGCACCATCTGCTGTGTAAGGAATCTTCTCTGGTGAAAGTTGAGGATGCGTTAATCAACACAGGTCTGGGAAAGCTCCCAGATCTGGGGGTCCACAAGGGTCCTAGTAGAATAATGAAAATATTTTTTATAGAAACATTATTCACAATAGTCCAAAAGTTAAAAATGCTCATATGATCATAAGCTGATCAGCAGATAAATGTAAACCACATATTTATATAAAAATATTATCCAACAACACAAAGGAGCAAAGTGCTGATACCTGCTGTGATATGGATGAACCGTGACAGCATAGTAAATGAAAGCCTATTAAAATTAAACTTACAACATACTCTATAATTCCATGTACAGAAGGCCACATGCTATATGATTCATTGAGAGTGACAATATAAATATGAAATGTGCAGGAAAAGCAAATCCATAGAGACAGAAAGCAAATTAGTGATTATCTAGGCCTAGCAGCTGATGGCAAATCAAGCCTAAAGGGTTTTTTTAGGGTACAAAAATACTTCAGAATACATTGTACTGCTGGTTGCACAACTCCCTAAATATATTAAAATATTAAAAGTCTGTAAATAGTACACTTTAAGTGGGCAAATGGAAAATACAAGAAACACATCAAAATTCAAAAATATTTTTAAATAAATTATTTAAAAGGTCAAGAGATACAGGAAGACCAGCTAATATTTAACAAAAGTAAGCTGTAGTAACGAATTCATTTCAAACAAAGATGACCAGAATGATTGTCAAGGACAAGGTGGGGTATTACATAGAGACAGAAAGTTCAGTTCTTCAAGGAGAGATGCTAATCCTGAGTGCATATGTACCTAATGCTGGCATGTCCAGGTGCAGGAGGCAAACACTGCATGAGAAACAGTGACAACTGCTGCAGGCAGGCTTCAATATGCCTCTTTCCCTAATAGATGGTTCATATGGCAGAACAGCATTAAGATGCAGGTGCCCTGAGCAACACCCGCAACCAGCTTGAGGCAGCTGATATTTTCAGTGTCACACGGAACCATCGCTGAGGTAGACACATTCTGGGCCATAAAACACACTTAAAAAAACATTTATTTTTTCAATCCCCAGGACCCACATGGTGGAGAGAATCAATTTGCACAGGTTGTCTTCTGACTTCCATCATGCATTGTGGCAAATGTGCCTCCTCCACATACATATATAAATAAACAAATAAATAAATAAGTAAATGATTTCTTTTAAATTGTGTGCGTGTGTGTGTGAACATATGAGTGCAGGTACCCTTAGAGACTAAAAGAGGGAGTTGGATCTCCTGGAGCTGGAGTTCCAGGCACGTGTGAGTCATCTGACATGGGTGCTAGGAACAGAACTCTGATCCTCTGTAAGAATAGTATGCACTCTTAACCACTGAGCCATCCTCCAACCCCCACATTTTAAAATATTTTATCATTTTTATCTTATGTGTATGAGTGTATTGCTTGCATGTGTATAAGTGCACCTGTGTCGTACAATACCCTTGGAGGGCAGAAAAGGGCATCAGATCCCCTGGAACTGGAGTTATGGACAGTTATTAGCTGCTATGTGGGTGCTGGGAATTGAACCCAGGTCCTCTGCAAGAACAGACAGTGCTCTTAACCACTGAGCCATCTCTCCATCCTCAAGCCCCCACATTTTAAAAGAATGGAAATTCTATGGTCAGGCATGGTGGTGCATGTCTTTAATCCCAGCACTTGGGAGGCAGAGGCAGGCAGATTTCTATGAGATTGAGGTCAGCCTGGTCTACATAGCAAGTTCCAGGCCAGCTGTGACTACTACAGAGAGACCCTGTCTCAAAAAGACCAAAAAGAAATTCTGGGCTATTTATCACAAGGTACTACAAACTGGTGGCTGAACACAACAGAAATGTATTGTCCCATGGTTTTGGAGGTCAGAAGTCTAGTGAAGCTTCTTTTGAAGCTTGTAAAGGAGAACCTTTCTTTGCCTCCTCCTGGTGTCTAATTGGGGCTGTCACCAGTTGACTTTCCTAGGCTTGAAGCTACACCCCTCTACTGCTTCTGTAATCACACAGCACTCTCTGTGTGAGTCTCTGTTCACTTGGCACTTTCTCTTCTCAGAGACAACAGTCGTGTTGGATTAGGGGCACTTCAATTGTAGCATGAACTTTATCTGGGGAGATGTGAACAAATGTTTACTTACCCCAGATGAACACCAATGACAGGCCAAAGTAATGATTCCACCCAAGTCCAACTTGGTGAACCTATGAGTTTATTAGGGTTGTTCCTAGGAGCGTGGGTGAGGTATTACTTACAGGAACATGTATGGCCCCCAAATAGTTCTATCACTGAAAAATCTCAACCCAGCATGGATGACAATTACCCCAGAGCTACTTAGATGGAGTCTCTCCTTCAGTTAACATTTTACTCTCCAACCAAGCATCTCCCAAGAGCTCCTGCAACCAGGGCAGAATTCCACACAGCTGGCAGAAAGGCCCAGGACAGAGCAGCTGGAATCTTAGGTGAGGGTCTAAAGACCGTCCCCACCCCTTCTTTCTATGAGGGAATGTCAGCAAACCCTATCTTGAGGGTCTCTTTTGGGTAGTCGTAGCTGCTCTGATGAAGGTGATAATGACTGCTGTGCTCTGAGGACAGTGTTTCAAAACACAAATGCACCCTAATGACTTCATGCCAATTTGATTACATTTGCAAAGATCACATTCACAAGCACTGGGGGTTAGAACTTCAATATATCTATTTAGGGGACACAAGTCAACCTACAGCAGAAACAATTATATTCACAATTAAAGTAAACTATAAAACATCTGGAAAATCACAGAACATTTAGAAATGAAGCATACACTTAGAAATACTATATGTGCTGAAGAAGTGCCAAGAGAAATTTTAAACAGTTTTAGAGCTAGCTCTGCACTATCTTTAAGAATTGTCTTCTGGGGCTGGAGAGATGGCTCTGCGGTTAAGAGCACTGACTGCTCTTGCAGAGAATCTGGGTTCAAGTTCCAGCACCCACATGGCAGCTACAAATCATCCTTAACTCCAGTTCCAGGGGACTCCAAAGCCCTCTTCTGACCTCTGCAGCATTGCACAACATGGGTGCACTCACACACATGCAGGCAATACACTCACACATTAAAAAATAATAAATATTTTTTAAAAAAGAGTTGTCTTCTCAGAAAATGTGTATCACAACTTTAATGTCTCAACTAAAAGGAAAATAAGCTTCTGAAAGTACGTGTGATGCATCAAAATAGTACCCAGGGTACTCAGTGCTGAGGCCACAGACCAGGGGAGAGAGAAATGTGGTAGTCAGTGGTCCAGACAGCCACAACCCCACAACCTAGGCTGCCTAAGAGAAAGGAGAGCAAGTTATTTTTAAAGAAAGCAGAAGAAAAGAAAGGAAAAAATATTAGAGATCATAAATATTAGAACAGAACTCAATAGAATTGAAAATAATAAAACAATAAAGAAATTTACAGAAACCAAAAGTTGGTTCTTTGAACGTTTAATGAAATCAATAAACTTTTATTGGTACTAGCCAGAGAGAGAGGGAAAGGAAACTCTTCTTTGGTCTTTTACATAATGGTTGGTCAGGAGCAGCAAAGGACACGTTAGAGAGACTGGGAAACAGGAGGCATGCCATGCTGCACTGAGCTACATGGTGACGCCTCAGGGCAGACAGGAGGAAGATAACATAGATGAGGGGAACCCAAGTCACAGCCTTCAGTGGAGTATCCCTAGGAAAGGCACAGTAGGGGAGAGTAAATATGCTAGGATGGGTATTTGAATAATTTTAGAAAGTGAGGGACTGTGCTGGTTCCCTCTGGAACTTCATCCTGGGATGATTAAGGCCAAGGAATTTCCTGGGAAGTATGGGTTACCAAGTGTGTCCGAACCTTCTCCCATAGACCACATGCAGTCAGGATAGATAGGAATGTGGCATAGCACCAAACTGTAAACTTACTTAAAATATTATGAGATTAAAAAATTTTTTTTTGTAACTCAGTTGTGTGTTTCTCAAGTATGAACTTTACAGATGACAACACTGTATTGTATGAAAAGGCTGGATATGCCTGAGTCCCAGAAAAAGGAGTTCTGGCTCTGGATTGGTTAGTTGACAGATTGAAAGCATGGCCCTGGATGAGCCCTGCACTATCTAAGAATTGGCTTACCCTAGGCAGGGCAGTATCTCTTCAGCTAAAAAAGATTTTTAATATATCAAAAATCAGGGCTGGAGAGATATCTCAGTGGTTAAGAGCACTGACTGTTCTTGCAGAGGACTGGGGTTGAATTCCCAGTACCCATATGGAGGCCAACAACTGTCTGTAAACTCCAGTTCCAGGGGATCCAATGCCATCTTCTGACCTCCATGGGCATGGCACAACACGGGTGCACCTACCTACATGCAGTCAATACACTCATACACTTAAAAACAGTAAATAAAATATTTTTTTTTAAATGTAAAATTCGAGTAGGGCATGTTGGCGCACGCCTGTAGTCCCAGCACTTGGGAGGCAGAGGCAGGCGGATCTCTGTGAGTTCCAGGCCAGCCTGGTCTACATAGTGAGTTCCAGGACAGCTGGGGCTACAGGGAGACCCTGCTTCAAAAAGACAAAAAAATATATAAAAATCATAACAGAGAAAGCAAAAAATATAAATAATACCAGTATTAGAAATAGGTATTGAGCCAAGTTTAATCCCAGCACTTGGGAGGCAGAGGCAGGTGTATCTCTGTGAGTTCAAGGCCAGCCCAGTCTACATAGCGAGTTCCAGGCCAGCTGGAGCTACAGGAGACCCTGTCTCAGTAAGACCAGAAGAAGAAGAAGAAGAAGAAGAAGAAGAAGAAGAAGAAGAAGAGGAGGAAGAGGAAGAGGAAGAGGTAGAGGAAGAGGAAGAGGAAGAGGTAGAGGAAGAGGAAGAGGAAGAGGTAGAGGAAGAGGAAGAGGAAGAGGTAGAGGAAGAGGAAGAGGAAGAGGTAGAGGAAGAGGAAGAGGAAGAAAAATAAGAAGAGGAGGAGGAGGAGG
Organism: Nannospalax galili; assembly: GCF_000622305.1. NCBI lineage: Eukaryota > Metazoa > Chordata > Mammalia > Rodentia > Spalacidae > Nannospalax > Nannospalax galili. The sequence goes on from NW_008330486.1 coordinate 1,896,718, forward strand.
AGGAAGAAGGAGGAGGGGAGGGGGAGGGGGAGGGGAAATAGGTGCCATTATCTCATGACCTGGAAAGGAAAATATAAAGGAATACTATGTGTATCACAATATAATGTTAGATTAAATGAAATAATTCCTTGATACAAACTGCTGAAACTCATACAAGGAAAAGCAATCTTAGACATCTTAGACAACAATATAAAGTCAACAATCTGGGGCTGGAGAGATGGCTTAGGGGTTAAGAGCACTGACTCTTCCACAGGATCCAGGTTTGAGTCCCAGCACCCACCCAGCAGCTAACAACCATCTGTAACTCCAGTCCAGATGATCCAGTGCCCTCTTCTGACCTCTCAGGCATTGCACGACACAGGTGTCCTTACATACATGCAGGCAAAACACTCATACACATAAAATGAGAATAGTAAATAGAATACAAGAGAGGTTCAGAACCCAGGGAGAAAAGGTATGTGGAGTTATTTTTCAACTGATTCAGAGCTTGTGTTTGGGATATAGGAAAATTCTAGAAATAGATGATCATCACCACTTCATAGAACTGTGACTGTGGGCCTGGACAGCTGGCTCAGCGGTTCAGAGTGCATACTGCTCTTGCAGAGGACCCAAGTTTGGCTTCCAGCACCCATGTCAGGCAACTCACAACCCCTATAGCTCTAGCTCCAGGGGATCTGATGCCCTCTGCTGGCCTCCACAGGCACTGCACATACATGCACATACATATAGAAGCATACACATACACATAATTTAAAAATAAAACAAATCTTTTTAAAACTGAATTGTCCATTTAAAAATGGCTACAAGGGTAAATTTTATGCTATGTGTATTTTTCCACAATTTAAAAAATTCTGATGGGAGTAACCTACAAAATACCTGATCAGTAGTCCCCAGATTTATCAATCAAGGTCATCCAAAGTAAGGGAAGACTATGGAGACTGTCACCAAGAGAAGCCTCAGGGGTCATGATGATGCACTGTGCAGTGACATCATAGACATCATCCTGGAGCAGGAAATGAGGAGGTGAAAAATACAGCAAATCTAAATAAACTATAGACTTCACTTAGTAATAATAAATCAGTAATGTTCCACCAGTTATAAAAAGGAAACTGTGATATGACATGCCAATGAGGTGAGAAATGGATTCTAGAAATATGGGACCTTTTGTTGTATCACCTCCTCAACTTTCCTGTAATCTAGAAATATTCTAAAAAAATAAAGTTTATTTTTAAAAGATGTATTTGTGTGTGTGTGTGTGTGTGTGTGTGTGTGTGTGTGTGTGTGTGTACAATGTGTTGTGCTCACAGAGGCCAGAAGAGGGCATGGGATACCTGGAACTGGAGTTACAGGTAACATGGGTGCTAGGAACCAAAATCAGGTCCATTACAAGAGCAGGATATAATGAGCCATCTCTCCAGCCCCCTAAAGTCTAGTTTTTAAAAAGCTAAAGGGGATTCCAACAGAGTAAGGAGCTAGATAATCTGGGACGTTCTATTGCCAGACAACTAGATAATGGGGGAAAGTTAACTTCACTGAAGAACTTGATGGACAAGGAAACATGTCCATGTGTCACCCTGATACCTCCCAACCAGATCGCCTTCCCAGTTAAACAAAACTGATTCTGGCAGCAGCTTCTCAAAAGGAAAAAATTAACCTGAGTCTAAACACACAGAACACAGAGGAGCTGAATCTGAGAAGCTCCGTTAAGCTAGAATCCAAAAGAAGCTAATGTTGTTACAGATTGGTAGTGTACCCAAACTTCTAACAAAGTTAAAATACTACAGGAAAAAACAAAGCAGTAAAGGGGGGAAGAAAAGACAACCTGCAAAAGCAATTTAGACTGACTATCGACGTTTTAATGGTAACAACGGAAATCAGGAAGACAGTAACACAATGATTAACATCTCACAAAAAGAAGTTTCATTACAGGACTGGAGAAATGGCTCAGCACTTAAGAGCACTGATTGCTCTTCCAGAGAACCCAATTTCAGTCCCTAACACTCAGGTCGGGTAGCTCAGAACTGCTTGTAACTCCAAGGGGATCTGACACCTGCTTCTGGCCTCTGTGGACACTACACACATGCAGCATGATTCGAGCAGACACACACAACACAGAAATTTTTAAAAATTAATTATTTTGATAATATTTATTTTTATTTTATGTGTATGAGTGTTTTGCCTGCATGTATGTATGTGCACCCATGTTGTGTAAGGCTCACAGAGGCCAAAGAGGGCATTGGATCCTCTGGAACTAGAGCTACAGATAGTTTAACTGCCATGTGGGTCCTAGGACCCAAGCCCCAGTCCTCTGTAAGAGCAGCCAGTGCTCTTAACCACTTAGCATCTCTCCAGCCCCAAATAAAAACTGTTTTTAAATGTCCAAAAAGTATCATTTCAATGAGAATTTGGACCAAGCAAGATGGGCAATTAATCACCTATTAATAATTATTGGCTACCTTCTGCCTAGTTTAATTTTCAAGTTGGGTGGGATAAACTTTTATCCTCTAAGTGACTGGGGTAGAGACCTGGAGGAAGGAGAAAGGGGTGTGAGTAAGATAAGTCAACATGAAGCTCAGGAGTCATGGAGCAAAGGCTGGTCCTTGCCTAGGATTCTTCTAGCCAATCCCTCTGCAGTACATGGACTAGCAGAGTTCCAGCCATGTTAGAGATGACTACGATTAATGCAATCTCCCTGGAAGTCCTAGCCAGTGAAATGGGATCCAAAACTGGCACCATAAACATTTATTTCTGGATCATCAGTTGTTACCAAGGGATGCCAAATCACAACCAAGATGAGCAAGAATTTTTAAACTTTCTTATTACATTTTTTAAATTTACTGTGCGTGTACGTGCATGCAGGCATGCATACACGTCAAAGCATGCATGTGGAGGTTAGAGGTTGCCCAGCAGAAGTCAGGTATCTCTTACTATGTGGGTCCTGGTGACTGAACTCAGGTTAGCAGGTTTGGGGTCACTGGCCCTAAGGAAAAAATTTAATTACAGATTCAGACCACTGGGACTTCTAGCCTATAAGCTAGACAGATTCAGGAGACTGGTAATTAGCCCATTCTTTACACAGTTGAACACGTTCATACTCACTAAACCATTATTAGATTTTCACTGTATTTTTTTTTTTGAAATGGTCTCTCTGTAGCCCCCAACTGGACTGGAACTCACTATATAGACCAGGCTGGCCTCAATCTCAGAGATCCACCTGCCTTTGCCTCTTGAGTGCTGGAATTAAAGGCATGCCCCACCACACCCACTTTTACTGTATTTTTGAAGTGATACAAAATAATTTCTATTTAAAACATTATACTTGGGGCTGGAGAGATGGCTTAGCGGTTAAGAGCACTGACTGCTTTTGCAGAGGACCTGGGTTTGATTCCCAGCACCCACATGGTGGCTACGAACCGTCCTTAACTCCAGTTCCAGGGGAATCTGAAGCTTTCTTCTGACCTCCATGGCATTGCACTACACGGGTGCTCTCACATACATGTAGGCAATACACTCACACATAAAAAATAAAAATAATAAATAAAATATTATAAAAACATACTCATCCCACAATGCTTTCAGAGGGAGAGTGAAATAGAGATGTAGTCAGATAAAATCAGAGGGACTTGTAACTAGCATATTCGCATGAAAGGATCTCGAAAAGAATTTGCTTCAGGAAGGAAGAAAACCGTACTAGGGGAATGCTTGAAATGCCAGGAGAATAGCTTGCCAACAGCAAGGTAAAGATGTGTGTTGGGGGTGGGGTGCTGGCAAGATGGCACAGTAGGCAAAGGTTCTTGCTATCAAATCTGACTACCTGAGTTCAATCCCCGGAACACACATGGTGGAAGGAGACAGCGAACTCCTGAAAGCTGTCCTTTGCCTCACCTTATCTATCATTTTCCTCTGAACTGAAACATTTCGTCCTGCAGGAAGTCTCCTTAAGGCTCAGAAAGTAAGCAGCTCAAAGTCTGAGGAAGTCCCTGAAACTTACGTGCCTCCTCCCCAAGGTTCTGTAAGTGTCGGGACTGCTGAAGAAAGCAGACTCTGATCTGGGGAGCTGCCTGCAAGTCAAGCAGAGCGCTCCATAGCTCAGGCTTTCCCAAGTTGTCACCATGCTGGGTGGGCTTTCAGTGATGCAGCTGCCTTTGAGCTATCCCTGCTCCCGTCAGTAACGCCTCACCCACACGCCTGTAAGTAACCCAAATAAACTAATTGGCTCACCAAGTTTGACTTTGGTGCTATCATTACTTTGATCTATAATCAGTGCCCTACCTGGGGTCAATAGATGTTAATGTTTGGTCTCCCCAGGAAAAGTGTCACACAACAGACCTCTACATGTGTACCATGGTATGTGCCCACATACATGTACACACACAGAGACACATACATATACACTAAATTAGTAAATATAAATAACTGTACTTTATAAATGTTTAAAAACATTTTCTATCATGCTTTACAAATTAATATTTTAAAACATCTATAAATTTTTGTTTTGTACCTGCTAGATAAAGGTATTAAAACTACTTTCAAACATCTAGAGTTCCTAAAAGTGAAAAAAAAATTAGACTTATTCATCATAACACAAAAGAAACAGTAGCGGAAGAATGAAGCAAAGCTACAAGAAAAGGCTTTACTCAGAAAAGAACTTTCTAGTTGCAGCTGCTTAAATTGAAATAACCCACGTCTGGAAAAGGAACACAGCCAGCAGCTGATTCGTGCAGCGCAGACCCCTTCACAGGGACAACTAGCCTCAAGCATCGTTATCATCCCTTTCATCCTGGAGAGTGTCTGATTGTTGAATATATTTGTCAAAGGACTTTGACTACCAGGGAACCATTTATGCTTTCTTATTAAAGACAGCTGAAGTGTTTGATTACTGGGGACTGTGAGTCCATTTCTAGACCTCAGACACAAGTAGAAGGGTCACTATAGCACCTTGTGTAAATGGTAAGTGCCTAGACACAAAAGTAATTGTAGACAGATTTAGGATTTATTTCAAATTTAATTTGGGTCTAAAAATGTTGACTTAAATCTTTCCATTTTGACACTGGATATAGTTAAATTGTGGAATGTTTTGATTTTATGAACTCATTTTTAGCATTAGAAATAAATGTAAACTGGTGACCATCAAAAAGTGGTCATCAGTTTGGATAAATGGGGAAATCAATGATGCGTCCTTAAAAGAGAAGGAAGCAGTACTTCCTCCTTGATGCTACATCCTGTGAGAATGGAGAAACAGAAGGAAAGAACCCTGTGAAATACTATTGTGACCCAATTTTACTAATGCGTCATTTCCTATTGTGGCTAGAGGAGTGGGAAAGAGGGCCTCACAAAAGTTGAGGGAGTGGGTGGGCTAACAGTGGGGAGGGATGACAACAATGAGGGATTTTTTGCTAGAACATTTTGGATCCCAAGTCTTTTGTCCTGTCATCCCCATAAATCAGATCAGCCTCTGGGTTGCATAGCTTATGTGGTTGGGTTTGGAAAATCTGTGTCCATTGTGTGGCAATGAGACTGGGTCCCACTTTCATTATTTCACATTGTAACCTTGAGAAGGTGGCTTGAGCTTTCCAAGCCATACTTTCCCACACATAACATGGAAAAAAAAACAGACTATGAGAGTCTGATTTCCTCCCCATATTGACATTTTTTATTTCTACAAAGATGCTGCTCAGTGCTCTGTAGGAGAGAATACAAACCCATCAAACAAAAGAGCAAGGGCCTTACACATGGCCTCAAGTAACTGACTTAAGTCAGCTTGGTCAATTACTGACTATTATATCTATTGGAAGTTTACAATACATAAAGAAAAGTGTGGTCTGGAGGTCTCTTCTACAACCTGATGACTATGTGGATTTAGGTCTTTTCTTCTACAATCTGTTTATTATATGGATTTTATGATAATGTTCTAGACCAGGTTCTGTCACCTGTATAATTTTTTTAGTAGGAAGAGCCAAAAAGCCACAAAACAGGCATTGTAAACTTGTTAAGATCCTAGCTTTGTGTCCTTATAGGAGCCAGCTAAGCTTCCATGGATGATTCACCCTAGGCAGATGAAACGTGTATTTAAACTCATCATCTAGTCGAAGGCAAATGACAGAATCATTCTTGAGAGGCTATATGAAGAATTATTTGGAGTTCTAAGCATAGTGCCACCCCAAAGGATAGATACCCCTTTTTCTTTCTTTTTTAAAAAAATATTTTATTTACTTATTTTTATTTTATATGTAGGAGTGTATTTCTTGCATGTGTGTAAGTGCTCCCTTGTCATGCAATGCCCACAGAGGTCAGAAGAGGGCATCGGGTCCCCTGAAACTGTAGTTATGGATAGTTGTTAGCCATCATATGGGTGCTGAGAACTGAACCCAGGTCTTCTGCAAAAGCAGCCAGTGCTCTTAACTGTTGAGCCATCTCTCCAGCCCCAAGACCTACTTCTTAAGCCCTAGGAGGCTCCACAGGATCTGGCTGCTGCTGCTGCCTCTTACACATGCCTCTCTCCCCACACAGGTGCCCTTGCTGATCCTCACACCTAGCATTCATGCCCATTCCTTCCACACTTGCTGTCTCTCTGACCACTCAATCCTTTTCAGAGTTTTAAGTGGCCCACTGTCATTTTATACAGATTATACCAATTCTCTTTCTTGTCCTAACCCAAACATAAGAGAACTCTCAGTACTCTGGGTTCTACTTAATAACGTGTAAGTTTTCTTTTTAATTTTTTCAGGAGATAGGGAGGAGTTTCTGTGGCATTGTGATGCCTATCACAGCCTGAACAGAAACAGCCTGCCTCATAGCATTCCTAAAACAAGAATGGGACCGATCTGTTCTGAGAACTTGCTCCTTCAGAGTTCTTCTGGAACTGTGCTCCTCAATACAAGGTCTTGCTTTCTCTTTATTGGAACCATGTATTTGGCATGAAATGGGGAAGGAAAAACAGAACCTTCTTATCAAGGAATCTTCCCTTTCTTACCCTGCTAACCTAGTACAGCGCACACAACCACAAACAGATGTCAATCTAATGCCACCTGTTGTTAACAACACAAGTGGGCTCTTTGCTTTCAGTGAATATTAGCTGCTTGTAGTGCTTGGTATTCTCACACGATACACACACACACACACACACACACACACACACACACACACACATTATTCTGGGTCAGTGCAAGCAAGGGTCCTGATAAAGCTAGATGTTTAGGGTACCAGAGGATCCCAGGTCTAGTGAGCTTGCTTACATTATAAACTGGAGTTAAAAACAGCTTTTAGCTGTCATGTCAGTGCTGGAAACTGAACCCAGGTCCTCTGCAACAGCAGCAAGTGCTCTTAACCACTGAGCCATCTGTCTAGCTCCTTTTAGTACATTTTAAAAGGTATCAAGTTCTTATTTAAATGTATGAATGAATGTATGAATGTATATATCAGTTTCACAAGACCTTAGCTGGATAACCCTTAACCAGGCTAGATGGGTCTTACCTGAATAGTGCAATAACATTTCTAACACCCAGATGGAGGAAATCATATGGACAGTATTGTTAACAAAATGTTTTTTGCTATTATTTTTATTTTATGTGTATGAGTATTTTGCCTACATGTATGTAAGTGCACTCTTGTCATGCAATGCTCCCAGAGGTCAGATGAGAGCATCAGTTCTCTTGGAACTGGAGTTATGGATGGTTGTTAACCACCATGTGGGTGCTGGGAATCGAACCCCAGTCCTCCAAAAGAGCAACCAGTGCTCTTAACCACTGAGCCAACTCGCCAGCCCCATTGTTAACAAAATGTTAATAGAGGGAGCTGGCAAAATGACTCAGCAAGTAAGGGTGCCTGATGTTAAGCTTCAAGGCCCAAGTTCAGTCCCCATAACCCACATGATACAAGGAGAGAACTGACTCCCACAAGTTGTCCTCTGACTTCCATATACATGCTGTGTCATGCACATGTATGTATGTGTTTGCGTTGGGGAGGGTACTTGTATGTGCAGGCAAAGATCAGTGTTGGGTGTCCTCCTCAGTTATTTTTTGAGGCAGAGTCTCTCAGCAAATCCAGAGCTCACCAATTCAGCAAGACTGGCTGTCTAGGAAGTCCCTGGGATCCACCTGTCTCCATGTCCCTGGTGCTGGAAGTACATGTGCAAGCCTGTGTCTTGTTTTACATGAGTGTTGGGGATCTAAACCCAAGTCTTCATATTTGCACAGCAAGTACTACTACATCAACCAAGCCATATCCCCAGCCTCCTTAACATGATTTATTTTTATTTTTTGTGTATGAATGTTTGCCCACATGTAAGTATGTGCATCATGTGCATACCTAGTACTCTTAGAGGCCAGAACAGGACATTAGGTCCTCTCAAACTGGAGTTGCAAACAGTTGTGAGCTGCCACTTGGGTGCTGGGAACTGAACCTGGATCCTCAGCAAGAGCAGCAAGTGTTCTTCACCATTGAGCCATCTTTCCAGCCTCAACATGGTTAATCTTTATCTAGACATGTAATATATTATAGAAGCCCTAGGCAATTCTATACTTCTTTTTTTTTTTTTTTTTTTTTTTTGAGGAGGGACTATTCTGGGGATTGAACCCAGGGCTTTGGCATGTTAAGCACACACTCTACCTCTGAGTTAAGTGCTCAGCTTGCTAACTGCCTCTTTGCCCACATCCAACCTCTGTGATTTGTAATTAGAAAGTCAGAGAGCAC
>NW_008330486.1:1905611-1918093 GCF_000622305.1 Nannospalax galili
CCCCCGGAAATTTTTTTCTTTTTTTTTTTTTTTTTTTTTTTTTTGGCGTTTTTGAGACAGGGTTTCCCTGTGCCCCCAGCTGGCCTGGAACTCACTATGTAGACCAGGCTGGCCTTGAACCCACAGAGATCTGCCTGCCTCTGCCTCCCGAGTGCTGAGATTAAAGTCATGTGCCACAACACCCAGCAATTCTATACTTTTTAAGATAACAGAGAGAGAGTTTTGTAGTTTTACCAATAAATAAAGTGTCATATTAGTTACAAATGAGAGATGTGGGGCTGGAGAAATGGCTCAGCAGTTACAAGCACTGGCTTCTTTTGCAGAGAACCTGGGGTCAATTCCCAGCACCCACATGGTAGCTAACAGCAACCAATAAATCCAGTTCCAGGGGAATGCAGTGCCCTCCTCTGACCTGTGTAGGCATTGCACAATACAGGTGCACTTACACACATGCAGGCAATACATTCATACACATACAATAAAAATATATTTTTTTTAATGAGAGCTGTATTGAGTACAAGAAAACAACTATTTTGGAATGTCATTTGATTTCAACTTTGTTCCTTTTAACTTTTGGCTTAGTTTCCTCCTAGGGACCACTTTTATGCTAGGTGCACTAGAGTGTGATGGGCTTATACAGTTCTTACTTGTAATGAAGTACTGAGTTGTAGTCAGCTCTGCCTGGCCTACTGTAAACCCCATACTTGGTCCTGCATGAAAGTGTATGAATGCTCTTGTGAAAATCATTAACTTCTCAGGTCTGAATGTCCTTATTTCAAGAAAACAGGATTTCATTCGATGCAATCTACCATTCCTTACACCATTTTTCCAGGCAGAATGAGCTGTGTTGAGCATTCTCAAGATTATGCAACAATCTCCTGGGGATCACACCTAAGACAAAAGGTAAATAAAAAATAAAACACTGAGCATTTCTTGTTGCTTGGGAGAGCAACTCTCAGGGAAGGCTTCCTCCTCCCAACTTTCTCCTTCCTTCTAGAAAAGACTGGTCAGATTCCAGGAGTCTGTTTGAACTACCTACTTTAGTGCATGGGAGGGATGCTGTGCCTTAATGATCTCACTCATAGGTTCAGTACAGATTCTCCATCCCTTTTTATACCCTAACTGGCTCCTTTACATCATCTACTCCACATAAGCAGAAAGAAATGAAAAGCCAAGTCAGTTTCCACTGGGTTTCTTGTCCCGCCCCTTTTTACCTCTCCTAGACACTGAAGTTCTTGAAGGACTCTAGTCATGCCTCCTTTCTGAAACATGAGAAAAGTTCTAGTCATGTCACACACAGCCATATACCCTACCGTGCTGGATAGCTTTAGTTGTCAACTTGATACATCTTCATAGAGAGAACCTCAGTCGAGGAATTTCCGCGATTGAACTCACCTGTAGCCATGTCTGTGGGGCATTTTCTTGACTGTTGAGTGATGTGGGAGGGCCCAGCCCACAGGGGGTGATGCCACCCCTGGGCAGGTTGTCCTGCATTGTATAAGAAAGCAGGTTGTTCATGGGCCAGAGGCCCAAGCCATTAAACAGCATTCCCTCATGGCCTGTGTCCTTCAGCTCCTACTTCCAGGTTCCTGCCTCCAGGTTCCTGCCCTGAGTTCCTGCCTTGGCTTTCCTTGATGTGCTATAAGCCAAATAAACCCCTTTCCTCCAGAAGTTGGTTTTGGTCAGTGCTTTTTTGTCTTTTTTTTTTTTTTTTCTGAGCTGAGGACTGAACCCAGGGCCTTTGCTCTACCACTGAGCTAAATCCCCAACCCCCTGGTCAGTGTTTTTATCACAACAATTGAAGGCAAACTAGACACCTACCAAGTATACCAGAATATGGCATGATGCTAGGGGAGGGGAGTATGAGGTTGGAGGCCCAAGTGGGGTTATGGAATAGTATCTGCAACCCTACTCTATACAACATTTCCTTGAGTTGAAAACATCACTCCTATTGTGATCTAAACTGAAAATGGGTTCCCTTAATGGGGAAAATTATGATCCATTACATATGAGTTCTAGACCCAGGCAAGCAATATCCATTCATGAACATTGTCATCAAATCACATGCAAGCTATTTTCATTATACTTGTGATGGCCCTGGAGTGAATATTCCCTTTGCTTCAAGATTCCTGTAATATCTTAGATGATGTTTCTAGATGTTCAATTTTCAATACATTTTACCTGGAAATATAAAAGGTCTTTAATTTCACCCTAGAAAAGTTGTTAGGCCCTAGGGGAGAGCCTACTACACGTACACAGTATTAAACCAACTCCTAACGGCTTACAGTTATACCCATAGATTAGTGCATCTCTCAATTCTAATTGGAGAAGCTTCTTTTTGTGGTAGATGGTGATTAATACAAAGACCCACAACTTGTCAATGTGCAGAAAATAAGAGACACTGGAGTGCTCAGCCCTACATGAGACATCTATAGCACATCCCTCCCCACAAGGCTCAGGGATTGCCACAAAGAGGGGTCAGTTATGTAATGGATAAATAACCACTGAAAAATAAACCAAAGAACCACAGTGTATTTTATCCTCAACCGTTGTAAACCATGTTTTGTGGATAAATTTTGAGTTTCTCCAAAAGGCTGATATACTTCAATTTTGGAAACACCAGTGTTAATTTTGAGTGGACAGAAGTAACCTAACCAAGTACCACTATGTTTGGTACTAAGAGATATACCTTTCGATAAATTTATTGAAATGCAAAAAAAGAGGGGCCAGAAAGATGGTAAGAGCTGGAAGTGGTAGATAACTACAATGAAACAGTGTTTTCTGGAGACAGAAGGGCAGATGCAATGATTGTGACAGCATGCACAAGATCTGTGCAAGCTCAAGCCAGACGAAATCCCAGCATGAAGTAGGTAGGTAGGCTCAAAGTCCCACCCACAGCTGAGGAGCTATTGGCAATTGATAGCTGCTGGGAGAGGGAGAGTTTTCTTTAAGGGTGTGACCCCTGGTTGGCCTACCATGTTCAAGGGGATGGCCTCACATCCAAGAGTTTTGGGACACCACACATTGTATTTAGTGGGCTTTAAAAAAAACAAAGAGGACATGAAGTTGGGTAGGTGGGAGGTGGGGTGGGTATGGGAGGAGATGGGGGAGGGGGCAAATATGATCAAAATACATTGTATGAAAGTCTCAAAGAATTAATAAAATACAATTTAAAGAAAAAGTATTAATATTAGAATATTTTCTTTTGACATCCAAACCACCAGGAAATAGTCATTAATAGCTAGAGCCTTTAGCAGGGTCCTTCACATGTTCAATAGGAACTTTTGAAAGTGTTTATCAGGGTCGTGACTAAGAAGTTGGTCCTGCCAGATCTCAAATTCATACTGTTAGTAGGATGATGCAGTTTGACTATGGAGCCCTTTGATTATATTTGTGAAACTTTCTTCCGAACAGTGACTGGTGGTATTTTTAAGTATTTCTTTAAACAAATAATATCCTTCTATGTTAATGCTATGCAAAACAGAGAAATTCAAGACCTCTACAGAGCATGTATTTGGGCATCTTCTATCATTAGAATTTAAATGTTCAGAGCTTTTTAACCTTATTTATTGGAATAGCCTCTGAGCAGCTGAAGATAGTATTAATTACAAAGCTATGCAGATGGGTTTAGAAAGTGTTGAGATGTTATTTGATGACAACAATAGAACAAAGAGGGAACAGGCAACAGAGCTGTATACAATTAGTATACTTTTAGTATACTATTGAAATTAAGTTAATGTGAATCTGAACTTAGTTGCTTGACTTTAGATTTTAATTACACTCTCAAAGGAAATCACTAATAGTTCTCCAAAGTATAATGAATGAAAGCCAGGCATGGTGGCATATGCTTGTAATCCCAGCACTTGGGAAATAAGGACAAAAGGTTCAGGAGTTCAAGGTCCTCTTTGGCTAGATAGCAAGGCTAATTGATAACCTACCTCAAACATAAATAGCAAATATAAAATTTAAACGATACACTAGAAGATATACATTTAACACAAAAGAAGAAAGTAATGAGAATGAAGAAACAAAAACTTTTAAGACTTATATAAAACAAATACAAAATGACAGGCATTAAAAAAAAATCCTATTTGGGGAGCTGGAGAGGTGGCTCAGCAGTTAAGAGCACTGGCTGCTCTTGAAGAGGACCCAGATTCAGTTCCCAGCATCCACATGACAGCTAAGAATCATCCATAACTCTAGTTCCAGAGGATCTAATGCCCTCTTCTGATCTTTGTGGGCACTGTATACACATGGTACACTTATATGCTTGCAGACAAACACTCATACACATAGAATAAAAATAAATAAAATAAAAGTTAATTAAATGTACTCATTAAAAATCATTCTCTCTTATCAGTAATTGCTATAACTGTGAAAGAAACATGAATAAAACTTCATAAATTAAACATTTCAACCAAAAGACAGATATTTGGGCTGGCAAGACAACTCAGTGGGTAAAGACACCTGCAACCCCTGGGACCGCATGGTGGAAGAAGGAAACCAACTACCACAGTTGTCCTCTGAGTTCCACATGTGCACTGTGGCATGTGTGCCCCCCACAAAATAAAAGAATGCAGAGATTTGTAAAAGGTTTAGGAAAAATGCTCTAACCATATACTGCCTACAAAAGATACATTTTGCATTCAAACCCGCACATAGGTTGAAAGTAAAGGATGATACAGGACAGCATTGAAGCAGTGCATTGATACCAGACAAAAAGACTTGAAAACAAAATGTGAATCAGGACTCTCTCTCATAAGAGATCAATCCACTAAGAACATAAAAAGATCTGATCCAAGCTGGGCATGGTGGCACATGCTTTTAGTCCCAGCACTTGGGAGGCAGAGGCAGGTGGATTTTTGTGAATCCAAAGCCAGCCTGGTCTACATACCAAGTTTCAGGCCAGCTGAGGCTACAGGGAGACCCTATCTCAAAAAGACACACATAAAAGGTCTGATACAGTAAAAAACATAACAATTATTAAAATATATATGCACCTAACAACAAAGCCCCAAAATACATGAAACAAAAATTGAGAAAACTGAAAACATAAACATACAATATACCAATAACAGTTCAATATCAGATAAAGCCAATATACTATTAACCAGAAAACATACAATTTGGAAAATACTGTAAATTAACAGCTGCCTATGGAACACTCCATCCAAATTGTCACCATGCACATTCTGTTCTTCATAGTGAAAACACAGAATGCCAAAAGTTGCAGAGCATAAATAAAGCTGTATGTACAAGTAGATTTATAGTTGTAAACACTTATATTAAAGAAGAAGAAGGTTCTCAAGTTGACAGCCTCATATTTTTGCCTTAAGAATCTAGAAAAGGATCTGTAAAGTTAAATCCAAAGAAAATAGATGAAAATAATAAAGATCAAAGTAGGAATCAATGATACAGAATGCAGAAAAATAAAGAAAGAAAAATCAATAGAATGTGACATTGGTTAGATGAACACCTAGCTATGCTGTAAAAGAGAAATATAATGCTTAAATTGCTAATATTAGGAATGAAGAGGGGGCATCCATCTTCCTTGTAGAAAATAAAAGAACATATTCTTAGAAAGATTAATGATTTTTGTTTCTTTTGGGAGTCATGAAAATGTTCTAAATTTGATAATGCAGGTGTACAACTACAGAAACATACTATAAAACACTGAATTGGGGGCTGGAGAGATGGCTCAGAAATTAAGCACACTAGCTCCTCTCCCAGAGGAGCCAAGTTCAGTCTCCAGCACCCACATGGGGTGCTCACAACCACTCATAACTCCAGCTCCAGGAGATCTGACACCCTCTTCTGGCTGGCACACACATGGCAGATGCCCACACAGATACAGGTACATTAATAAAATAAAATCTTTATTTTAAAAAACTCACCAAATTATACACTTTTCAATGGTAGCTTTTATGGCATCTCACTAAGGTCAGAATCTAAAAAATGATGAACATTTCACAAATGCTGGTTGGTTTCCTTCCCATCTACCTAGATTCAGATCATAAGGTGGAAACTGTTTCCTGTCTGGAGTTTAATGCCTTGTGTTCCCTCTATTTTGACAGCAGACAGATACCATAGCCTGAGAGTTACCAGTGAGGGAAACTGGAAACAGCCGCCTAGATTGTTGGACCAGAAAGAAGAGCTAAAGGGAATAGATGCAACTTCTTGATGAAGAATGATCAGGACAATAAACTTAGGGGAGGGGTAGAGAATTAAAATAGAGAGAAGAGATGGGGATGGAGAGATGCCTCAGCAGTTAAGAACACTGGTTGTTCTTGCAGAAGACCCAGGTTCGAATCCCAGCACCCACATGGCAGCTAACAACTGTCCATAACTCCAGTTCCAGGGGATCCAACAGCCTCTTCTGTCCTCCTCAGGCATTGCACAACATGGGTGCACTTACCTACATGCAGACAATACAAGCATACACATAAAATAAAAATAAAATATTTTTAAAAAATAGAAGAGGACAGTGGCTTGTGACCTTAGTCCAAGTAATAGCTTCTGATCAAGTCTGAGTTTCTTTGGTTATGGGTCTGATTAGGGAGCTAGGGCAGGTGTCCTATTGTTTGTACCCATGGCCTTCTAGTCATTCTTATGCCTAGGGCACTTCCTAGAGGAACAGTTCTAACAGACAGAAAATTAGCTAGCTAGATATATCATAAAAGGAGATTGGTTGGCTTAGTTGAACTTGGGGATGGAGACAGGGGCGGGGGAAGCATGTGTGCAGGGGAGTGGGAGAGGGAGAGAGAGCATGAATTGAAATTCCCAGGAGAGTCACTGGTATGAATTCATACTCGAGCCTGAAGAAGTTGGAGTCTAATGTCCACTGGTGATATCAAGTATGCACATACTCACTATCTTTTATAGAGATGAAGACTTTATGCACATGCTCAATAGCATTAAGCAAGTATTCAAACTTGATTGTTAACAGGACATCGTGTTAAGCACATTTTCAGATGAGGTCCAGAAAGAAAAAGCTGAAGAGAGAACCTGGTCTTATCAGTGGACAAACATGACCTTTGAAGAGGTGCTGGCAGAACTGAAGAGTGACAGGTAGTGAAGGGAAAGCCCTGTGTGGGCGCCTTTCTCAAGTTCAGCAGTGAAAGGGGAGGACTGAGGAGAGATCGAGGAAGTGGAAGGGTGAAAAAGTATAACTCATTCATCTTGTTACACGTTATGGGTCCAGTATAGACATTTTGCAAGAACAGAGGGATATGAAGAAAATATACAAGGGTTTATGATTTTTGAAATAAAAAAATAAACCAACTTGGTGTGGTGGCACACACCTATAATTCTAACACTTGGGGGCGGTGAGTGGGGGAGGATTGTGTGTTCAAGGCCAACCTGAGCAACAACGCAGTGAGACTGTCTCAAAGCATAAACCAACCAACTGAAAAACGCACATTTCCTGCGCAAATTAAATTCATAGCAGAGAAACTTGGATACCAAATTATTTAAAAGTTATTATGTGATTAATATTTCTAAGTTAAGCAAAGTATATTTCTATTAAGAATAAAGTAAAACCTCAAAAGTGATTTTTCTTTAAAGGGAGGTATTTATTTGAAGGAAAAGTATGGACATGCATGATCAAAACCACCTGATCCTGCTGGGACTGTCGTCCTCATTTGTAACAAGAGACTTTTAACAGAGGCACCTCTAGAAAATAAAAATGTAAATGGGTGCACAGCCTCTCCAGTAATTTCGGTGCCATCTCAAATACTTTTTGTAAGGATACAGTACAAATGAAACAAATTACAATAGCCATAACAATTTCATTTAGCTTATACACTCAATGTGAAGGAAGCCTCACAGTGGCTGAAATGATCAGATAACTGTGTACCTGTTATTTGAAGTATCCAAACACTGCCAGAAATACATGTGCATTTGTATTAATGTATTTAGTTCATTTAAAAAATGGATCTATTATGTGCCAAATGTGTTTCTCAATAAAAAGAATTGTGATACAGTAACTGAGCTCAAGACATGTACAGTCTAGTTAGAAAGTAAACAGGACATTGCTGAACTTTGCCTTTTATTTTTCAAAATTTTGTGGAAAACTAAATCATTTGTTTAGGTACTTAATATTAGGACAGCCATTTATTGCTACTGTCAAATTCTATGTTTTTGGGGAGCTGGAGAGGTGGTTCAGCAGTTAAGATTGCTAGCTGCTCTTGCAAAGGATCCAGGTTCTGTTCCTAGCACCCACATGGCTGCTAACAACTGTCTGTAACTCCAGTTCCAGGGGATCCAATGCCATCTTCTGGCCTCTGTGGACATTGCCTGGCACTGATGCATTTATATATATGCAGGCAAAACACTCATGCCCATAGAATAAAAATAATAAAGAAATTAAAAACTGTATAAATTTCTTCAAAATTTTTTGTTAGCCGGGTATGGTGGTGCACGCCTTTAGTCCCAGCACTCGGGAGGCAGAGGTAGGTGGAGCTCTGTGAGTTCAAGGCCAGCCTGGTCTACATAGTGAGTTCCAGGTCATCTGGGGCTACAGAGAGACCTGGTCTCAAAAAGACCAAAAAATTTTTTTAAGTACATTTATTTGTGTGTGTGTGTGTGTGTGTGTGTGTGTGTGTGTGACACATGAGTGTGCCACAGTGCTCTTGTGAAGGTTAGAGGACAACTTGCCAGAATCGGTTCTCTCCTTCTACCATGTGGGTCCCAGGGATCAAACTTGGGTGGTCAGGCATGGCTGCAAGTGCCTTTACTTGCTGAGCTTTCTCACCAGCCCTAAATTCTATGTGTTTTTAATTTCAAGAGTTTACTTTCAAGTTTGTTGTTGGACAATAGATGTGAATGTGATAAAATTTATAAATGAGAATTTGTTTAAAGCATCATGTATTTTTATTACTACATACAAAAGATGCCCTTATTCAAGATACACCCTAATTTTCAAAGATACTAGTTTTATTTCACTAGATGTTCACAGCATCTGTCCATTTGACCCCTCTCCGCATGGCACACAGTATGCAGACCTTGGAGGCATGATCTGACTCAGCATAATTCTTGGATGGTTCATGCTGCAGTATTCTGCAATATTGTACTAAATGTCATTTTTCTGATACAGTCTATCTCTTCTTCGTTTCCTACACTTTTACCACATAATCCAATAGAGAGAGGAAAGGTCTTTCTCCAGCAACTTCTAATCTGTTCCTGAGATCCCTCCCAGAGAGAAGACTTAACATCTGTGTTCACTCTACAAATCTACCAAAGATGAATGGAATTCAATTTAATTTTCTTTTTCAACCTAGTAGATCAACCAAAATAAAAGCCAACATCTTGAGTTGAGATCTTTATAGCATAGCTTTATTATTTTGATATGAATTTCCTAGACCCCAGACTCACCATATTGAAATTTAAGGGTGAAAGTACTCCAAAGACAAATATAAAATCCTTTGGAATTATTCAGCCTCTGCTTTGCCCAACACAGACAATTGTGCTGACATATTTTATACAGTGAAAAGGAATACACATTTTTGCTAGCTTTTTATATAACTTTGATATACTATAACCCAAAGAGGATCAAGACATTAATAATTCTTTTTAAATGTTACATTTAAAATAACTTTAAAATTGGGTCATAATTAGCGATTTTTGAAAAATCCCCAGCTACTTTTAATGCCCTAGCTTAAATAATGCTGAAACACAATGGCTTCATCTTGAAAATATGACAAGATGAAATTGAGCAATTTTCTAGGTCGCTAAAACAAAGATGGAGTTTGAAGCTCAGTATCAAATTAGAATGTCTGTCACAAAATTTGATAGAAGATTTTCAAAGAAGCACACGTGTAACACAACAGAGATGGGTATGAAGTGGAGGGCAGTGTATTATACTGATGCCTGTAGGAGCTTGGTCCTGAGGCCTTCAGAGAACTGAATCCTGGGTGGAGCAGGAGGAAAAGCTGCCTGTTATAGGACCGTCACAGGGCAGCAAGCTATTGCCCACACGGCAAATTGACCACCAGTTCAGACTGGCACTGAAGTTGGTGTTGTATGCATGGCTAGGCAAAACATGAGGTCAGGAGAGGCAGTGGTCTGGGATTTCAGGAGCACAAGCCTAACGAAGGCTTGTATCTATGGAGCACCAGATTCAGCCCTTGAGAGCAGGCCGTTCGCACCCCCTTTTATGTGCCTTTGTTCAGTGTTCTCATCCTAACAGGAAATTTGAACTCTGAACAGTTAACTGAGGCAGAAATCCAGTCAGCAAGGCCTAGGACAATGCAGAGGGATAAGAAGGCACATGAAAAGCCAGGTTTTAATTTTTCTTACTATTGCTGTGATAAAATGCCCTGACAAAATCAGTTTAAGGGAAAAAGAGTGTTATGGCTCACAGTTCAAGGTACAGTCCATCGTGGTGGGGAAATCAGGGCAGCAAGAATTTGAAGCAGCTGCTCACAGCACATTCACAATCAGGAAGGACAGTGAATGCATGCACGCTAGTGCTCAGCTTGATTTCTCCATCTTATACAGCCCAGGAGCCACTGCCCAGGAATGGACCCACCTACAGTCCAGCCCAAAGAAATAGGACATAGACTTATTAGTGTAATCTTCTTATATCAAGATAATCCTCCACAGGCTTGCCCAAAGGCCCATCTCCCAGGTGATTCTAGATCCTGTCGAGGTGACAGTTAACATTCAGCATCACACCAGGGTTCTCCCCAGGCACACAAGACTCACCCTTAGAACAGAAAATCCGATCCCACCCTCTGGTTTGAACAATAAAATCTTTTCTGCTTTGGTGGAAAGATAAAAGCAAAGCAATGGTGGCAAGATGATCAGAAACAGGGACTCGGAATGTCAGGTCGAGGGTGCCTTTAGATGAGCAGGACCTGGGAACGCAGGAGGCAGTAAGCAGCTTGGTCCTCAAGCAGTTATACGAGACTTAGCGAGGATGGTGCACCCCAAATGGGATCGTTTTTACATGGACATCAGCTTAATTGGCATATCATTTAGAACACCAGTGTGCTTGCCCCCTTTAGGATATTAGATGAGTTAATTTTAAAAATCCAATTATGAAAGCTTTTTACTAAGCATTTTTTCATAAATAATGTACAGGACTGGCAAGATGGCTTAGAGGGTAAGACACTCACTTCCAACACTGATGACCTCAGTTTGATCACCAGGGTCTGCATGGTAGAAGGAGCGAACCAACTACTGTAGGCTGTCCTCTGTCATCCACTTGTCTTCATATGCCATGACATATGAATACTCACATGTACACATATAAGTAACAAATGTAAAAATATTTTTAAATTATGTATAACGCTATCAATAGCTCTAGAAGATAGCAATTATATTGCTATTTTTAACTTTAAAAATTTATTGAGGATTTCATGCGTGCATATAAGGTGTTTTGATCAAATCCATGCCCACTCCCTCTCCTCCAGCTCCTCCCATATCGCCTCATCACTTTTTTCTGATAACTTCATGTACTCTTTCTTTTTTTTTTTCTAATAGGGCTTTTTGCTACTCTAATTTCCCCTCTCTGAAGAGGTAACCCTAAAATCTTTTAGGGATTAGATAAAAGCTCCCAAACACTTTTGACATGTTTGGCCTTTGGAACAGAGTATGCTGCAAAGAGGCCCAAGGACATTTTGACTTTTAGCCAAGAAACTGGCTACTTTGGGGTCTCTTTACCCTAAAGGCCCAGCCAATTCTTACCTCCTGTTCTTACCACACCATCCTCTGAAGATGTTGCCCAAATTGCCGATATGGAATTGGAATGCAGACCACTCTGGCTTCTTCCACGCTGAACAAGGACTCAGGGTAAGGCAATTGGGTTTCAGTGGGTCTATCTAAAAGACTCCCAAATTGTATAACTCTTAACTGTAGGGAGAAAAGAAAGTCCTTATCTAATGAATAGGAAATGTGAAGGAGAAGTAAAGGCGAGAGTAATTAGCACTACAACTTCTAGACAAGGAACCAGAAAAAAAGTCAGAACAGGGCAATTTTCAAATGTTCATATCAGACAGAGTCCATTGGAATTTCTTGAGAAGAGATTCTAAAAGCATCCCTCTATTGGGTTCCTCCTAATTTTTCTTTTGTCTGCCAAGGCTGGACTTGAGAGTGACGGACTCAGGATTGGTTTTCAGGCACTTTGATAGCTGTTGGAGTGGCTAGAATCAGTATCAGTTCCCTCTCAAAGGCTTCTAGATAGGAGAAAACAAATTTATCCATCATTTTAGAACAATAGCTGGTTGTCTCCCTTAGATCTGAAGTCTTACATCTAAGCATCACTTTCTGGTTAGGAACAAAATCATCAATGAGAATTCTTATGATACATAAAGGATGAGATGAAAATAATATACACATAATCTTAAAATTTCTAAGGTCATAGTTTAGTCAACTAGTTTAAGGAAGAAAATATATGTCTAGTCAAGGTTTATCTGAGAATGTTTGCTTTTATTTCTTTTTTAAAATTATTTATTTAATAACCACATACTTAGAAGAAGCAT
>NW_008330486.1:1918213-1919546 GCF_000622305.1 Nannospalax galili
GTGTATGATTATTGCTAGTCACAGTTGGTTACTTTCTGAGATCCTTGGCTCCTGAGCATGGATATAAGGTCATCAGATAGATTTCAATGGTAATGTTTTTCACATCTACTAATTATTATTAATTTTTAGTCATTATTTTATTTTTAATAACTACATGATTAGAAGAAGCATTTCACTACAGATTTAACATATTCAGTATGAGCAAGAGCAAGAGTAGATCTCTTTCACAAGTGGGTGCAAGTTTCTAGGTTCACAATTGAATTAATAGTTATACAATATTGAACTCAGTATAAGCCCCACAATATTGAATGAGGTTTTAACCTTAAAAAAAGATCTCCATTTCATTTTAAAATATACTGTTTCATTTAAAATGAAAAACTCATTTTTAACGCTACTAACACTTAGATGTTTGCACATGCATCTCTAATCTCTATCTGATTATTACTAGTCACAGTCGGTTACACTTGGATCCTTGGCGCCTGTGTATGTCTATAAAGTCATCGGGTAGATTTCAATGGTAATGTTTATCATCTCTACTAATTAGCATGATGTAAATTTCCATGCTTCCTCCTCAAATAGAATACATTTTTTTAAAAATGGTTGATTTTCGTGTGTGTGTGTGTGTGGGTGTATCACACAGAACATCCCAAACCATCTTATTCAGCTATACACCCACTTCCCAGTTGGCACCCTCCCATAGCCTCCCTCCGCCCACTAGAGTCCTCATATTCTGATATCCCTGCTACTGTCTGCTGTGTTGTTGGCAATCCCCACTACTTGCTCTTCTGGTGAATCTAGTCAGCCTATCTAGAGGTCTTTGTTTTAGGAGGATCAGCTGTTCCTCTTCTAGCAGCAATCAGTTGTCAATACTCTTTTAGATAAGATTAGGGTCTGCTGTTCATTTTTCCAGTTCTATGCTGGGTTACTATTTGGGAGCCCCTTTGTTTACCCTGGCTAACAACTCAAAAGAAGGTATCTCCTATCTGGCATTGTTGCTTGTTATGTAGCCTTTAGCTGTACATGTGGACTCTTAAAAAATTATATTGGCCCCTTTAATCTTTGGTTATACTTTCTTTTAGAGGTTTAAGGCCATACAGTTGGCCCAGATAAACCAATTCATTTTTGTTCTTAAGGTCTTTTGAGGATCTGTTCCTCGGGGGTCACATGGGCTTAGGAGGAGCCCCTGGCACCTGTCTTTTACCTGTTTCATCAATGTGAAAAGAAGTCAAAGGTCCTGCTTGACTGTGGCTAGCTTCACTTGTAAGCATGGAGGAAATGTTTCCTCTGTGTTGACCCTCCTCTTTGTAGACTGGACACTGGTTCAAGTCCATTT
>NW_008330486.1:1920223-1938822 GCF_000622305.1 Nannospalax galili
CTTTAGTATAAGAGTTTCTAGTTCCATCCGTTTACCTGTAAATTTCATGATTTCATCTTTCTTTACTCCTGAGTAAAACTCCATCGTATATATGAACCACATTTTCATTATCCATTCATCAATTGAGGGGCACCTAGGTTGCTTCCATCTCTTATCTATTGTGACAAAGGCAGCAACAAACATGGATGTACAAGTGTCTCTGCAATAGGACGAGTTCTTTGGGTATATGCTGAGGAGTGGTATAACTGGGTCAAATGGTAGGTTCATTTGTAGTGTTTTAAGAGTTCTCCACACTGCTTTCCATAGGGGCTGAACCAGTTTGCAGCCCCACCACCAGTGGATGAGTGTTCCCCTTTCCCCACATCCCCTCCAACATTTGGTATCATTTGTTTTCTTGATCTTTGAGCGCATGCGTATGGATGAAGCCGAATCAGGCAAGAAGAACCAGGAAGCAGGAAACCGGCGCCATCTTGTAATGGCGGGGCGGCTCCCGACAGCTGTGCACAGAGCTTTCCTTGCCCTTCATGCTCTCTCTCCTCCTCGCTTACTTCCCTGTCCTATGAAGGAAATCCATTATAGAACTGAATGGAATTTTAAAATAAAACCTGAAGAGGTTCCATCTCCAAACCTCAAGACCTCACAGGAACATCAGAAGCCCAACCACCCAACCAGCAGACCCCATTAGAGGCGCAGACCCTGCCGCCCAGCCCTGCAGTTCCTGCACATTCTCACTTGAAGGCAACATTGAGCTTTGGATGTCAGCCTGTCCAGGGGCACCCACCACCACCTCCTTAGTTCTCCCAGTCTGCACTGCCAAATCCCAGACCACCTGAGCCAGCCTACTCCTGACACTCAAAAAACAATTCTAGGGTAAGCAAAAGGACATGCCACCTCCTCCCCCAGCGCAGAGCTAAGGTGGGAAACTCAGCAGGACTAAGAAAGACTTTGGCTGGAAACAGGCTGTCAGAGGTAAGGAACCAAAAACTTCCTCGGGCAAGAGAAGTGGTGTGCACATGCTGGCTGACCACAGGTTGATGGAGAAGTTATAAGCAGAATAATGGCAGAGGAGGGAGCTGGGGAGGTGGCTCAGTAGGTAGAGTGCTCATCTAGCATGCATGAAGCCCTGGGTTCCATCCCCAGCACCGTATAAACTGGGCATGGTGGCCCTCAGGAGGTGGAGTCAGGAAGATCAGAAGTTCAAGATCACCTTCAGCCACACAGTGAGTAGGCCAGTCAGGGCTACACGGTGAGACCCTATTTCAAAAAAAAAAAAAAAGCAGACAAGGGAAAAGCCCAAATGTGAAGCCTTGTTCACCCTCCCCCATGAAGACTTGGGCAGTGGCAAGCTCTCCCAGCCACTGTGTGTGGCCTGTATGGTTGGCCAGGGCAGCTACACAAAACTTTATGTCCAGAGGTGGGTTTTTTATTGCATTTATTTTATTTATGGGAGAGGGGGTTGCAGGTACCATGGCACATGTGTGGAAGTCAGAGGACAATGTAAGAATCACTTCTCTCCTTCTGCCATGTGGCTACCAGGAATCAAACTCAGGTCGTCAGGCCTTGCCACAAATGCCTCTATGCACTGAGACATCTCCCCAGCCCACGTCTAGAGTTTTTAAATAGGGTTTGATCACATACTGAATGACTAATTGTTTTTCTCAAGTTACTTTTGCAGACAATACCAATACCACATGGCCCAAATACTCATCATAAATCAAAGATTCCTACCATCTAGGAGCAAAGTCCCCAGGCAAATAAAGTATGCCTAACAGACTAGATAGTTAGGGCCTGTACAGATCACCTCCTGGTAGTTGAGGGAAAATGCCTCATCTGTCTTTAGAAAAGGTTTATTCTTTGCTACATGCAAAGGAAGTTCAAACTGTTGCCTAGGAATTCTTTTTGTAGGTGGAGAATGGACAGTCTTAGTCAGGATTCCTAGAAGCAGGACTTGACATAGGATTCTCACACAAATGACTTGTTGGAGTGTCCCTGGGTAAAAGCTGTCAGGATGGGAGGGGGCAGGATAGTACAGTGGAGAGGCTAAAGAAAGAAATTATTTCCAAAGCTGAAATCTTGCCACAACCTGATCCCACAAGAAATCTTAAGCATGTCTAGACCTCAGAACTGGCCCACCTTGAGGCAAGAGGCTTTGTACCCACATACTTGTCAGCCATTAGCAGTGGGCCATCACAGGGTCAGGGATGGATGAGAAAGTGGATACTTCCCAGGTATTTCTTGATGGAGCAGCTGCTAATGGCCCAAAAGCTATTTTCCATTTGCTTGAATTGCAGCTGTGAACCAATATAGGCCACCTGGTGGCAAAACAGTAACAAGTGCATCTTCTACTGCTAATTCTAGAATCATCTTCCCTCTGACAAGCATCCTCTGTGGTTTAGACGTGCATGATAGACTACCACAGACCTCCAATGCTCAGCAGTCTGAGGCCTCCCCAGGCTGTGGTTGCTATTTTTGCCTATATACTGTTAAAATCATGCATAGGAATATTAAGAGATGCCCCAGTAGGTTACCCGAATACCAAACCCATTTCTGCACGATCCTGTTCGTATCAGTGTTTTGCCTCTTCATGATAATCAAGGTCAATGGTCCCTGCCAGAGTATTCATTAGTTCATTTTTTTTTTGGCCTGCCAGCTGCCACAGATAGACAAGGGGTACAAAGTAACTGAGAAGCAGCTATAGTGTTACGTTTAGAGGAAGAATAACTTCCTTAGTAAAAAGGAGCCCCTTCCTGGAAGCATGAGCCTTTCAACCCACAGACTCTAAAGCTACGAAACAGGAATACATTCTACAAGTGATTCATGTAGAGTGTGATGGTTTAATGTTGATGGTCAGCTTGTGAGGATCTAGAAACACCTAGGAGACAAGACTATGTGTATGCCCGTGAAGGATTATCTAGATTAGGTTAGCCTCTGGGGAGGGCTTTGAGGACTATATACATTAAGTTTAGCTGAGGTGGGAAGCCACAGGTTGGGGTCCTGAACTAGCCTGAACTAGCCTCCATTGCCCTGTGTTTCCCGATTTGCAGATGCAATGTGACCAGCAGCCCCAAGCTTCTGCCTCCCTGCCTCCTCACCATGATGGACTGGATTGGTCAACTGTGAACCAAAATAAACCCTTCTTCCTTAAATTGCTTATGCCAGAAGTTTTGCCACAGCAACAAGACAACGAATATAGTTAGAGTTATGCTGAATGGGTGTACTTCTCTTTCTGCCTTTCATCACTAAACCTATGTACTCTAGTTATGGGGCATAGCACCCTGCATTAATCATGACTTAAGATGTAAACAGCATGCTGAAGAATAGTGCCGCTTCCACTCATGGGCATCATCTACAAGCCAGTCCTTTGAGTGAGGCTTCTAGAAGCCACACCATTGCACTCTCAGCCTCACAGCTTCTTGGTTTGGCTGTTGGAAGATTGTGTGTAGGAGGACCATTAGTTTCCACAGTCATAGGAAAATGTCCTCATCTCCTTTGAAATGGATCTGGTTTTAAGGAGACATTACATGGGATCTCATGCCAGTGAATCAAAAATTCTGTGAACACACTGAGGAACCGTGAAAAAGAAAGACTCGCCCATATCCAGAACAGTCACGATGAAAAGGAGGCTTTGTTCTAAGGGGAAAGTTAGGTTGTAGGATCTAGGAAGATGTTGGATCAAGGATATGAAAATTCAGTTATACAGGGTGAATAAATTCTAGAGCTCTATTGTATGCCATGGTGACTATAGTTAACAACAATATACTATATTCTTCTAAATTGCTACAAGAGTAGACTGTAGGTGCTCTCCACAAATAAATAAATGTATGAGGTAATGTATGTGTTAATTAGCTTGATTAAGCCATTCTGCTGTATCTGTCAAAATATAAATATGTAAAAATTTTACTTGTCAGCTGGGCATGGTGGTACACACACTTTTAATACCAGCACCTGGGAGGCACAGGCAGGTGGATCTCTATGAGCTTGAGGCCAGTCTGGTTTACACAGCTATTTCCAGGCCAGACAGGGCTATATAGTTAGACCCTGTCTCAAAAATAATTTTTACTTGCCAATTAAAAATATAAATAAGGGATCTAAGATGGTGGCAGAATGAGGCCTGCCCTAGGCAGCTGGCCTTGGGCCCAGAGTACACCAGCTTCCAGGAGACTAAGTGCCTGTGCTGGAACATGTGAGGAACCTTATCATAGGATGACTGTTTTCCTGACCTTAGGAGCTTCTATATTGATCTCAAAATTCTGAACTCAGGTCCTGACAAGTAAGAGAGTAAATAAATGGGCTGGAGAGACGGCTCAGTGATTAGGAGCACTGATTGTTCTTGTAGAGGACCTGGGTTCAATTCCCAGCACCCACATGGTGGCTAACAACCATTTGTAACTCCAGTTCCAGGGGATCCCACACCCTCTTCTGACCTTTGTGGACCCTGCGCAACACAGGTGCACTTACACAGATGCAGTCAATACACTCATACACACAAAATAAAAATAATAAATAAAATATTTTTTAAAAAGAAAGTAAATAACTAGAGAGCCAAGATGGCGGTGGCCGAGTTGTGGGTACCTGAGCAATGGTGGTGGCAGCAGGCAGTGGTTCTCGGTTCTAAGACTTAATGACTCCGGTAAGAGGATGCCTAGCAGACACCAAAAAATCCAATTGGATCATTGGCCATGAAAAAGAAAACCCTCGTGCCTGGCCATCTGCACCCCAGTGGGTGGAGCTGCATTGGCCAGGCAGCAGGCCAAACCAAGAGAAGGCTGTGACTATGTTGCACCTCAGTGCACCTCTCTTTCAGGGGGATGGGACTGCAAACAACCACTGCATAGCACACACTGTCAGCCAGGCCATCATCATCATCCAGTGGCTATCAAGACCTGGCTGCAGTTCTTAGCAGCAATAGGAACCTGGGAAGTCTATAGATTTCAGAAAATAAGCTAGAGGACACTGGAGTAAAGCAGTGTGTGAGGCTGTGAAACATCCCAACCACCACTCAGAGAATTTTGGGTTGGAGGCCTTGAGCTAAGTGCTGCCTGCTGTGAGGACCTAGCTTCTTCTTTTACCCACAGTAAAACCTTTGGGGACTCAAACTGTTGGAGACCACCTTGGGACCACAGTGGGGTGATTGTGTTGAGTGAGCCAGGAAACAGCCAAAGTGTAATATGCTTGTACTTGGGCTGCAAATAATTGCCTTTGATGAGGCAATTTTCTGATCTCTGAGGAAGAGCGATATCCCTACTTGACAATCCTAAGCAGTGTGTAAGAGAAACAGAAAGCAATTATGAACATTCCATCCAAGAAACCTGGATATATTCTGACCCCAAACCACGGACAAAGGAAATAGAGTGGGTCCTTACTTTGGCCCATCTGTAAGAATGTGTTGTGTTAGATGTGTTGTGTAAGATGAATGGGGTTTTTCATTTTCTAACAGAGGTCATAAAATTGTTGGGGGGTGACAAGGTGAGGGTGGAGATGGAGGAGTTTATATATGTATACATATAAGAGAGGAAATTAGTGCATGAAGCCAACTTGGTGCTAATTGATTGTTCTCACCAATAAATGATCCTGTTAACTATCTGAACAAAACAAGCAAGGTGTCCTGGGTTTGGTGGCGCAGGCCTGTGATCCTAGCTCATGGGAGGCTGAAGCAGGAGGACCACAAGTTCCAGGACAGTGTAGCAGGACCCCATCTCAAGGGAACAAAATAAACAAGCATTGTTGGCTTTTCAGTCAGTGCCACATGCTACACTTTCAACACAGCCACTGGCACAGGACTGTTTTCCTCCTGCTCAGATTTGCAAATACCTCTGACCTAGAAGCGTGTTGATCTCCCTTACAATTGGTATATAAGAAGATTTTTTATTGAAATATTCAAGGACAGTTAAAACAATTAATTAATTAATTAACTAGTTAATTAATCAACAACTTTAATTCTCCCCCTAGTTCAGTTGATTCTATTATCAAATGCTTTTACTACATAAAATAGGGGGGAATCAGAGCTGCAGAGTCTTATCTTTTAAGCATTGCTTGGCCTTTCCAAAACAGGGAAAGTATCTTTCAGTTCTTTTAATCCAATAATCTAAATAGTTTAAAAGAAAATGGAGTACTGGAGGGGTGGTTCAGAGGTTAAGAGAACCGGCTGCTCTTGGAGAGGACCCAGGTTCAATTCCTGCATGGTGGCTAACAATAACTCCAGTTCCAGGGGAATCTGACACCCTCTTCTGACCTCCACCAGCATTGCATGACATGGGTGCACAGGCAAAACACACATACATATAAAATTTTAAAAAGAAATAAAATATTTTTAAAAAAAGAAAATGAGAGCAGGGACACTTGTCAATCTTCAGTTGTTCTTATCCACTAGAAGGCCAAGTTTCCTAACACTAGTCCTAAAGAGTCACTTCGCATTTTGTTGTCTGTCATTTATTTATTTGAGACAGTCTCTCTGTAGCCCCAGCTGGCCTGGAACTCACTATGTAGACCAGGCTAGCCTCAGTCTCACAGAGATCTGCCTGCCTCTGCCTCCCGAGTGCTGAGATTAAAGATGTGTGCCAACACACCCGGCTTTGTCTACCATTTAGTTACAAGTAACTCCCCCTACACAGACCGCTGGGTAGTTCCCTATGTAGCTGATTTTGTTTCTCTGTATTTTAATCATTTCACTTTCCTTAGCAAAAATAATTATTTCACAGTGGACCACAAGTTCATTTCATATTTATAAGAATCACATATATTCTGAACCATGTTCTTTTATGGATAGTCTTTCCCTTGTCCCATAACTCATTTTGATGTGTCTAAAGTAAAATAGATGCCTGCCTTTGACTTTACCATTTATGGTTCCAAAGTTAGAGGAATGAGAGATGTCCTGTTCTCTTTAGAGGCTTCAGTCTTACATCATCCCTTTGTTAAAGGAAAAAGAAAAATTCTCGGGGCTAACTTGTATTTTCAGAAGTCACTTTTTTTCATTAGTCCACGCACACACACAAAAGATGAAAAGTTAAGACATTTTTAAGTACTACCATTTGTTAGAAAGGGTTAGTTTCCTTTATGCTTTCCCATAAGTTATTCTCATTCCCAAGTAACCTTGTCGTTCCCTTTAAACTGTATAACCTGTTCTGAGAAATGGGTTTTTTCTGTTCCAGAAGTTTCACAACATTCTTTAATCAACTAGTATAAAATTCTAACCAGATCTCAATACTCCAGCAATTCAAAGGTGATCCAAATTGAGGAGAAAATGGCTTTGTATTGAGTAATTAAATGATGGATAGTTTATAATTTACCCATGGTTAAGGATGGAACCAGGAAATGAATTTCAGTGAAACAGGAAGAACTGGGAAAATGGTATGTTCAGAGAACCGCAGCGAACTGGTTTATCCCGAGGGCTTGGAATGGAGATATGGAGGATTTCTAGCTAAGCTGAGAGGTAAGATGTTTGTATGGAGTTAAAGAAAGACCTAGATAGTATTCACCCAGAGCATCGATGTCAGCTTTATTTAGGGAGGCGTTGCGATGACAATAAGCAAAACTGTTTGTGGCAGTGAAGGAATTTTCAAGTTATCCAAGCGTGAGACCACAAGGCTTCACGTTGATGGTAGCAGAAATGGAAATAATGGACAGATGGGAAACTTGTCTCAAATCATTTGTCAGTTCTTCAAAAAGTTAAATATAGAATAACCATATGACTCAGCAATTCTACTCCTAGGTACAGCACCCAGAAGAAATGAAAATTGATGTTCAAACAAAAACTTGTACACACATGTTCACAGCATCACAGTTCACAATAGACAAAAGATGGAAATGGAAAAGTTTATCAACTGATGAATGCACAAATAAAATGTAGTAGATCCATACAAAAGAATATTATTCTGCCATAAAAAGGAATGGAGTACTACTAGATGCTACAGTGTAGATGAACCTAAAAGACAGCATGCTGAATGAAATACACCAGACACAAAAGGACAGACTTTATATTGCTTCATTTATTTGAAATATCTCAAATAAAAAACTCTCAGTGACAGAAGGCAGGTTTGTGATTGTGAAAACATAAGGAAAAGAAATACTAAGAGAAAAAATTTATTTATTTATTTATTTATTTATATGTATATTAGTGTTTTACTTGCATGCAGGTAAATGCACCCATGTCATGCAGTGCCCACAGAGCCAGAAGAAGACGTTAGATTCCCAGGAAGTGAAGTTAAAGTCCATTGTTAGCCACTATGTGGGTGCCGGGAACCAACCTGGGTCCTCTACAAGAGCAGCCAGTACTCTTAACCATTGCACCATCTCTCCGGCCCTGGAGTTGCTTTTGGAGGTGATTTTTAAATTGTGGAACTAGATAGTAGTGAATATTACATTCTATTGTGAATATACGTAATGTTTCTGATCACTGTAAAATGGTTAAATAATAAATTTTATGTTATTCATATGCTATAATCTAAGTGTTTGTGTCCTCTCAAAATTGTATGCTGAAAGTCAATCCCCACTATAGTGGTTCTGAAGAGCCTTTAGGGGTTGATTAGGTCAGAAGGGGTCCACTCTCATGAATGGAATTGGAATTCTATAAAATAGGCCGAGATATTTGCTTACCACTTAGGCCGTATAAGGATATGTGGAAGGTGCCATGTTTGAAACAGTCTTGGTCAGACCCTGGATCTGCTTGTCCCTACATCTCAGCCAGTAGAACTGGGAGCAATACAATCGTATTGTTTATAAATTACCCCATCTAAGGCATTTTGTTAAAAGAATCTGCACTGATTTACCATGAAACAAAACATAAAATGCTGAGCTAAACTGTCAACTGACTGAAAATGTTATGGAGAAGAAGCAGCTCTGATGCTGCCGTTCGAACCATAGTTAAGTGAGGCACTAGTGATACTGAGACTGAGACATGGCGGCCAAAAGACTGAGCTCAATCAATCTCAAGGCATCCTATGAACAAGGAAAAACAAGAAAGCCTAACCAGGGCTGCTACAGGGATATCTAAGAAAATGGGTGAGACAGTAGGATTTGCAGCCAGGTCATTCACATATCATGGCTTTGACAGAAAGGATTCTATCACTGATGGTAAACCAAGCATAGACAGCCCTTGCTTTGCAGCTGTTGAAACTTCCATCAGCAGTGAACTCGGATGACATATCAGAGAAAAATAAATGTCATTGCTAAGTGGACAATTAAGAAATATGGATTCAAGGACAATTGGTTTCTATGACTAATGCTAACATGGACTGATGCTCTAGGGAAAGGAAGAAAGCTGAGAGCAATTAACAAGTCAAGTGGCGACCAGAGGGCTCCTTAGCAGCATATGAAGTGGCTCTCATTTCCTATAGCAGGAGGACAGAGGAAATTTAGAATCAAGCCTGAAAGTTAATTGTCAGATGAGATTTTAATTCACTCCAAAAATTGTTCATTTCCCAAACAAAGAAATTGTACTCTAGTACAGTCAAGTTCCTGTGTGTACAGAATTGGATCACAACACTTGGAGTATTTGAATAGTTGATACCCTTGAGAATCTTGAATTCTGCAATTTCCCTGAAAGCTATGAGTCTGCAGGAGCAGTCAGACCCTCCCTGTTCAGAGCTACCACTTCTGTTCCTTTAAGAAAATGCAGTTATCTCTGTGCAAGACAGTATATGCCCTACTACTCCCCCAGAATCAGTGAGATAAATACTTCAAGGAAGGTTCCCATGGAGGGTAGAGCATAACCAAGGTTGGGGACATGTGCGCCCAATAAGAAAGATGGAAAGGGCTGGAGAGATGGCTTGATAGTTAAGAGCATTGACTGCTCTTGCAAATGACTCAGGTTTAGTTCTCAGCAGCCACAGGGTAGAAAACCATCTGTAACTCCAGTTCTGAGGGATCCAATGCCCTCTTCTGGCCTCTGTGGACACTGCACGCACATGGTATACTTACATATAGGCAAAACACTCGTACACATAAACTAAAAATAAATACATCTTTTTTTGTTAATTAGCCTTTTTATTTTATCTTTTTTCTTTCTTTTTAAATTGAAGTTCCCTTGCCCTGCTTCCACAACTGGGCAAGACCAAGGGAGAAAGGAGAGCAATCAGCTGGCTCAGGGAGGGTCATTTCTACAACATTCCATGTACACACAACTAAAGAGACAAGCACAGAGTCACTATTGCGGTTAGAAGTTGGCAGCATGGGAATGGGAGGGAAAGATGGGAATAGGGGGTATCGTTAAAAGAAATACAGGCTCCCCCCCAAACTGGGTGTCTGGGGAGGAACTTGGACTGCTTCAACCCAAATGGAATCAGACGATCAAAACCAGTTTGGGAAGGCCAGAGAGTATAAAGACAATTGACTAAATTGGTATTTTGATAAATTAGATATAAACTAGTAAATTTCGGGATTACCACTAAGAATGTATAACTTCCAAACTAAGAAAGCGGTAACAATTAAAAAAAAAAAAAAAAAAGCAGGCAGGGCAGTGGTTAAGAGCACCAGCTGCTCTTGCAGAGGACCCAGGTTCTGTTCCCAGCACCAGCATGGTGATTAACAACTGTCCATAACTCCAGTTCCAGGGGATCCAGATCCAACTTCCTCTTCTGTCATGCACAGGCATCTGGTGCACTTATATACATGTAGGCAAAATACTCATATTCATAAAATAAAATATTTTTAAAGCAGCCAGAATCACTCAGAAAGCAAACAGAGGAGTCAAAAGTGGTAATACATGCCTGCAATCTCCTTCCACTCAGAAGCAGGGGAATCTAGTCTGATACTAGGCTGATACAGTGAGATCCTGCCTCAATTAATTAACTAATTAACTTTTTACATGACTGGACATGGTGACACAGGCCTGTGACCCTATCTATTCAGGGGGCTGAGGCAGGAGGATTACAACGTCAAGAGCTTCCAGAGCTACAGGGTAAATTCAAGTGTTATCCTGAGTACCTGAAGGAGAACTTGTCTCAAAACAAAAAGAAGGCTTGGGGTATAACTCAGTACACAGCACTTGTCTAGTGTGTGTGATGTCCTAGGTTCAATGCCCAGCACCACAAAATGGGAAGAAACAAAAGGCAGAAAGAAGAAAAATATAGAAAAGGTAGAACATGTATAAATCACAAAATGAGATGATAGATTTAAACCTGAGAACGTCACCAATTGCATTAACAGACTTAATGCACAGGAAGAAGAGATTCTGGCCAATGTCACGGTGTTATGGTTTGAATATGTGTCCCGCAGGCTCACATCTGGAACACTTGGCCCCCAGATGGAAAGACTATTTGGGGAGGTTCTAGAAACTTAAAGTGGGACCGAGCTGGGTGAAGCAGATGACTTGTGGTAAGACCTTGGGGGGATCTTGTCCCTGACCTTTTCTCTGCTTTTCTTTGCTCTGTCTACCCAGAAGGGAAGGGCAGCACACAGGCTCACACTGCCACGATGTGCCTATCTACCAAGAGGTGAGAAACAGAACACCTTCACATTGTCTCCAGCTGCCATGATGTGCTGTCCAAGTGTGTGAGGCTAAGCAACCATGTGTTGAACTCTGAAACCAAGAGCTAAAATAAATCCCTCTTCCTCTACCTCCTTCTCTCAGTTATTTTGTCATAGTGATACAAATTAACACATTTACTATGCAATGTTGACATGAAACATCTAAAACATTAGGATCCAAATAAAAGAATGGAAAAATACATATAGTACATACAAATACTAAACCTTTCTCCCAAAAGTGAGTTTAGTTGTAACCATATTAATATTAAAACAAATACAAAGGCAGTCACAGTCTAAAGTGGAAAATTGTATTATGAAAAATGCTGCAGCTGGTCAAGAAGACAGAAGCATTTCAAATTTTATAACCATAGTAACACAGTATCAAAATGGGTAAAGCAAAATTTTGCCAAATATACATTGTGGGATATTTTCAGTGCATCTTTCTAAAAAATTTATGCAGTAAGACAACCAAAAAAGTAAGGAGTTTATAAAAGACTTGAATAAAATGTGCAAAATAATATATGTTGCAGAATGCACATACTTCCTGGGTCTACATGGAACATTATACAAAATTGGGTCATAAGACAAGTCTCAATAAGTCTAATATAAAATCATATAGAGAACATTCTCCTTCCACAAGAAAATTAGACTAGGACTCAACAACAAGAGGATGGAGAGTGTGCCTCAGCAGTATATGATATGCATGAGGTCCTCGGTTTAATCCCCAGCAGCCTATCAAACCAAGTTTAAACAGGGGGAATATATTAGTTTCTTTTCTGTTGCTGTGATAAAGTACACTGACAAAGGCAACCTAAAAGAGAAAATATTTATTTTGTCTTACAGTTCCAGAGGGATAGAGTCTATCATAGAGAGAAAGACGTGGTGACAGGAACAGGAAGCTGGCTGATCATGTGGTAGCTACACACAGAAAGCAGAAAGAGAACAGTAAGTGGTGCCAGGCTATAAAATCTCAGAGCCCTCCCTGTGGTAACCTACTTCCTCCAGCAAGGCTCCAACTCATAAAGGTTCCGTAACCTTCCCAAACAGCACCACCAGTCGGGGACCATGTGTCAAATACATGAGCCTATGGGGGACATTTTATATTTAAACTACAACAGAGACCAAATGTTGCTTAGGTCCCATTAGAAAATAGTATAACTCGGGGTGAGATCAAGAAAGCAAGATAGAGGGAAACAAAGAAAACTATAGCTAGAAGCTGACATGGCAACAAGAATGTTCACTGAGGATGTGTAGTGAATAATGAGGTCATCAAAGAAGATTGGAAAAACTGGCAGAGAGGCACATTTTGGAGAGAAAGAAATAAACTTAATTTTCCTTCTGTACCAATCAACAACTGTTTCCTCTGTATACAATAATTACCATATTTATCATTTAATAGATAGCTTTACATTCCTTCTTTTTAATTAGTATTCTATAACCTTGCTTCAAAGGTAATGTGATATTTTACCCAGGTGATGTATGGTTTACTTGGCTTGTCTTTTATGCTGGACACCATTTTAAAGAATACATATTTGTGATTCTTTCCTTAGGAAAGATTCTAGAAGTATGATTAGTATTAATAATTAGTAATAAACATGGTGAGGGTGCTTGACACAGTGCCAACACACTCTCTAAAATATTTGTACTGAGATTTCCAGCAGCAGCAATTGTAATCTCCTAAATAAAATTGGGAATTGTACTCTCAACCTTTAAAACTCTGTTAAATTTATGGATAAGAAAAAGAAAATTATTTTAATGGCGTTTTTCTGATTGGTAATTAGCACCTATTGTAATACTGAGCAAGATGCACAGAGGAATGCCACATAGCAATCATTGAATCAGGAGTTCTTTATTAATAGTTGGTGGTCAGAGAGGGGATTAATGCCCGAAAGAACTCTCAACCCAGAGGAGAAGCAGGGTAGGATTTATAAAGCTTATATCCACAATTACCTCATGCCAAGAGCAAAGCCAATAACCTAGTTACATGAGATCACCATAGTTATACAAGATCAGGGGCAGGTCAGTAAACAAAGAGGTTTTCAGTTAACAAAAAGTTTTGGTTAGGCTGGGTGGGAGGACATTCTACCTGGATGTGCTACCTACTTGTAAGTTTCCCAGTATTGTAGAAACAGTGTACTTCCTGAAATTACCTACAGGAGGAGTTCTGCCTGGCTGGCTACAGTGGGAACGGCTGGGCAAAAACACCAGGTAAAGCAAAAATCAGCTAAAACAAAATGGGGTCAGTTTTGCTATTTCATTTATATTTTCTCTCCTGTGAATTTATTTCTTTTAAATGACAAGTCAGTATTTTATTCAATTTTAACAGTCCTACCAAATGAATTGTGACTTTTTTCTCAAGATTTATGTTCATTTTTCCTTCCTTCCTTCCTTCCTTCCTTCCTTCCTTCCTTCTTCCCTCCCTCCCTCCCTCCCTCCTTCCCTCCCTCTCTCTCCCTCACTTCCCTCCCTCCCTTCTTTCCTTCCTTCCTCAGTATTGGGGATTCAGTGCAGGGCCTTGTGCATGCTAGACAAGATCTAACACTGAGCTATATTCCCAGACCTTTTGTAACTTTTCAGTTTGAGACAGGATTTCACTAAGATGCCAAATTGCCAAGGCAGGTCTTGAACTTGTGATTCTCCTGCTCAGCCTCCTAAACAGCTACAATTACAGATAACCAGGCCTGGCTTGTTGTTTAATTGTAGTTTTTCTTCAGGGATGTATATGAGTTTTGAGTATTCACATAGTTAAATATTTCCCTATGTTTCATTGTTTTATAGTTCTCTTCTTCCAAAGATTATATAAATATTCATTTATATTTTTCTATGCTTTGATTTGTTTTATATATTTAACTGAAACCATCTGGAATTTGATGTTTCACGTGAGGTGAGAATCTACATTTTTTTAAAACTGCTAAAGCAATTACCATGATATAATTCATTTAATGTCCCTTTTCTTTTCCATTGATTATAACATATTCTTTATTTATACTGAATTCATATTATTTTCTTCTTTATTACATTTATTTATGGATGGGGCATGTGGTGGTCAGAAGACAACCTGCAGGAGTGAGTCCTCTCCTTCCACCAGGTGAGTTCCAGAGGTTGAACTCACGTTGATCAGGCTTGCCCACAAGTGCCTCTACCCACTGAGCCATGTTGCCAGTCTCTTATTAATTTCAATCTAGGCTAATATTTTATTTTATTGTCTTTTTGAGACAGGGTCTCCCTGTAGCCCCAGCTGGCCTGGAACTTGCTATGTAGACCTGGCCGACCTTGATCTCACAAAGAGCCACTGCTTCCGCCTCCCAAGTGCTGGCTATTTTAAAATTTAACATGCAGATAATTCAGATGCCATTTAACCTCTTCAATAAAAGGTATTTACCACTGATTCACTCCTTCCTTTTCTCATTGTGTGACAAAAACAACAAAAAGGGGCTGGAGAGATGGCTCAGTGGTTAAGAACACTGACTGTTCTTGCAGAACACCCAGGTTCGAATCCCAGCACCCACATGGCAGCTAACAACTGTCTGTAATTCCAGTTCCGGGGATACGACAGTCTCTTCTGTCCTCCACGGGCATTGCACGACATGAGTGCACTTACGTACATGTAGGCATAACGCTCATACACATAAAATAAAAATAATAAAATATATTTTTTTAAAAAAACAAGGGGCTGGAGAGATGGCTCAGCGCTTAAGAACACCGACTGTTCTTGCAGAAGACCCGGGCTCGAATCCCAGCACCCACATGGCAGCTAACAACTGTCTATAACTCCACTTCCAGGAGATCCAACAGCCTCTTCTGTCCTCCGTAGGCATTGCGTGACACGGGTGCACGTAGGCATAACACTCAAACACATAAAAGAAAAATAATAAAGTATTTAAAAAAAAAACAACAATTGGGGCTGGAGAGATGGCTCAGCGGTTAAGAGCATTAACTGCTCTTGCAGAGGACCCGGGTTCGATCCCCAGCACCCACATGGTAGTTACTAACCGTCCTTAACTCTAGTTCCAGGGGAATCCGACGCCCTCTTCTAACATCCACAGCATTGCACGACATGAGTGGACTCACATACATGCAGGCAATACACTCACACACATAAAATAAAAATAATAAATAAAATATTTTTTAAAAACAACAACAAAAGGAAGAAAGAGTTTGTCTGGATTACAGTTTTATAGTTCAGTCTCTCTTGGCCGGGAAGGTATGCGTTGGGAGGATACACTGAAACTGTAGCAGGTATTAACCAGTGTGTGTTTCTTACAAACTCATTTGGGTTTACCTTTGAGATGTTAAAAATGCTTTCCAGGGGCTGGAGAGATGGCTCCGCAGTTCAGAACTGGAACGGCTTTTGCAGAAGACCAAAGTTCAGTTCCTAGAACACACATCAGATGCCTCTCAACTGCTTATAGCTCTAGTTTCAGGAGATCCAATGCCCTTTCTGGCCTCTGAAGACAATACACTCGTGCACAAACCCATACATACATACATATATATATATATATATATATATATAAAATCTTTAAAAACAACAAAAACCCCACATTATTCACCTCAGATTAGGAAAATCCCGTGTAAGTCCAGCTTGGCCAACCATATTTTCTGGGCTTATTTACAGGAATATGGGCAATGCAAAGGCAGCTACACCACCAGGAGGTTCCTGCATAGCTCACATGGAGCTCCACCACTCAAGAGTCACTCACTGCACAATGAATCACTCACAAAAGCTGTACCTCTGAAATATCAGATCCTGGGGGACTTATGGGTGCTTACTTCCAAAGAGTCCCGTCCCTGGAGTCAACCTGTACCCCCTGTGTAACGAAAGTCAGGGAGCAAAGGGAGGGGCCTTGTGCGGATCCCCTGAGGATCCTCTGAAGGCTGCCTGTCCTTCTATGTGGGAATGTTGATGGAACTGATCTTATACCACTCTCCTGCAGGTGATCACAGATGCTCTGATTCAAGACAGCAATATTCATGTCCAACCTAGAAGAAATGACTGCACAACAGTGTAGATAAGTTTATATCACGTTTCTAAAATTTGCCTTTTAACCAGTTTTTCCATCTTCATAACTCCCTTAATAAGGTAAGAAATCTTTGATCCATGGTCAATATAATATTGTATGAGAAATGTCTTTTTAAAATTTTGATTGAATTTTTTTGGTATTTCATACAGAAAATCATCTTTATATCCCCCTCCCCTTTGGCACCCTCTCATAGCCTCCCCTCCACTGGAGTTCATACCTTCTGTCATTTGTGTTAAGGCCTATCACGTAAAGTTAAGTGTCCCCAGTTGTCCCTCAGTGCAAGTTCAGCCACTGGAGTCTAGTCAGTCAATCTAGAGTCCCTCCCTTTAAGAAGATCAGCCCTTTCTCACCCAGCAGTAATCAACTACCAATAATTCTTTGAGTAAGATTGGGGCCTGCTGTTCATTTCCACAGTTCTGTGCTGTGTTTTTTCTGCTAAAGTTTGCATGGGTCTTGTGCATGCTGACACCATTGCTGTGGGTTCATATGAGAAGACTCCCCAGAGTCTGAAGGACTATTTCCATATGGTCATGCACCTCCTCCCTGGCTCTTACAATCTTTCTACCCCCTCTTTCACAATGGTCCCTGAGCTCTGGATGGGTGAATTTTAATATAGAAGTCCTCTGCAAGGACTCACACTCTGCAGACTTTTATTCTCTAGCTATTAGCCATTTGTGATCTTTTGCATTACTGACCCTCTGTTGCATGAGAGAGCTTCATTGATGAGAACTGAAAGATGCATTAGTGTTCTCTTCATCCCTTGTTCTATGTTCCATGAGTCTTAGGTGTCGAGGTTGCATCCTAGATGTGCCACTTAGGCTTGGGAAATTCACAGACAATCTCTGTGTATGACCAGTTGTGGAACCCTGTAACTATCGCTGTCTCTTGAAAAAGAAGCTTCTTTGATGGGTGGTGATTGGGATACTTGCCTATAGATTTACGCATCCATATTACATTTGTCTAGGGATGTGACAAATCCCTAGACTTTTTCTTAGAGAAAAAGTTTTCTCTAAGATCTGTCTATTGACCTCTCCAGCTATGTGTATTTGGCTAGGTTTACAGTATCACACATGAGTTTCCTCCCATTGAGTGGGCTTTAAGTCCAATTAGGTAGCTGTTGGATAGTGTCCAAGATAAAAGTGACAGTACTGCACTAATATTGTTTACTGTGCTGGTCATTGATGTGATTTTTAGGCCTTGAAACTGGCGATTTATGCTCCCCCTTAGCAGCTTTTGCGGTGCTCTCCAAAGCTATTAGAGCTAGCCTAAAGGGGAGGTGGCTTCCAAGTCAGTCATGAGAGTTAAGTCTTAATCTTAAAAATTATACTTTGATCCAAGCATAATGGCACATGCTTATAATACCAACACTCAGGAGGCTAAGGCAAGAGGATTGTGAATCAAAGGCCAGTCTAGGCTACATTCAAGGCCAGTTGAGCTACAGAGCAAGACCCTGTCTCAAAAATCCAAATGAATTAATTCTTCCATCAAAAAAATTACACTTTGGCAACTCTCACAAGTTCTTGAAGGGAAATATGTAATTTTATCTTCTAATTTTTAAAATCAATATATTTGTAGTTATTTATAAAGTGCATTGCATGATGATTTGATACATGTAGATAATACAGTTTGATCATTTCAGGGTAATTTGCATCTCAATTTTTTTCAAGAATTTCCAAATCTACTGGATCTCCACCTGTAGAAGAATGGAACTAAATCCCTATCTTTCACCTTGTGAACCCTGAAACACTGAAATTGTTAGAAGAAAACATTGGCAATAACCTACAAGATATAGGTGTAGGAAAGGATTTTCTAAACTGGACATCAATTGCTCAGGAAACAAGGTTGAGAATCAACAAATGGGACCTCATTAAACTAAAAAGCTTCTGTATGTCAAAGGAGGCAACCAGGGAAGTGAAGAGAAAACCCACAGAATGGGAGAAAATCTTCACCAGTGACACACCTGATGGAGGTTTAATATTTGGAATGTATAATGAACTCAAAAAACAAAGAATCAAGAAAGGAAGTAATCCAATTAAAAGATGGGCCAAGGAGCTGAACAGAGAGTTCTCAAAAGAAGAAACAAAGATGGCTAAGAAGCATCTTAAAAGATGT